>NC_091119.1:94285773-94625773 GCF_040183065.1 Periplaneta americana
TTATCATTATTGTTATTACTATAACCGTAAATCATTTCTTATTTCTTTTTAAATATCTTCATTAAATAAGTGAAATCAGTCACCGGCGTAGCTCGGTCGGCTGAGGCGCTTGCCTGTCGATCCGGGGTTTCGCTCGGGCTTGGGTTCGATTCCCGCTTGGACTGATTACCTGGTTGGGTTTTTTTTTTCGAGGTTTCGTCAACCGTAAGGTCACTGTCAGATAATCTATGGCGAATCCCTGGTCTCATCCAGCCAAATACCATCTCGCTATCACCAATTCCATCGACGCCAAATAACCGAGTAGTTGATATAGCGTCGTTAAATAACCAAGTAAAAAAAGTGTAATCCACTATGGTATTATTATTTATAAACATATATATTAATGCGTTTATAACTGTTAGTGATACTTCACATTATTAATTAAATACGTTTGCGAGCGAACATAAATATTTATTTCATTTTGTAACATGGCTCAATCGCATTATATCTAATATCAATCAGTTAATATTATTATGAATAATTAAATTTGTGACTTATTTATTTTCACTATTGATTTCAAGTCGGTGTGTAAGTCAAATTGGGCCATATTCATAGACATTCTAAGCGCGGGCTTTCGGTGGATGATCAGCGAACTAACGTTTTTCATATTCATAAACCAGTGTAAGCGATATGATATGATATGATATGAATCCCGTTCAGCACGCTCGTAGCCCGGGCTAGCGAAATGTCTATGAATAGCACCCTTAGTCTTTACCGAGCCATAGGAATAACCCACGGATTAAAACTGTAGACACCGTGGAGATGCTGTGGACACCGTGGAATCTGAAAATTGATTTTGTTTTATTTCTCGTAGCACACGAAGATTTAGACATAGCCACTAACACACCTGACTTATCTTTCACACCTTTAACCAATACCTATCAAAAAATTGATCTCTTTACAATTTCAGTTGCCATTTTTGGGTTCCAAAAGTGACGGGTTTCATGAGAATGACCCAAATACATTCAATAATAAGTTAATAAGTAGGCTACTACACTACCTGTGTACATTTACGCACGCGTTAATGTTTCAAGTACAAAAGCTGGAACAAAATTGGCAAACTCATGAAAAGAAATAATACTATGTACACCCGACGGAAAACAACTTTTAAACTTTACAAATGTATGTGGTGTGCATTCCTGATAAAATAACATATAGCAAGCTAATTTACCGCTGCATGGGTGGCTGCTTAGACACAGGGAATGAGGTTACTTTTCTCGAGTCAGGTAGTAGGCCTACATACTGTAAAATTTCACAGCCCTTAAACAATAGCCACCGGCCTTGGAGACCAGCTTCAACCCTTCTGTAACGTTAGGTCCGCAAACTGGTTACTCCACCTACAACAAGTCTGACAATTCTCCATAACTGACTCAGAAACGCACTTCACTCATACAATCTTTCTTTAGTGCGTGACGTCACGTTACCATAGAAACCATGTGCTGTATGAGAATGGGAGCCCAAATATTTTCACCTCTACAGCATTATAGGTTCCAATAGAAACCGCTCGGCGCTCGTAACAGTTGACATTATTCTATTCAGTGGACGGTTACAGGTACTATTTCAGCTAAACACTGTTAATAACGAGTGAAAATAAAACTTTTTTTTTATTTTAGAAATACGGAACCGGTAATAACTATAAATAATTATTAATACGAGATAAAATTTTGTTTTACACGTAAATAGGTGACATGGTACTTCACCTACTTCACCTGAATAACCGCCCCTGGCTGGCGCCCTCGTACAAGCATTGTTATATACCTGAAATTTTTATCGAGTCACGTCGCAAGGATGTCACCAGCACTAGAAATACTCCCGAACGCGAGCGGATAACGCTAGTTGAGTGCCTTCGTCTGGCACCGGTGCACGATAGTGAACGCTGTACAGAGAAACAGTAGTTATATTCCAAATTCGCCATTACTCAAGTCCTTATGCCTTAACCTGAAATCATATTTTGATGGCATAATTCAAAGGGAAGAGTAGTAGGCCTATAGGACATTCATTATCTCGTGAAACGAAATGCTTGCGTGCGCCGTAGCTCGTAGTAAGAACCTTATGGCGATGGTAATGGAACAAACAAGTGGCAGCATAGCGAGGGAGGAAAACTTCCCAGTTCACTTGTACTCACGCGCAGGTAAGTTTCACGAGATAACGAATGGCCGATATGAAATGGAAAGTGTCGTTTAAATGAGATATGTAATGCTGAGGGAAATAAGAGAATCTCATAGAAAAAGCTTCATTCTCAAATTATCTCCATCACAAATATCCTTCCAGTTAGCACTTGAGCTCGAACCCGAGTTTGCGGTATGAGAATCTCGCGCTACATAGAACTATCGGAGCTACTGTGTAGTTCAGCAGGTAGTGAGCTGGACTTCTAGGCACTCAAGTGTAGGTTCAATCTTTCCTTGGGTTGATTATCTGTTCTTTTTTTTTCGGATTATAAGCAAATATTGAGCAATCCCACGGCGAATCCTCAGACTTATCTCGCCAAACACCATCTGCTCTACCACCAGTTTAATCGATATTAGAATACCGTGCAGTCGATACAGCGACGTTAAGTAAGCTATTTAAAAATTTGCGTGTACAGGGTGTTTTAAAAAAAGTATCCAATATTTAGGAGGTAATAGTATGCATCAAAACAAGAAAATAATTTCTAATAAACATGAGTCCTATAACACATACTTTCTGAGATCTGAACACTTGTTCATAGGAAGTGCTCAATGTGACATCCATTCATGGCAATGCATTTCGCTTTCCTACAATACAGCAGACTACCAGTTAGCACTTGAGCTTGAACCCGAGTTTTCGGTATGAGAATCTCGCGCTACATAGAACTATCGGAGCTACTGTGTAGTTCAGCAAAGTAGTGAGCTGGACTTCTAGGCACTTAAATGTGGATTCAATCTTTCTTGATTATCTGTTCATTTTTCGGATTGTAAGCAAATATTGAGCAATCCCACGGCGAATCCTCAGACTTATCTCGCCAAACACCATCTGCTCTACCACCAGTTTAATCGATATTAGAATACCGTGCAGCCGATACAGCGACGTTAAATAAGCTATTTAAAAATTTGCGTGTACAGGGTTTTTTAAAAAAGTATCCAATATTTAGGAGATAATAGTATGCATCAAAACAAGAAAATAATTTCTAATAAACATGGGTCCTATAACACATACTTTCTGAGATCTGAACACTTGTTCATAGGAGGTGCTCAATGTGACATCCATTCATGGCAATGCATTTCGCTTTCCTACAATACAGCAGACTACCAGATAATCATACCGTAGTTGACACCTCTGGTATGGAATAACAATACGTCGCAAGGAATACTGAAAACAAAAATCTGGTTGCTGATATGAGCGGGGTTCAGCATGTTGATGAAAATCCCTATGTAGTTGAAGAAACAAGACATCAGCACCGATTCTCAATCAACTTATGGGCAGACGTTCTTGGTGATAGATTAATAGGGCCATACGTGCTACCACAGAGATTAACTGGGTATCGTTATTAGGACTTTCTTATTAACATATTAAAACACATTTCAAAGAGTGCGTGATTTCTTACGCCGAAGGGCAGAGGAATGCATTGCCATGAATGGACGTCACATTGAGCACCTCCTATAAACAAGTGTTCAGATCTCAGAAAGTTGTGTGTTGTAGGACCCATGTTTATTAGATATTATTTTCTTGTTCTGATGCATACTAGCACCTCCTAAAATATTGGATATTTTTTTGCCACTACTGTGCATTAAATCAATAGACAGTCTAGTCCATCTTCGCAGATTCACAAATTTGTAAAATAGTCGAAATAATATGGAAATAGTTATATAATATGGATCTGAACAATCCATTGTGAAAATGAGCAAGCAGTTTAATTTTAAATTAACCAAGAGAAGAGATCGCGGTTGGGATTTGAGCAGTGACTTATATTATTCAATAAACTTAACGTAATAATAAGTTACCTAACCCCGTTGGTCTTCTATCGATCCCCAGCCACGTTGTGATGAAATTTGTGATGGACAAAGCAGACGTTGCAGAGCGTTTTTCTAGGGGTTCTCCCGTTTCCCTCTATCATATCCCCTCATTTCTTTTATCACCTGCAGTATTAAAAATAGACTAGGGTGTAATCTGGTGATTAAAATGCAATGCGACTCGAATACCAGAACAAATCCATACAATAATTATTACTGCATTCATTTTTATTTATTTTAGTAGGTTATTTTACGACGCTTTATCAACATCTTAGGATATTTAGCGTCTGAATGAGATGAAGGTGATAATGCCGGTGAAATGAGTTACCCAACATTTGATCATATTGGATTGAGGGAAAACCCCGGAAAAAACCTCAACCAGGTAACTTGCCCCGGCCGGGAATCGAACCCGGGCACCTGGTTTCACGGCCAGACGCGCTAACCGTTACTCCACAGGTGTGGACTTACTGCATTCATTTGACTGGAAATGTATCATGTTCACTTCAAAATTATGTGTAAGATGCCTCCGGCAAACACATTGCCATAAAATTAAAAAAGACTCGAGTCAAGACAATGTCAAATGTCATTTGTATTAGTTGTGTAGGATTATCTGTAAATTGGCCTGTAGTCTATTTTCATAAATAGTACAGTAGAGCGTCTCGTTTAGGCACAGTTAAAACATAAATAAAGGGCAGGTAACGTGTGGGGGGCCGAATTAACAAAACTAAAGTATATTGATCTGAAGTGACAACACTATTTCCTAAACATAATTATCCCATCTCAATAGGCCAATGTAATAATTACGGTGATATTATGTTAGTAATACAGAGAATGAAATTCATGACCGTAAAAAATTCTGCTTGAAAGCAACAGCATATAAGTACCAACATTTGATTGAATATTGAATTATTTCAACGTTGTAATTGCTTGTTTGTTAAAATGTGTAGGATAACGTTACACAATTATTTGTGTTCATTTGTTTTGTGTGTTTTTGGAAAATATAATTTCAATTAATGCTCCGCCATAAATGTTGTAACTAATTCCTTGTGCATCCCTCGTGTTTATCGTACGGCTCGTCCTCCCCCCCCCCCACGATACTTGCACTTCGTTTACGTTTTCTCTGTGCCTAAACGAGCCGCTCTACTATACGTACTTCACTTCAAGAGCTGTGTTCTTATTAACCTTAAGAGAAAGGAATGCTCATAGTTAATGGAAATAATGCTCCCCTAATGCTGCTACTACTACTACTACTACTACTACTACTACTACTACTACTACTACTACTACTACTACCACTACCACTACCACTACCACTACCACTACCACTACTATTACATAATAATAATAATAATAATAATAATAATAATAATAATAATAATAATAGGCCTAATGTATTTATTTTTGTCATGCTACTTTGTTTCAGTAGTCATTTTCAATCCATACTACTGTGCTCCAACCACGAGAAAGTCTCTGCCGGCTGAGACGAAAGGGAGTAATGCTGTGAATGAATGTTGACGTCATAAGATGTCATAAGGTCACACACGTGGGTACTCATATCTCTATTGGCTCGCTGTCACAGCACAAACAATAACATTGATACACACATGTTTATACTACCCTACTTACAAAATTAGATCACTGTTAATCTCCTGGTCTTTTAATCTCTCCATACAGGAAATAACAAATGCAGGAGAGCGCATGGTCTTTAAACAGGCGTTATAACGATAATATTATATATCTACTTCGCTCCAATACATGTCGCAATAGTAAGCACATTCCTTTCACGGTTGATCTCCTGGTTGGGGAACAGTATAATCTCATCACTCCTAAAAAAATCCTTAGAATTCAGGAGGAAATATTCGAACTACTTCCATCTAAACTCTAAATATTCTAAACAAACCTGATACCTCATTATTCATCTCGTAAGTTTACACAAATGTCGAAAGAATGTCGTGAGCAGATTTCCATTCGACGTAATGATGTTATAAGAAGAAAACTTCGCGAAGTATGCCAAAATGTATTTTCATAATTGATCCAAAATATACACTAGAAAAAGTTATGTCTTACGCTGCCAAGCAAAGTAAAAATCCATTATTTGAATAAGAATAACTGAAAATGTATGTGTGTGATTCGATTCTTCATGGAGGAAGAAATGTTCCCATAAAATTTCGACTAGTATATGGGACCGGTACCCACCTAGCATCTTAATGAATTTGGAGAGCTACAGTGAGTAACGAAATTCCGTTTCACAACCAAACTATAACGGCTGAAGGGACAACGTGCTAACAACACGTTACTCCCGTATTTACTTGATGCCTCAGCTGAGGCACGTGAAACGTGAAGCCAACAGCTGGCTGGTACGTATTGGCCCTCAATGGACTCTCGCGAAACAGATTTTTTTTTTTTTAATTTATGTTCTGTATATACTTCATTTGAAAGCAGATTAACGTATTATGAAAATATATCTCTTGGTTAAGTTCCAATAACAGTAAACTGCATGTTAGATGTTTCGATCACACACAAAGTAATTTTTTTTCTCATCCTACGCAACAAAAACCAATAAGGTCGAGAAGAGATCGCGGCTGAGACTTGAGCAATGGCTAGGTTTGCGAGGGATGTGTGAAACTACATAGCGTGGGCCACATACACGAGAGTCTGTGTTTCGCGCATATAATATGTAGGTGGATCGAACCACAGTTATATAGCAAGCGTGGAGCAATACTGTACCTCCAGAACGTTGAAACCTGGGATTCTCACAATTCTCTTGTGTAACTCATGATGAAAGCTCGTGTGACGCTGGTAGGTATATAAAAATCTGAAATAAAAATGTCAGGCCTATTTTCCCACGCACGCATTTACGATAGTGGCGTGTAACCACGATGTGAACAAGAGAATATTTTATTTTTCTTCCATAACGCTAGGTTACCCGTAAGAGTCTCATACTCCATACCAGTGTTTTCAGTTATACATAACCCCATATGTATCTCGAACGTTTTCACTTTCTCATTATACGATTATGAAGAGAAAGTGCTGCAGAACATCTATTTCGAAATGTTTACAGAAATTTAGCATGGCATCTTTTGGGAGGGAAGTAAAGCTGGAGATCTGTGTCATGTAGGCCTATATGCAGCACGTGAAAGAACTCTGTCCGTGATAACTCCAGCAAAATTTGTCGGTTATTTCTCGTCCACGTTGAATTTCCGTAATGAATAACCTTATCAGTTGAAAGTGTCATTAAATAAAAATATGCTACTACTACTACTACTACTACTACTACTACTACTACTACTACTACTACTACTACTACTACTACTACTACTACTACTACTACTACTACTACTATTACTACTACTATTATTACTACTCACAGATATTACGTTTTAAGAATTCCAGACATCGATAAATTAGTTTTGGACATCTATTTGCTTGTATTTATACCTATGAGTCAATTTATCCCGGAATTATGCACATAAAATGTCAATTTTTAGTAAATAGCAATTAATAGATCTGTATTTAAAGTCTACAGTACACAATGGCGCTCTGTTCCGAATTAAATCCATTTTATTCGTGATTTTTTACGTATAATGATACAATAAACTAGGTAAATTACATTTTCAAAGAATAATTTCTTCACAGAAATGAATTAATTATAGCTTACTTTTTATTGTTTAAATCCGTTTCCGATTAAGTCCACGCTTGCCTCTAAGCTGGTATAATTAACACAAAAGACCATCCGACATGTAAACCTACATAAGGAGAACCACATTATATCTGCTCTCGTGGACCGGACTGGTTAATGAGTACCGAAAAAGAGAAAATACAGAATAGTTATTATCAGACAGCGGATTTTCGGTCCTGATACTGAACGTTAGGTGTACGTAAGTTGCAGGGAGGTCATTAAACTTATTGCTACTCTCCCTTCGCACGCCAAGGGGCCTGACGTTTTGGCGCTGTGTAGGGACCGAAAATCCTGTCTGGTTATTATAGCAGCAACGATCTCGAGAGGAATTTTGCACTCCTGAAACTTCATTGGAAGTGTTCGAATTTATAATGCAACACATGTTTCTTGAATTAATAATTGTATTATATGGGACGTCTTAGGCCTATCTTATACCTACGGTTATAACTTTTTCTGGAAACAACACAGAAAGCGAAATAACAGTTTTTGCTTTTTCTAACTAACCAATTAAATAGTTATTTCATATTAACTAAAGGACTATCAGCAATAACATTTCCTCATATCTGTTTCTGCTTTATGAAAATAGTATGATACTCAATATCTTTCTAAGCTTTGAACACAGGTCTGTATGCTGTACAAATAAATGCCTCTAAGATACATTTAACGTGTAGGTCTATAATTATCCCCGGCCAGGTCGTGGTGGATTAAGCAGACGTTGCAGAGGATTTTTCTCGGGGTACTCCCGTTTCCCTCTATCATTCCACCAACACTATCCACTTCCTCATTTCATCTATCATCTACAACAGTAAAAATAGGCTGGAGTGAAGTCTGGGGGTAGTACGGGTTTCCGATGCTGATATAGGAAGGGCTTGTGGCTTCGGGCCCCTGGAGCTTATCAGACTACTGTCCGCGAAGCGGAACCTGGCTCTATCAAAGGCTCAGGCAGGACGGCCCACCTGTCACCGTCGGGTTCACGAATGCCACCCGGGCCATCTGTCTGACTTGGATAATCATCTCATTCTATAATTGCCAATGTTTCGATGTAGATGGAAAAACAGTGATACCAACTGTATGTGCAAGAAATTTTCCCGAGTACATGTCATGAATATAGACAGTCAAAATTCTTGAATAAAAGGGGCTAAAATTCTTGGTTAAAAAGGTTAAAAATTCTTGAGTGAAGACGAAAATTTCTTGAGTAAACCTGAAATTTTCACCCTGTTTTACTAAATTATTATGTTGCTTAAGATAATTGACAATTATAATTACAGGCTATATTCAAAGTTTTAGGTTGACAACAATTCTGAGATATTTAACATTCAAAGTTGTACGCAGACAACAGTTCTAAGTTTGTCATTGTAAGGTTTCTACTTCTAAAGAGTGCGGCAAAATATCCTCCCTAATTTAAAGTTTAAATAAAGAACAGATGGATCAAAATAAGGAAACTGTATTAATATGAATTGTATCTAAACAGAGGGAATTTAGGTTTACATGCGTTGCCATAGCGATATCAAATGACATGCGCAAAACAACAAGAATTGAATAGGACATTTAATACACGGAATTGACATTCAATTAGTGCAAATTGTAATCTATAACGAATTCCAACTATGACGTGGACGGGTGAAGAACGTGCTTACGCTGTGATATCGTTTCTGGTAAGTGGTAATTTCGTTGTCGCTGCTCAGATGTTTCCCGGTCGCTTAATTTCTTCACGTGGCGACGTCCCCTGGCCAGAACGATCACCAGACCTTGCACCCTGTGATATTTTTCTATCGGGGCAACTTAAGGCTGAGGTGTTCAAACATCGGCCGAGGACTTTGCTAGATCTAAAAAAATGCAATACAGGAAGAAAATGGTCTTACTCCTCAAGAAATGCTAGTTAGAGTGATGCAGAATTTCCGAAGTCGCATTCAACAATGCATTGATAGTGAAGAAGCACCAGTTGAGAGACACGTTATTCTAAAAATGAAAAATTCCCACTGTTAAGATACCATTCATATTAATAAAGTTTCCTTGTTTTGATTCATCTGTTTTTTATTTAAACTTTAAATTAGGGAGGATGTTTTGCTGCACTCTTTATTTGTTAGCACACACGAGAACTGTGAAAAAAAAAAATGTTCACAGTCAACATTAGAAACTGGAACCCATATAGCTTGGAGTGCTCCGTCCACAAAAATCACTGTGATCTTCACGTGTCGACAGCAAACCTTCTCGCACTGAAAGTCCAGGACTATTTTTAACTATGTCCTTCAGTTCACTGTACGCATGTATTGCTACATTAGGTGATAGATTCTTTAAGATTGGCACCTGGTCAAAGAGAGGTTTCAAACTGCTTTCAGTTGCCTCAAACCGTTTACGAACCATCTAGCGCCAGCATTCCAAACCTTGTGCATTTTTCAAACAGAACTTATAAAATTTCCAAATTTAGATCATGTATTTATTAATTGCTGAGAAATTGCGTATTTTCGCGAATAACGACAGAAAATATGCTAAATTCGCTAGTCATAGGAGTTTTGCGATTTTTCGCGAGTGTTTCGCGAGTTGAAACGTGTAATTATATATATTTTTATGTGAACCATGTTTTAAACTATGTTTATTTGGTTTTTAGATTTTTCGCGAGTCACGAATTTTGACTGTCTCTAGTCATGAATCATAGAGAAAAAGGAGAGTTATGTATTTAACATAATTATTTAATATATTATTTGTTATTGGGCTGAAGTACTTGACGAATCTTTGAAATAGGGTTTAATTATAAATAAAATATAATTTTGAATATTGGATTTAATATTAAATCCGTGTGTTTAGATCAGGGCTGGGCATCGGGAGCAGATCTACACTCTAAACGGGGACGCTTAATATTCGCCGTCACTGAATCAACGCTGCGCGGTGTTCGGCGGGGAAGAAAGGGGATGAAGAGAAATCATATGGCTCCCCGTGAGAGAGTAGAATCCGCTCTTGCTGCCCAGCCCTGGTTTAGATTATTGTTTCTTATCTCAAACGGAAGTATTTTACAGATAGAGAACCTGGATTTTTTAAATGTTAAATTACCATTTTTATATTGTCTCCGGGCGCTATGTAAAGTTGATTGTTATTCTTTCGTATACCTTCTATCAGAGTTTGGCAAGAATTTCCTTTTCAGGCAGTTTCAACCACACACTGCACATAAGCGCGGTAAAACTCCTGTTGAGTTGAGTCAGTACGATGAAGGCCTCCAACTAACGTAACACCGGACATCACATAGACAACGGACAAACATCCACGCCCGAGGCGGGATTCGAAAGCATGGCCTACCCGTTACGCAACGTCAGAGCTGTGCCTTGTACACCACAGTCGCGTTTATATATTACTATTTTGTATAATGACGCTTTCAATATCAACTTCATTATCACTTCAAATTTGGCCCGCGTTATATTTGTGGTACATTTCCCGAATCTGCTGAACAGCTGGAGGAAAATCATGTATGGTTGAATAATTTCGAGGGAAAAATTGTTCCGGAGCCGGGTATCGAACCCGGGACCTTTGGTTTAACGTATCAACGCTCTACCACTGAGCTACTCGGGAACTCTAACCGACACCGATCCAATTTTTCCCTCTATATCCACAGACCTCAAAGTGGGCTGACAACCGTCAAGCAACCAACTTCAAGTGCACACTAACTCTGTGTGACTTAAATTGTGGCTTTCTGTTAACGAACAGTGATGTGTATTATGCAAATCAAGATTTCAGGTATAACTCCCTGTAAAGTTGATTTGAACAATTTTTCCCTCGAAATTATTCAAATCAACTTTACAGGGAGTTATACCTGAAATCTTGATTTGCATCATGTATGGTTATATAATGGTCCTGGAAATCTATCCCCAGATGTGTATTTTTCTTTAGTTGCAAGAAAATATCCCTTATCAGGGCTAAACCTTCCTTCAACGTTTATACACGGGTATTTATTGTAAATAAAAAGTGACAAAAAATTAAGCTGTCAATAAAAACTGTAATTGACGTAAAATATTCCATACTATATACCACTAGTTTCTACTTGTTAATGAAGTCTAGTCACATGCATCATACCTTGCAATACAGATTGGTAGCTTATAGGTTAAAATTTAACGATATCAGTGTTTACTATGAATGTGTTTGCGTTATCTTCATAATACTATGAATAATTTAAGACTTAACATTCTACTGTAAATGTGCTAAGTGCCAGTTTTTCAAATTTAATTTTATTCAATCTAGGAGAGGAACACCCATATGAGAATATCATACTAAATTGTCTTTGTCGTAGCTCAACTGTAAGTGACTCATTCGGGTGCTATCTCAGAAAGTTGTTTTTGGCACTTAGCATATTTAGAATGTTAGGTCCTCAATTGTCCACCCTCTTTGCCAATACGAACCCAGAATGATAAAGAAGGCCGAGAACAAATATATTTGTCTTTCGTGGTTTGCAAGCGTTGTACTGTCATTGCAAGTTATCTTGAACCTTACATCCTCTAAGTCTGTCTTTGGAACTGCTCGGTACGGCATGTACTCATCAACGTAACAACACGGCAAGGATGCCCCTCCCTCGGGTAACGTGACTCTTTTCAAAAAACGTTAGTTCTTTTACCTTACGGCTCTCTACTGTAAAAGAACTTGGTTCAATACAGACATCATCTTCTCTCGATACTCCGGTTTTGAGAGGAGAATAGTTTCGTAGCATGCTTTAATTAACCTGTAATGAGTAAGTATTTAAATATAATCGTGTGTACACTCCTCTCTCATCCGGGCTGGGGACCGGCAATGGAGGAGTTACTACAGCTACTTCTATACATTATATAGGCCTGCATGACTTACACCTTCAGCTAATATGTACATATTCTTATAACAATATTTTACAGGCTTATTATTTGAATTTACATTAATTTACAATTATACACAATCCATATCCCTATCATTGCTGCCATCATCGCTTGGTCCAAAATTAATTATTTCGTCAATGGCATCATCCATTCGAAATTATCTTCTTAATCGTAGGTACTACTTTCTGAACATGATAGAATTCTTCGATTGTATCCCGAATAACATGTTGATCGAAGTCGTCCACTTCAACTTTACACAAGTCTAATTCTGGAATGAAATAATATGTTCATTAGAACTATAAGAAAATAATAACTTGCAACAGTAATTCATTATGTCGCTCTCAATACACACACTAATGTACATAACTATTATAGCAATAATTTCTAAACATTACATACCTATTCTTTCCCGGAGTAGTGTGAGGTTCATTCGGTTGTAATTCAATATTATTTTTAATTCTCTTCAGGGAACTAATACTTTTGCCAGAGTATTTAGCCGCTCTCTCATATTCCTTAGCAAGAGGTTCCAGCAAATATATGTTTAATTTTTCCTCCTCGCAACGCTTAATTTTATTATATTTGCGATAATTTCTCTTTCTCCGCTATGGATAACAGCGTTACTTTTTCTCCTTAGTGGTGTGGTTTCACCATAATTACTACCCTGTGGTTGCTGCTCCATGGTAACACCACAATCTAATACAGTCACGCAACTCATACGTATAAAATCAAAGACGTTTATAAAATATGCCAACATTTGACAGCTGGCGCGACAGTAGCCCTCTAGCGGCAGGCAAGTTAACAGTGTGCACACGACATATGATAACACATCAGAAAATGGGTTTTGCGTAGTTTATTTTATATTTTTATATTATATAGTAAGTGTATATGTTCTTATTAATTTTACTTTAGAATCCTAGAAGAATTTGTTAATCTACAAGTTTCAGAAGCTGGGAAAAAACATAATTCTTTCTGCTCCTTACAATTGAATCTTAGCCCTGATCACGTATCATGCTTTGAAATAATATAATTGTTCGTACGTGTACGGTTAATTCAATTCATTCCTAAATATGTTTAGGAATCATTGGAACTCTATATTTACTGTGAGAAGAGTCAAAATTAGTAGCTTCAAAATTGTAGGCCATATCTCGTAGGGTACATCGCGTGGTGAACTCCTCTCTCTATTTCCTGAGAAATTAACTATTTTCCATACCGCAAATTGGGGTAAACTCGGCCGCTGAGGTAAACTTGAAAATAAAAAAGGGGAGGATTTAAACCTTAATATGACATTGATTTATGAAGTTAATTATTTTTCCATTTCTTAAGAACCGGTATTTCCTTTATTATTTTGAGTCACAAATAGTGCTGATATTATGGTGTAAATTTTTATGGCAAGTTTACCGCATTTTACATTACATTTCCAGTTTTCACACATAAGCTTAATTTTAACTTATCCTACCTATATAATACGTAATTTACATGCACTTACTGTTAATATGACGTAGGTGAGAACAAATAAATGAACACACAATTTTGTTGAAAAAATTGTAACTTCAATATTAACTCAGAAAATGTAGGCCTAATTTTATTTTCAGAGCAGAAGTGGTGTAAGTCAAAAATGGGTAATGAGGGTTAAAGTAAACATTCTGTAAAATACAGCGCAAAGTAGCAGTTAATATTGAATTTATTTAAACTATTAGTAGTCAGTGAATAGCACGAAGGATATATTAATTGCTACTTTGCGCTGTATTTTACAGAATTTTTACTTTAAACCTCATTACCTAATTTTGACTTACACCACTTCTGCTCTGAACGGCTCAAATAATCACTGGGAATGTAAAATCAACACCAATAACAGTTAACAGTCATGCAAATTATTACAGAAAAGATTGCTTTTTATATTACATTTAAAAAAGGCTCTTTTATTTCTTGAGAACTTAATACGTCTGCCACATGAATCTACACCAACACATCAGAAATTTTATCGACACAGTCCGGATTTATTCAAGAAGTGAATATTTCGCAAAAGGATTACAATACTCCATGAATTCTTGAAAAATTAACACCATGATCCCTACTTGAATGCAATATAATATTCAACTTCTGAAAAATATAAATAAATAAACACGAATACAAAAATTATGGAATTACTTGCATTAAAAACTCTAGATACATTATCCAAAATCGGAATGGTTACACATTTACACATATGATCTATGCAAAAAAATAATATACTGTAACAGGTATTTACTTTGACATATAAATAGGTAACTGATAATTAATAAATAGTTTATAGAACACAATACGTAGGCTACCTACAACGTGGATTATTGGTTATGACTGATTTATGATTTTCTCTTGGTCTTTAGGGAATCTGAAGAACGACAAATTCGGAGATTTAAACTTGTTGTTACTGCAATTTTCGTCATTGCACACATTGCCTTTATTCCGACGCATGATTAAAACGTTTATAACATCTCGCATCCCTTAAAGCACGTGCTGGCTGAACGAGATTGTATCAACCCTATTACCAGTGCCTTGCCTGCCGCTTGGGCGCTAGTGTCGCGAATGTTGGCAAAAAAAGTGTTGAAGTTGCGCGACTGTAAGTATTAGACTGTGGTAACACTACTGGTACGCAGTGAAGGAAATAATACTATGTTTCCTGACAAGAGATTATGCTGCGGAGCATGCGCAAACAACTCAGTTGGCTCCACCCGCGTTACGCGCTTCCTTCCCTCTGCCCCTCTGTCCCCGCTCAGAAGGTTCAAGATAACTTGCAATAACAGTAGGTAGGAAGTGAAGGATCATCATAAAGAGCCGGGTCGAAACGTGGGCTGAAACAGCTCAAATGCAGGCTTTGAACTAATTTATGAAATTGTACCTTGTTCCTTAGGACTCATAGTGGCAACTAATTTGTTGTATTTAATCCTTCCTTTACTGTACAGTGTCCCGTATATGTTTTTTTCAAGGACAGTTCCGACCTGGTGATTTTGAAAGATCCCTCGTTAGTCTATTTCCAATACCTACGGCTACGCCTATCTTCAATCTTAAGATGGATTTATACACAAAGCGACCAGGTTGTATACACTCATGGATTACGTAAACAGATGAAACGCATCACTTACCTAAGAGAAAGGTCAGCGTAAAGGTGCACCTACGCACAAGTAGCCCAGTTGGCGAGGCACCAGCAGCATTCGCCCGCCCGTCTCCCGCTCGCCAGTTCTGCCAATTGAGGAAGATGCACTTCCTGCCCGCCCAGCCACGCACCGACCGATCTCTTAACACCAGATTGTTTACCTTGTACATTCGCCTAACCAGGTAGCTAGACTACAGTCGACTTAGATTTTTTGTAAACAAGTGTTATCATTTTATATACAAATAGTTATAACTTAGACCTACAATATTTTTTGTAAAAATTGTGTTACTTTTTCCGACTAATCTTTGAAGTTTTCATATAAGCAACAATAATTACAACCTAACGCTTTAAAACTACAGACTATTCATCATTGTTTTTTAATTGGTTATTTTACGACACTTCATCTACTGCTAAGGTTATCTAGTGTCTGAATGAGATGAAGGTTGATAATGCCTGTGAAATGAGTCCAGCGCCGAAAGTTACCCAGCATTTGCTCTTGATGGGTTGAGGGAAAACCCCGGAGAAACCTCAACCAGGTAACTTGTCCCAACCAGGATTTGAACCCGGACCCGCTCGTTCACGGTCAGGCGTGCTAACCGTTACTCCACAGCGGTAGGCTTTCATCATTGTTAAGAAGAATAGAAAGAAGATAATTATGATGGAGAAAATGAGCCTTAGAATCCACGTGTGACTTTTGCGAGGATTGTGAATTAGCATTAGGTATTCACAAGTAACAGAATTGTCTGTCTGATCATGTGGCCAGTGTGACGAAAGACCACCGCGAGCCTTCCACCTTGCAGCGCAACATCTTAACCATGACGATACCTCGCGCCCCTTAAACATCATTTACTCATTCACATTAAGAAAGGACATGCTTAAAATGTCTTTCTTCTTGTTCCAAACATTGTCCCACCTGTGTAAGAAGTGACGCATCACTCGCTGCAGATCCTCTGAGAAATGTTGGCGGTGTTTCTCCGGATGCTATTTTTCAGTTCTTCTAGGCTATGTGGATTATTTTTATGCATTTGTCTTTTAGAGTTCGCCAAACATAGAAGTCAAGAAGAGGTAAAATCACGATCCCAACACACTACTGCGAAAGCACAGCAGACTGTACTGTGGACGAGCCTCATGCAGTATTCGAGGGTAGAATTATTAGTAGGAATGTGTGACTCCTCAGTCCCCTGAAATAAGACCTTGTGACTCCTAGGAATTCTTAAAGACAAATGTACAAGAATACTCCATATACCCAGGCAGAACAGCATCTGGAAAACATCATCTCCATTTATCAACAGAAACTGTAGCGAATGATGCGTTGCTTCTTAAACAGGTTCGACAAATGTCTGAAACAAAAAGACTGGCAGAGAGTTTCAACATATTTCCTAGATGAGTAAATGAAGTTTTAATTGCTTATATTTAGTAATATTTTACATTAGTGATTTGTGGTGTGTCGAATTACGTAAACTGCTTGGCATATCATCAATACCAAGTTCTCCTGTGTAACCGGAGTCCATGAGCGGATCGGCCGAGAGTCCGGTCCCCCCGTTGTGATTTCTCTGCAGTCTCTTCGTGCAGTACTTTATGCTGTACAAGTTTCGTTTGATTATATATTGGATTTATCTGTAGAGTCGCGTATAACTTCGTTCTGTATTCTGAATGTTACAGATTTAGCTCACATAGCCTATGTTACCAGGGTTCAAAATTTGTTTGCTAATCTACATATCTTGCATTTCTTCTTTGGCCACAGAACTCTAAATTAAGTTAATAAATACCGTGCATTCTGTATTTATCTGCTGCATTGAGATCAGTAGAGAAAATATAAGTTTTTTTTTTTCTAGAATTAGAATGCTATATTTAGGACCTACATGAGATATTACATCATGACAAGTTGCTCTAGTTTCCATTCATAAATCGGTAAATGATTAATCTCAAACGGCTTGTAGAATACGTTTCTCGGTTCGACGATTGCTGAAGCAGGTCATGCTGCCTGGTACAATCTATCGATTACATTCTCGTTATTGCACAGTGAGAAACAGACTTGGATCATGAGCGAAAGGTACCAGATATCAACGTGGTGTAGAGATGCTTAAGGATTTGTGAATTCATTTCCAGCTTCCGTTAGAAATAAAATAAGTCAGGAAAATATATAAGCTATAATAGGTATAGGTATATATATATAATTTCGGGACTTGTGCAGATGTTGTGTTAATGATACTTAACCACCTCTAAGTGTAACGCGCACAACAAGTATCTTTATAAATTGAGTACAATATATCATACTGAGTCAACATTAAAGATATGTGGATCATACGCGGAGACAAAGAGGAAGGCGGAAAATAGGAAAGATAGGAGAATGCTGGGTTTTGCAGCGAAAGATCTGCCCTTGGGCAAAAAACTATGAATGAAATTAATACCATACAGTAGCTTGAGCTGAAGTAGAATGAAATGGCTATACTTCTTGATGAAGATCATTCTCTTTATACAGTTTCATACTCTAAATTAATCTATCTATCTATCTATCTATCTATCTATCTATCTATCTATCTATCTATCTATCTATCTATCTATCTATCTATCTATCTATCTATCTATCTGTCTGTCTGTATATCTCTGTTTGTCTGCCTGCCTGTCGGTCCGTCCGTCCGTGCGTCCATCCGTTCGTTCGTCCGTCCGTCCATCTGCGCGTTTGTCCGTCATACGCCTGTCTCTACCTACCTGTCTAGTTAATTCATCTATCTGTCTTATGTTATGATTATCTATTAGTTCCCCTGAGGGCCGCCCCGAACTCCCCTACAGCTTGCAGAATTCACGTAGGCATCATCGTTGCCCCTGAACCCCTGTTCCCACTAGCTACCATAAGCCCCAGTGGGCAGAGCCCACGGTACCTACGGTAGCACTATCAACTAATGGCCACACACCAAGGGGTCAGAGTTCGGTGGCGGCCTGCAGCCGACTCTACATCGGACGCAAGCCCGAAATATGATGAAAGAGGGAAAGTGTAATTATGATAGTGAAATGAGTCCGAGGTCCAACGCCGAAAGTTACACAGCAATTCTGCTTCAGTTGGTCGAGGTAACTTGTCCCAACCAGGATTTGAACCCGGGGCCGCTCGTTTGACGGTTGACGTTACGATTGTCTGTTCCATTTCAACATCTTGTTCTTACCCTGCTTACGTTTCTATTATTTTTAGATATTCTTTTTATATTTATACGAGTACTTTAGTGCTTGTTCCGGATTACTTGAAGGTGCGTGCACAATATCTTCTTTCCATTTCCTGTCATATACGTTTCAGCCTTTTTTGTGATCGGATCATCCAGTACTAATTTGTTTACTTTTCCCTTTCTGTTCTTTATTCTTGCAACTGTAAATTTAATTTGTACGTATATTTGCGTACCTACACATTTTAAAATGGCGTGAACTATGGTATTTTTTATTCAGGAAAGTCGAAAACTATAGGACACTGTGTCCCAAGTGTCATGGTGCGATTCAAAAGATTATATCTGTTAAAAGAAGCATGGGGTACATTGAACATGATTCTAATTAAAAACAACTTAAATAGTTTCTCTCGCATGTTTATCGAAGTTCTACGTAGACTCCATTGGTGGGTCTGCAAATGCCTAAACACTGTTCCACTTCCTAACATAATCGATGAAAAACATTAGAAGTAACAGATAGCTTCCCAACTCTCCAAAAATAAAAATCAAAAGGACTGTATTAAGTTCGGAAAGCGAGGAGACCATTGTTTCCATCCGCCCTTCCCAATGTCTCATTAAGAAATTCCTTAACAATGTTGGCATAGTGTGGAGGAGCGCCATCTTGCAGAAAGATCACATTGTTATTATAAATTAGGGTACTGCAAACAGTTACATGTCTAGTAATTATGTTTTGTAACAGTCCATTCCGCAAGAAGATATGGGTCAACCACGCGATCTTTAGCAAGAGCACATCGTCGCACATTAACTTAGGGTTGTCAGGCTCATGTTCAACAAACTATCCCAACGACGAATGTTATTTTCGTGTTATGTGGCGGTTTTTCGTAAAACACACGACGGTACCATGTCGCACACTAGTCACAGATTCAAATTTTGCTAGCCATAAGTTACTTTGCACTTTTCTTTGAACATCCATCTTGTATAAAATCGTTACCATGGAATGGATATTGTTGCATTTTGTTCGACTGCTTCTTTCTTTTGTTTTCAATACCAACCTCAAGAAAACTTGGTGACTTGTCTTTCATTTGACACCTGTTCATGTGTTCGTTGTGTTTCATTCCAGTCGTTTTGAATCCCCACTATGACTTTTGGAAGACAGTATATTTTGGCTGTGCGCCTATGTGCAATCATATTTTGGACACATTTACGTAAAAGTAATAAAATAAACATTGAAACACAAATTGAATGCATTTTCTGCTTCGTTTACGGCTCCAAAAACGTGCTTTTTCTACATTCATGTCTGGATTTCTCGACCTAACACGAAAGTGACACGCGATGAATCCTCGGGCGACATGTGGCCTGCACGATGTATCTCCAACAAATCGTCAGTTTGACAGCAAAAGGAATGCATTTCCTACCCAGAATTGCAACTCACAACTGTGGCTTCTACGCAGTGTTAATTATTCGTATATGCCTTCGTCGCTGTGTGCACCACGTCAGTAAGTTTTCTTAAATTCGTTATGGCCGAAGTCTGTAAGGTGCATGTTTGAACGAGCTTACAGGAATGAGGACTGGCCATCCAAGTGCTAGCCCGATGATTCAGAATAAAAACGAAACTGAATACTCTAGAAACAAATCTCAGGAAGGAATAGGAATCGTCCTTAGCTCTCGAAACCTGATCCCAGTTACGTTGCGTGCATTCATAAGGATTCATATTACCGATAGGTTTACCGCTGTCTCCATCCGTACAAATCTTAGGACAGTTGGTGTTATGGAGTTTGTACCGAGTGTGTAAAAAGTTACGCCTGATTTGGAATGCAAGAAGTATTATTTATTTATTTCAACACCATTGTTACCTGGAAAGAACCATGACGATAACCACGATACAGTAATTCTACTCACTCAACAGCTTCATAAAATAATAATAATAATAATAATAATAATAATAATAATAATAATAATCCTTGCACAGGGAGGTATGCTTGCATCAGCGGTGACCAAAACTCGAGCTGCAGTGATTACATGCGACAGACAGCCTATGAAGTAAGGAGACGGAGAAAAGGTAGTTGGCATGAAAACTACAACAGTGGTTCCTGTACTAACATCTTGATCAATCCCGCGGATAAAAGTCTCAAGCTTTGCTGTATCATTAATGTCACTGCTGTTATCAAGAGCTAATGAATAATATACGATTCTTCTTACTTCTTTTTTAACCTTCCTCTTGAATATAATCAGGAATTTCTTAAATTCTTCTCTCGATACTTGGTCGAGAAATTCGTAGTTTTTCAAAATTAAAAACTTCATATGGACAAGTTATTTAAGCTATTTTAATCATTACTATTTAGAGAAATTCCTTTCTATTAAAAGGCTTCAGAGCACGAGATATTTCAAACCCCATTACGGAGCTGACTTCCTTACATTTATTTATCTCATATTTCTCTTCCTGGCTATGATTTAAGACTTGAAAATTCCTGGCGTTATACAGTTCGTTAGCGCATAATATTGTATCAGTTTTTCTACAATATTATTATTAAATGAATAACTAATAAATAGTTGCCCTCATCTAAAGATTAAGAAAATTAAAACTGAGATAAAACCTAATAATTTTAAAGAACAATATAGTTTTATGTTTATTTTCCGTCTTGACTTATTACGAAGTTAACATATAAAATATTTGTTAACACATTTTATTTTTCTTATGAACGTTTTCGCCCCATTATGGGCATCTTCAGACAAAGATATTTGTACCTAAATTGCATAATATATTGTGTTAAAATACACTAATTAATGAGTTAAAATATATGAATGCATTTAAAATATTTTCTAAGAAATACTAAGATACAGCTACAAATTATGTAATAAATATATGTTAACTTCGTAATAAGTCAAGACGGAAAATAAACATAAAACTATATTGTTCTTTATCATATTCCGACTTATTTGACAAGCTTTTCAAAATGTATTCAAAATTCAAATTCTAATAATTTTATCCTTCTAGGGAGAAAGTCTAAAAATATCAATATTCATGCACGTACAGAAGAATTATAGAAACACATGCTCAGTGGTCAGTAATAATAATAATAATAATAATAATAATAATAATACGTTATTCAGCGTGGCAATTAATGTTTTTATATACTCCTAATTGAACCGTTGAGCAAAGTAAACATATTACATTTTGTCCTCATTCTTTACGAAACCACCTCTTAGGCCTATTGCTTGTAGAGACAGTTTGTAGAGCGACATGATACCGCCACTGCTTGTCTTCAGTATGTGAATGAAAAACACAGCAATGTACAGGAAACTCCTCGTACCCGTTTGAATGTCTGTGATTACAAGATGTAATCGTGACACCCGCTTTGGTCTTCGCTGGCTTGAATGAATATAAATCGGGCGCAACTTTGTACACACATGGTATAAAATTGCAACGAATTTTTCGGAAATGAAACAGTTGACAACTTCCGGAATGCACAATAACCTAATTATTTTAAGTAGGTCTGCATAAACACTGTTACAAATACTATTTTGACGTAGAATTGCGGTACGTCTTTATATTAGGCACAGTAGGTCGTCAACCGCTCGGCAACTGTCCAAAAAAAATTGTTACTTTATAATCGCTTATAACATTTGAACAAATAAACACAACACAGTGAAACACATACCACCGTGTGGACAAGGGAGTCTCGCACTGCGTTTCGGCGGTCATTTTCTACGCATAACTTCGTGAGATCTCAACCGTTCCGAACGTTTGAGGTCTCGATCGTTCGAGCGCGATAAGGTCGACTACATAAATTCAAAATACAATAATTCGGGGTAAATTGTACCCTCAGTTTTCAAGAAGTTTTCGTGAAAATTTGTAATCTTTCAAAACGCTTCGAAATTCGAACGTTGAGAGAATGCAGAGTTGAAAACGAACACAACAAGAGAAAGGGGACATCCCAAGACGAATCAAACAAGCCCAAGATCAGCGGTGCGGAGTACAAGAGACACAAAGGGAGCGCAAGTGAGCGGTGACTCATGCAAGCTCCGTGGACTCTATAGCTGTAGAATGAAGCCGTCTGTATAGCTGAAACAGTGAATCCGAGTACTGTTAGCCTGTAAGAATACTCCGTACTCTGTTTAAAGAATTCATTCAATAAACAAAACAAATTCAAAAGATTTTTCTCGCCAGTTTCGCTCAGAACCTCCCTCGCTAGGCGCATAATACCTCCGACTCACTTCACTAGTGACCTACTGTTGTTTCTTTTACTTTTTCATTATACGAAGGCTAAAATGAAAGTATTACGATACTGCAGAAAATCTATTTCGAGATTTTCATGGAAATATTTATAGGTTTTCAGCATGCCTTACACCGAAAAAGTGATTTTGAGTGTGTCATATGTCTTATATGGGGATTTTGATCGGATTTTGTTCAAATTCAGTAACTACTAGTCAATACGTGTGGAAATTATTCACATGGAATATAATAATTTTAATAAAAAAAACTTAGGTCTCTGTTTGAAATCAGGGACTCGATGGCTATCTATGGAAGATAAAATGAAACTTTTCTTCCTGATGTGTATTACATATAGTAAACTGACTAAAGAAATGGTACAGCCCGTATGGAAAAAAAAATTATTACCAAAGAGAAATTATGGTAATCATTATTATTTTTACTATTCATTGCCATTTTAATAGATAAATCACACCCCACTCAGATGCAAGACAAATAGAATATTCTCTTTCTTAAAGGATTAAATGTTACTGGTTGTTAACCATGTTATACGTGAGTAAACTTCTACAAAGTGCTACAATATTGTTCTATCTAAATAACCGTATTTCTTACACAATCTACTCAAAACGTAGGCCTAAAGATATGGAATTAAAATTTGGAATGAGTCTTGATGGGAGTCCACCTGTATGTAGGCAACACTTTTACAAGACTGTTCACAAGTAGCATATATACAGGGCCTATTGTTTACTGCACATGCGCAGTGTGTTGTAAGCGAAACTTATACAATAAGGGAGTTTCAAATTTTATTTTCGTATCTGTACAGTTTATAAATTTTGGTATTATAAGGAATGCATTTTGTGTACAATCAGAAAACAAAAGTGTACCTTTTTATTTTGGCGCATTGTGAATTGTTTCATTTATAGGGCCTACATAATCTTGTTTTAAAATGATAGCTTAGTTCAAGAAAAAACTGTATCAGTAATATAAGTTATAACTCACACGATAAAGAAACTTATTGGTGTGAAATCCATAAAACTAAAGCACTGTATTCCCTGAGCAGACCAATCCGCCATGTTGATTTCCAAGCGAATGACGTGACGTGACGTGACGTGACGTCTCTGTAGTGGAAACAACAATACGGAAAGTAAAAGATCTGACATGTGGATGCATTTTAATTTTAAACATTAAACTATGTTATTAATTTTACGCAATGGTTGGTTGTGCGGCTCCAAATTGTACAAATAATTGTAGGCACGGAGTCTACAAATTGTAACCTACTATTTTCCTTCTGACAAAGAAAGAAGAAATAAATGGCTCATAAATTCGAGATGCAATAATTGGACACCAACAATTATACCTTTGTAATATAAATATAATTCAAGTTTTTGTGGTGAAATATTTCAAGAAATGAAATGTGATTTCAATATCTGCATTCAGTAGTCATCTTAAGTTGGAAGTTAGAGGGTTCGAATCTCCACGTGTAGATCTTTTTTTTTTTCTTTTAATTGTAATTGCTTTCTATCTTTAAATTAATTAATTAATTTTCATTGAAACATTAATTTACATAATATTTAATTTACTTAATAGCCTATTTTGTAATAAATTAATTTTTATCGAGACATTAATTCACATGGGGGCTACTTTACTATATATTTTTTAATTAGTTACTGAATTAATTAATTTTCATCAAAATATTAACGCACATAGGTTCTACTTTACTTTATATTTTATATTTTTAAATTAATTACTTCATTCATTTTCACTTAAATTAATGCACACAGGCTAGGATTTAATTTATATTTTTATGCTCGACCATGCCGAAATGTAGTAATTATACACCTGGTAGCAGTCCTTTAATGCATGTCATTAAAGTACACCTACTCATTAAAGTACAGGTGTTTTCAGCCAATGACAACTCAGCTTACAGGTGTTCAGCCAATGACAAGTCAGCTTTGTACCGTTATAAAACCGCAAGTATCGATTATTCTCGGATATGCAATCGAAAGAGAATTAGCGAAAAGTCACGGAGGCTGGAAATCCAATACTGTCGCAGAAGGTTATGTTCTGTTACTATAATAATTAGCGTTAATTGTAAATAATATTCAAATAAATTCAATTTGTCATCTCGTTTTTCAATGTCGAATTCAATAATCAAGATTATACCAAGTTTAACGGGATTACATCAAGGTCAATGACATTATTGTTCAATACTTTCGCGTCTGCGCACATCTCACAATTCACGACCTAGAACAAGGTCACTTCCGATCTTGTCAGATACAAATAAAATGTATACATCTGAATAATTTCAAGTTAGAAATATGGTCGAGCATAAAAAGTCGTATGAAACTCGCCTATAATGATAATTAAGAAGCTCGTATGAAAATTATGAAACTCGCGCTCGTTTCATAAACATCCATACTCGCTTCTTAATTACTATCATTATAGGCTCGTTGCATAATGTACTATTAATATTCTTTCAAACTTTAATTCTTACACATGGATTTACTTTACCATTGTATTTGTTTATTTCATTGGCAACTATAGTGAAAGCTTACTGTCTCCTAACCTCAAACATGCATACATAATTTTGTCCTTGTACATGATCTCATGTTAAAATTGTTACGTTGCCCTGACTGTGGGATTAGAAATGGCGAGTTGTTCTGCTTGTATAATAAAGTGCTCTACGTAAAACATTTTGTAAAAAATAGTTTGTCATCCTTTTGACATTCTTTTTTTTTAATAACAATAATTAAATTGGATTGTTTCACATGTCTATGTAGATAAAGGTGTCCACATGCATACCGTTGAGGCTCATGGGAGGCAGGCAGATGAATTTCCCAATTCTGAAATGTATGGGAAAAAAAGGAAAAGTCCCACATTTTCCTCAACTTCTATTGGAGTCTTCCAGTTCGCAGTTTGTTGGTACAGATTTAACATAGTGAATGCCTAGTTGGCGAGACCCGCTGGCATACTCTAGTGTTTCCAGTGCTACAGTCCGGGTCAGCTTACTTCATACCCTAAGGGTGAAACCTAACCGTTTTTCCCCCATTACTACATACGCTAGTGGATTGTGGTGATTTTCTAGTTTGCAAGTTGAATTTTCTTTTGCCAATTTCGTTTCGAATTTCGATACTGACAAATACTACAAATGGTAGTGATTTTGTAACTGGTATGTTGGCAGCTGAGACAAATGTTATCGGTACTGGAATTTCATGAAATTAAAATTGCACTAGATTTCTGAGCCGGTTATTGGAAGCTAGTGAAATTTTAACATACTAATAATTCATTAATATCAGTATTAATATTAATACATAATAGTTATTTTATGTGTTGCGTTGTGGTTATAATTCAAGACTATAGTCAGGTAAGTTTTCGGAGTTAGTACTAATAATTTCATGTGGCCAAACAAAATACATTTTTAGGTTAGGTCTCCCGAATCAATTGTTTAGTCAAACCAATTAATTGCGTATTGCCAGACAAAATATCTAACATGTTGATCCCTTTCTCGTATAGTTTGCCTACGAAAATATGTTACAAATTATTGAATTATTTAGAATAACCTTTTAACATAAAGGTAAAATACTGTACGTAAATAAGTCATTCAGTACGTAGGATCGTGTGATATCTGGTAACAGTTGGCAACACTGACAAGACGGCAATATTTTCTGTTTAGAAACTGTTCTTATGTGACCCTCACTATAGTCGACGGACATCCTATTGGAAATGATAACGTTGGCCACGGTACCAGTAAGAGGACGCCATGCCAGTTGACGAACCACGCTGGTATTTGGGAATAGTCTATAATACTTGGTGGCTGTTACGGACCTGCCTAAGTCATTTGTGTGATTTTCTGTGCTGAATATTCACTTCTACCTCCTAGGAGTTGTACACATACAGTAGTGGAGTAATTGTAGTCTGAATACAGTACTAGTAGGACTTCCGTCGTCCCCTCTGTACACCACTTGAATTTTAATTTTGGGGACCAAACTGTCGATATATATTTGAGGCTATCAGATGCAAAACTCTCCTTATCCAGGTAAAGTGATTTGTCAGAAAATAGGAAAAACCGTTATGGATATGCACAGTTTGGCATTTGATAGTAGTTTTCTGAGCTCTATGCAAGAGGAAATAGACAAGATTTGCACAAACCGACTATATCAGTAGATAGAGAGCTACAAGAAGTACAACATCCCATATGTAACTTTTTTTTTTTTTTTTTTTTTTTTTTTAAGGCGAGTTTAGCACTTCATAGCCTCATTTGTTTGACCTGTTGACATTAACAGTGTACAAGTTAATATATTTATAAATAATGATATTTGGAATGATATTCTTCATATTAGACCATACTTTCGAGGTAAATTGTCTGATGTTTTCTCATTTATCTGTCATAAATATAATTTAATTACATTGGGTGCCAGCTTCCGTTACGAAGGAAACCATGTTACGGTAACAATTTATAGGCCTATGCTTAATATTAATCTTCTTCCATGTTTGAATCTGCTAATGTCGGATATGTTAATCACTCTGTTACTGAGGACAACACTCTCCCAAATTGTGGGACAAATAAGTAAATCTTTATTACCAGTAGTTACGAGTAGATGTGGTCAATCTCAAAATATGCGTTCTTATTATGGAAAGTGTTTTTAGAACTTCACAAGTTTTATATGGTAGTGTATTTGGCGGTTCAGTATACAGTTTTTCAGTTCTTTAAATGTTTATAAGATAATTCTTTCTGCCGTAGAAGTTATTTTGGGCGATCTTCGTAGAGAGGGTAAAGTTGCGTGGAAACTCGCCTCTTTTACACAACTTCCTGGCACCATTCTGGAAATGTGGCGATGTGTGAGACTATCCAGACTACACACAGAACAACGAATAAAGTACAGTATGTGGAAATGAAGTAAAATACGTATGGCAGAGGTATGGTACGCGCCGCAGAAGCATTTAAAATAAATCATAATTTTATGAGAATTAAAATTGACCTATGTAACCGTCGGCGTGGAAGAGCATGAACTACAGCCACAGTGAAGTCGTCGCCCTCATCATCATTATCATCATCATTAAAGAATTTGACATTTTGAACGTTGTCATCAGTCAAGTTAATATTAACTAGTATTAGATATTTGTGCGACATTGAATATATGGTCATTATGGTCCAATGCTAAAGATTACGACTGCATAGAACAAACACAAGACAAGAAACACAAGTTCAGTTTCGATGGAAGAGAGTTAAATTATTACTTTGTTTTTTAGGAAATCAATTTCCAGTTCGCTGCATTTGTACATAGAAACGGTGCTGTCACAATTTTAACTACGCGAATGTAGTGCTATATGCATTGCGTGCATTAAATGAACTCTCTGTATAATATATATGCCAATTGAATCATGGGCTGCAAAAACTTTCTAAGTCGTCCAGGATAGTTTTCCGGAAAATAACAAAAACACTGTAAACTACTAAATCTTTTTGTAAAAAAAAATAAATTATGGTTTATTTAACGACGCTCGCAAATGCCGAGGCTATATCAGCGTCGCCGATGTGCCGGAATTTTGTCCCGCAGGAGTTCTTTTACATGCCAGTAAATCTACTGGCATGAGCCTGTCGCATTTAAGCACACTTAAATTCCATCGACCTGGACCGGGATCGAACTCGCAACCTCGAGCACAGAAGGCCAGCGCTATACCGACTACGCTACCTTTTTGTATGCATTGACGATTTCAACAGGCCAACACAGTGCTATAGAGGTATCTGACGTAGAATGTTTTTGCACATATTGATGTATTGACATTAAGAGAATACATATTTTCAGTTCCTGAGGTTAAAAAAAAAAAAAACTGACTTAGAATGTTTTTGCAGCCCATGATTCATTTGCTTTATTTTCTAAACAGCGATCGTTACATAAATTTGGTTTGTAGGCCTATAATTGACACACATATATATTTTGTTGCTTTGTTCTCTTATATTAAAAAAAGTTTCGCTTCGGACATTTCATCCAACCCCGCAGACAAAACTCGAGAGGGGTGACCAGTGCACGTCCACGACGACCGATCCATTGTTAAGGGAATGTAAGATTTAGTGATGTCATCTGACGGCTAAAATGTACAGGGGCTGTGTCATGCTGGAAGAACATGCCCATCTCTACAGACTAATTCCAACAGCGACCAACTGCGACTGCAGTAATTGTTGCAACATGACAAGGTAAATCGTGCCACTGAGTGTGAATTCTGCAAAAATGAACGAACCGGAGATATTGTTCGCGGTCATGCCTAACCATTCACTTGAGTATCTCGTTGCCACTCCACTATTGCATTTGGTTGTCCGTCTGCCCACATGTGACAGTTACGTTTGATTACATTGCCACAGGTGTGGAATATTGTTTTGTTGCTGGATAACATAAAACTTTCTATATCACAGTGCGATTATCTAGCGTCATGGAATACGGATATAATTTTAGCGAGATGATTTGGAGGACTACCCGTAGAATTGCTTGGCATTCGCCTTACAGTTGATGAAAACTTCCAGGTAATCAGCTCAAACGGTGATTCGAACCTAGTCCGGACCGCAGTCTCGAATGCGAGTGAATTGAATTCTTGTAAAAGGACATAAGTCATTATTTTTGACACGTTTATTTTTATCGTAGTTTTGAAAATAAGTTGATAAACCCATCGTTTTTGTTTGAAAGGGCGCCAATTGCATTGTTCGTAGGCTTGTTATATAAAAGTTAAAATCACAATTTGTTTTAAATGGACGGCAGTCATATTCAATTGGCAATAGTGATTGAATGGCTACAGCTGAAAACAGAAGAAATATTACAAAAGACTGCAGTTTCTGAAGAAACAAGGAACAAACAAAGAAATGAGAGAATTACTTTTTCAATCTGTAGCCTATTCCACTTTGAGTGAACACATGCCAGTTGGATACATAAAAGGATCCAGTAATATCACAATGAATTAGTAAGCCATATAATCCTCATAGCACTTCAACGAGATCTGTTCTCCACCAATAAGCCCAGTCTATCCAACAGGAAAAGTGCCAATAAATCAGAAAAAAATTCAAGACTTGAAAAAATGAAGCAGTGCATCCAAAGTAGAGCATATACGGCATTTTATGAATAACTTTTCAGCTGGCCTACAGACAGTAATGCAAAGTACAGTGACTGAAAAGACTGATTTCTCTTTATCATTCATTATATTTTCCTATTTTTGTTCCATTTATCATAATTATACATTTTGTTTGTTGATTGCTTACGACTTTCAGTAAAGTAATTGAAGAATATCTGTATCTTATTTGATGTGACTTGTTAATTGATTTTTTAAGGGCGGCTTTTCATATTTTAAATTTCAATAAATCCTTAAGTATCGTCACAATATGTATAATTACGTATAAATTATGTTTATACGTATAAAACATATAGAGGTGAGCCTGCCTGGAGAGAAATAAAAAAATAGGTTGTAAAGTGTAGTGCTGAAAGATACTTGTGCACGTATGAACATATCATACTAGTGGCTTTGAGATTGAACTTAGGGTTAAGATACAAATTAGATTTACTTTAAATGTTATTTTAAGTGATCGTGTTCACTTAATTTAGGATGCTCCCTATTATTATTATTATTATTATTATTATTATTATTATTATTATTATTATTATTATTATTATTATTATTAATTTATTAGTAATTGTATTTTTATTAATTGTGTTTATTATTAATTGACATTATTGAGTGTAATTAGTTACCACTGCCACTGGGTATATACCCATTTGCAGTGTGAATACGTACATACATACATACATACATACATACATACAGCCATACATATTTTAAAAACCAACAAACGTAACCTAGACCATCAGCCCATATGACCGGAATTATATATTTTCGTATAGTTCTTCTCTGAAATAGTTTCCTTTTTTTTTTTCTTTTTTTTTTTTCAAACATTTACTTTTCCTCACTTACACCCTTAAAAAAACGATTCGAGTCTTCTAGCTACCGGTGGCTAGTAAGAAATATTTTAAACAGGGAAATGAAATAGGGATAATTCTTTTTATCAAATATAATGAATGGGGGTATATTTATTATCTATCATGCTTTTAAAATCAGCTTTTTTTGGTAGGATCATGCCTCATTTCTCTACCAGTAGCAGCGGCAGTCCAGTAGTAGCCTAATGTTGGTGGTATAGTATCGATAATAATGGTGATGGTGGTGTTAACTGTAGCACTAGTAACAAGCGTAATTAGCCTATTTTTATTTTCCAGTTTTAATAACTTTCACTGATTTCCGGATGTGAATGCATGATTTTGTTTCCAGCATGGTATGTTTTTATTCAGGATGCTAATGTGGTAATATACAAGGAATGTCCAATGTTAAGTAGCGAACTAAACCGGTCCTCATAGCAATAATACAAGTTGGCCAATATCTCGACAGCATTCTTTTATAGAACGTTAACTATCTGGTATTTATTAAAAGGACATCCAGAAGTTTTGGTTTCATTTCCTCCTGGGAAAAACATGTATGTAGTCACACTCTAATAAACGTTCAAGTTACCTTTTAATAATATGTCAAGAATCAGAAATTTACTTTGAGCTTAAGATGATGCATTATGTTGATATCTTAACTGTATCCGGAATGAAGAACGAGACATCAATTAACAAAGCAGCAAAGTAAGGATTGTCATACATTTAAAATATTTCTTTTAAACGTAAGAAAAGGTTTGCTGAATCCTTCAGTTGAAATTATTGAGGGGCTATTTCCATTTATAGGCGAGATTGAAAGTACATGTGAACAATGCTGACACACTAGAAGTGACAGACAATATTCGTACTGAAATTTTCAACATCATGAGAGAAGAACTTCCTAGGGTTATATAAAAGAAGAATGTCATTCTACTGTAATGATTTTTATGGCCATCAAATGGGACAGTGGTGTACTTCTTTATGACAATTAAAGCGAGGCACAGTATGAAAGTAAGAGTTTCTTTAACGAAGAAACTGTGCATAACGATGAAATATAGTCTTCATATTTTAACTTGTACATGTGAGCTATTCCATCTCAAATCGACCGAAATATAGAGAAAATTGACCTTACAATTTCTAAATACAATGAAACTTTTTTTGTACGTAGAGAACTGTGATACAATGCTTTGTGCAAAGTTTGAGGCATCAGAACTTTATAGTGTTTAAATTAAAAATATTTAAATTTATCGTATTTTCATAAAATTAGCAACTTTAAACTGTTGTAGCTCCGAAACCCTTTCACCCAGTGATCAAAATCATGGTTTATTTTGATGCTGAGAAATTAAAGTTTATATCGACATATAAACAGATTTTCTTACTTTTTATGGAAATGGAGAAATTTAGATTTTTCCTCATTAAGACGCCTTTGCCAATGAAAAAATATTTAAAAAATATATGGTTAGATTCCGCATTGAAAGTACAAATAAGCACATATTTTTTACTGATGGTACGTTGATAAGAAAGTATTGAAAATATCAAATAAATAAAATAAATAGTACGCGCGTGAACTAACCAGCTGACTGTGAGGCGGGAGCTAGCCGAGGCAAGGCCAGTAGACAAACACGAGTTCAAGTGTCGTCTAGCAGCGCATGGCTGTGCTAGCTTTATCACAGGTTTTCATAAACACAGGAGTAAAATTACAAAAGAAAGAAGACTGCATCCAAACATTTACTAACCAAATGTTGCTATTTCTTCCAGAGGACTTCCACGCCCTCCTTTGCAGAAGAATATGTTTTAGTTTAGTTTGGGGATACTTTTTATAATATATTTTCTTCTTTTTCACGTCAGTCACAGTGAGTGTTTCCTTTAAAGTAGTGAGGGTTGCCTTGTCAACACATTCCGTTTCACTCTTACCCGATTCTTCATTATTGCTGTTGCTGTTATTACCACTACTCTCAACTTGAACACTTTGAACACTACAAGTTGGTTGAACATTTTCTTCTATGACTTCTCTTGATTGAACTGCGTTATCTAAAGAATGTGATTTATTTACTTTGAATCTGCAATATGCACATAATCGAATCATGTTTTGGTACTTTTCAAGGAACGCCAAAATGTTCTGCAATCGAACGGGATACTTTCCGAAGTCCTTTAACATTGACCCTTTTGTGACGCATAAGTTGAAGGGTATTGAAGCAGCGGTCACCTGAGTAAGATCTGTTCTCCATTTTAAGCAACCTGTGAAATAAATTTTGTTACAATATAGAAAATATTTATATTATGGAAGCGCTTACGAAAGACACGCATTTAACTCAATTTGATCGATATTGTTTTGAAATACTTTATCTTACCGTAGGGAATGATTTCACAAATATGCCTTAACGAATAACTTATAATAATAAATATTAACTTGAAAAATACTGGGTCACAAGACTTGCACTTATAAAATGCACACGCAACTTGGCTACTTTTGCTCGCATACTGGAGACTAAACATGTCACACCGTTGTCTCAGAGGGTGGCATGACTCCTCCTCCCAACTCTCGCTTATCTTCATCTCTCGGCCAGTGCCTGCGGTACTCCCGTTCAAGTCTAGGCGCGTGAAAATAATTTATTTAATACCCTCGAAACTTACTGCCGTACAACTAAGCAAACAATGCCGAATCTCTCTTAATAATGCAAGTTTTTTTCTCAATATTTTTTTTACATTTTTATAAATTGGCAAAAAGCCTAAAAGTAAGTAAAATCAAATTATCTGTCTTTCTGTGTACAATAAAAATAAGGATTACTTCTTAACATAACCTACCAAATGTCAGCTTCAAAATGAGCTCCCGTTCAATGTTCAGCAGTAAATGGTTCCAGAGTTCTGAGCTCTGAAAGAGGCTTGTTTTTCTAAAATACGCTAAATTTGTCGCTCAACAATACGAAAACCGTTTGACTTTCGATACTATATTTTTTGAAAATGCATTCTCCTCAACACCTTGTATAAATAGGGAAAAAATTAGAGTATAAAAAAATTCGAGGTTTTTTACTGATCGATTTCATATGGAATAGCCCATACATACATTTTGGACGCAAACATTACTTCACCTTTTTCGCTATATAGTTCACTAATAAACATTTATGTTTTTTTAAAATCAGTATTGTCCTGTGATAACGCTATAGATAGATAAATACAGTATATATAATTTCATATTACCGTTGCCTACCCTCGTATTATTTGAAGAACTGCGGAATGATTTAATTCAAGTGGGATTCGACACATTTTCTCTGCATATAATTTATCCATAGCTCATAATCATCCTTTCATCGATGTAAAAGCCGCTGAAAACTATTTCGTCGTATTAACTTTCCCTGAAGACCAGTTTTATGAGATGAATGTTTCACGGAGCAAGTAAACAAAGGAATTCCTAGATTTACTGCTTGAGCATTCAGGCATGGTTCAGTGCTCATTTATATGTCAGTTCTCCGGTTCTCTTCAAAACATGTGGTCTGTGTTCACTATGTACGCCCACTTCAGAATCATGGATTAGATTTAAATTTAGTTTACATTTGGTTGAATTGTACCTAATCCTATTAAACCAGTTCCACATCTTGCGCAAATTTTAACGGTCTTCACAACCTTCTCGACAATGCTGGGATCTGATTTCTGTTTTTCTGATTCGAGTATTTAGAGACTACGGCAGTCTTATTTTCGTGCAGAAACAATCCCTGAAACAGTAAAGGTGGGCGAGGAAACGGGCGAAGATAATTTTGTCTGGAGTTCTCTTTATTTAGGAATAAGTGTAGCTACTATACAGTCTTCCAGCTTCACTTTTCTTCCGAAGGGAGTCATGCTAACAATAAGTACCTCTGTTGCGCCTGGAAATACATTCCTCGACCGTGTTTCAACCTGCGAACATGCGATAAAATAGCAAGTATTAAATAACCAAAGATTAAAATGGGCAGATGGCGAGTTTTAAGCAGATAAAGATACACAAGTTATATTATAGATATAATTCTTACATTAAAAAAATTGCTTCACTGAACAACCAACAGAAATATGAAAACAAACTAGAATTATAAAACAGTAAAAATAAACATTTAATCTTGATACTGATTTCTTCTTCTTTTTGCCTCAGTCTATTTCTTGGACGTTCAACTTCTCTGATACTTCTGGGCTACTCGCTTGTCTGCTCTTGACATACGAAGTAATGTTCTTTCCTTTCTGTTAATGTGATAATTTCATCATTCCATTCATTGAGTTGTTTACAGTCATTATTGCCTGTTAACCATATCGTGAAAATTATTATTTCATAGTTATAATTTTGCCTTCCTTCAGGATATATAAACATGTAATTTTTTGCGATTATGGAGTCTGCATGCATAAAAGATACTATTCCAGTTATTTGTATATCTCTGGATTGTCTTCCAGTTACGTTTACTATAATTATTAATGACATATCGTCACTCGTTTCGTAATTAAACAATGTGCTATAAAGTAAAAGTCCTTGTACATACCACTGAGATGCATTGGTGGCAGGAAAGCAAAACTGCTATAGCTACTTTCTTTATTTCGGCAATAAAAGAGGTGATGCTCTTATGCTTTCATGGTCTCGCCACTAGAAGGTGATAATGCCCGCATGCGTTCATGATCTCATCAGTAGAAGGTAATAATGCTCTCATGCCTTCATGTCACCACTAGAAAGTGGTAATGCTCTCATGCCTTCATGATCTCAGCACAAGAAAGAGGTGATATTTACTTCTTTTCTTGATCTCAGCACTAGAAGGTGATGTTCTTATATTTTCTTTATCTCAGCACTAGAAAGAGGTGATGTTATCCTATTACAGAGCTGCAAAATAGCGCTTACGACCGGTTTAGATTCGAGCGGTTAGAGAACATCCTTCAAGATCGGGCATCCGACCGAATATTCGATTTTCAACCGATTACCTCTTATGTTTTGTAGGCTAGACAGAACACCAGGCGCACTTCATCATACATGATACCGACATTTTCTGAGTATACAGACGGAATAACAATTGAAAGAAATTTACTTTGTCTTATTAAAAAATGTGTTTGCTTGATGTAGGTCTACAATTATCGATTGGCCACTTTAATACACTTATCTTCATAACTAATACATAGGCCTAAATGAACAAATGGAAACCGGTAATAACAAAGGAAATAAGTGTAATACATACTGACTATAGCGTTCTATTCCTGGCATGTACAATGAAATAAATTTATCTTCTGTCTTCGGGCTTGGGTGGTTGTCCGTTGTTTTATGGTGCCCTGTGATGCATCTGCGATGGCCCTGCATCCTGCTAATCTCTATCATCAGAAGTGAGTCCACTCTTCATCATTCTCTGAATTTAGCGAGTTCCTGCTCTATATTCTGGCTTCCTGTTACGGTGGAGTGTGTTCATGACTGGTAATGTATCGAAAAGGTTGTATGTTCTGAAATTAAGTTGAGTGTTGAGGATGGGATGTGTTGTGGGTGTGTTTTTGTGTGTCTATAAATTTCGTATTGTTCTAAAGTATCGAGTTTTTGAATGTGTAGTATTTTCATGTCAGTTTTTATGTTGTTGTAGTTGTGATTGGAGTTTGTGATGAGTTATGCGTAGGTTGAATTGTGTGATTTAGTTATAGCTTTGATATGTTCCTTGTGTTTGGAAAGATCTTCGAGTTTGTCAAATGTAGAAGTCATTACAACTACCGTTGAATATGATTTATAGAATACTTTTTGCATTGTAGAAAAAAAATAATTCTACGCGGTTTCACGATCCGAGTCGGTTTCATTTTCATCCGCTTAATAACAACATGGTAAGCTTACCATAAATGCATTTAATTTTCTTTCATCTGCGCCCAGATGCGCTCGATGGGCGGCCTAATTCAGTAATTGGCGGCGCTGCTAAATAGGACGCGCTAACCGCAACTCGACGTGACTGCCGGCCGTTGAACGCCAACAACACCATTTACGGATTCTTAGTGACATTTAACAGAGTTTCCTCTATCAGTGTAAACACAGTATTACAAGGTCGTGTAATGCATCTATTCAGGTACTCTTAATAGATAGTACTCTTAAACCCCGATAGGGATATGAAAAATAGTACATACACCCGAGTACCCTTAATCACAGTTAGCATTATGATTTCATTACTAACAACTTTCAAGGTTTGGACCTTTTGGTTCTCTCCGTCCTCATTCTTCTTTTGTCAAGTTCTGTCTCCATAACTTTCCTCTTTATCTTCAACTCTTTTGGCGTTTTATCTCTTACTCTGTAGATTTCAACATAGTCCGTATTTCTGAATCTCATCTCGTCTGGTCAGCTGAAGTTTCTGTGTATTGACTCTACATACGCCACAAGAGTCTGCACCTTACTCCTCAGACATCCACCGTTACGTCCTAATGACAGAATCAGTGACTTTACCCAGCTGCAAACCATACTCGCATAGCGAAGACCTACGACACTCGCTGCTGCTGCTGCCAACTACGGAGGCCTACGAGAATCTACTAATCGAGATCCTGCAGAAGAGGAAGGAAGTAGAAGAAGAATTTTACACCACCAGTGCCATGACCGACAGAAGCTGGGAAGGAGCTAATCAGCAAATGAGGAACGTTGTTACCAGACTGGCGGTACACGGATTCCACCATAAAGTGTGCGGCATAGATAGGTTCCATGAAGTATCTGAAAAATGCATATGTAAACTGTGTGGAGAAAAATGTGGCAAATATCACGTTCTGAACTGCAAGAAGAATGCCAAAACCGTGACTGAACTCAGTATAGACTAACTACTCTGCACACTTGTGCGCATTTCCTATTATTATTATAGCGAACGCATAATATGGAGACTGTAAGGGTATTGAGTACCTTTACACGTAAGGGTGAAAAGAATGCTGTTTGGGCCAAAGAATTGTAATACTTTTTTTTTTAATTTGTTCAAAATTTTTGCATTAAAACGCCCATATTTTCAGTTGAGGTTATAGATTACACTAGTCAACAAGGTTTTTGTCACAAGGGTGAAAATGGTCATTTTAGATCAATTTTTGTGTGCTGATACTAGATCTAAACTTGAAAATTTTCCATCACGCACCATTTATGAGGAAAATTGGAAATTGTGAAAAAATAAGAATGAATTTACCAAAGAACTCGGGTATCGAACTATGGACTTTATTTAAACGGTTACACAGTATATTCATACGTTTTATAACTTATTGTTGCTCAGGATATACTAAAAGTGTATTTTAAGGAATAGGCTCTTTCAAATACATGAGTCTGCATTAATAAGGCGCGTAGTGGATGATATATACCTGTTTTATTTTATTGCTTTATGACGCTAGACCGACAGAAAGCACTGAGAGGGTGGGCTTTTAGAGTGAAATAGATTGCATTTTAGGATTAGTTGAATATTATTTGAGCTTGTGAGAAGTTGTATCGCTGGTTTTAAGTATTTATCTTCGCGTTCATTTACTCTTTCTCAGAATGAAAAAATCTCGTCGTGCGTTTGTAAATTCGCCGGACAGCTTTTGTTACGTATGTGGAGAATTTACGGCAAAATCGCAGCAGTGGCCGTTATCAGATAAGTTAAAACAAGCATATTATTACTATTTTGAATGTAATGTGTGTGATGAGGACAAATCATGGGCTCCCCATATGTGCTGCACAACATGTTACTCAAAACTGATAAACTGGATGAACGGAGAGAAGACTCGGAAGTATGTCGTTTGCAGTTCCAATGATCTGGCGTGAACCGGCAAGCCATGCAGAAGACTGTTATTTCTGTTTAACAAATATTACGGGATTTTCAAAGAAAACAAGATCTAAAATTGAATATCCTAATGTTCCATCTGCAATAAGACCTGTACCACCTGGACCAAAACTCCCTGTTCCTAATCCTCCTTCGCAATTGGAGGAATTGGTTCTTCCAATAGAACAAACAGATGATTTAGCTCAACCATCAATATTCTCTGATCCGTCCTATAGCCCAGAACATCATAAAGAACCCCATTTAATTCAACAATGTGAACTGAACAACTTAATAAGAGATCTTAATCTCACTAAACAACAAGCTGAGATTGTAGGGTCTAGACTGCAACAATGGAACCTGCTAGCACCAGATACTAAAATTTCATTGTACAGGAAGAGACATGAACGGTTTTCAAAGTATTTTATAATGAAGAATTCAATGTGAATGTGTGTAGAGTTGAGCTTAAACGATATTTTCAAGTATCTGTGACAACTGTGACTGTGACAATTAAATATGTGACTTTTACCTGTGATTTTGTCACACCGATATTTTATATCGATAAGTAAGCACAATATGCATGAATTACACCGATATTTTGTTACACCGATAAAAATTAACAGGAAATATTGAACAGCAGTGTAATGTGAATACGGTTTCTCTATACACGCCACACATCAGTGGTTTATATGGGAAAATCCAACAAATAACATGTACATGTACCATTAACAAATAAATACTAATCTAACTGAACAGTAACATGTAAAAAGTTAACCTCATATACCAAGACGTTATATCGTAATTGATTGTAGATATAGAATCAATTGATAATTTTGTAATGTAGTTGGGTATGGAGAAATTGAGGTTATGTGATTATCCTAATCGTTTTAAAAATTGATCCTTTTTATTGTATATAATATAATGGATAAATTATTTTAAGTCGTGCATTAACATCATAATACTGAGTCATAAAAATTAACGAAACATAAGTATTCGGAAAAACAATGGAGAATAATTACAAAACAAAACGGTTGTTCAGACAGAATTTTACACAAGATGAAGTATTGGTAACCAATGGTATTATTATTTAATCGTGTAATCACTATATCATTCATAATAAGATGGTGAAACTAGCGTTGAAGTAGTTTCGGCGATTTCGGATGTGAAAATCGTTGCATTTGTAAGGATTTTTTTTTTTGTTTTTTTTTTTTCGGAGAGACAGTTGCTTGGGTTAAACTAGCGCTGAGGTAGTTTCGGAAGTGAAAGTCGTCGACTTTGATTTTTTGTGGAGATGCAGTTAATCGTATATCCAAGGCATAACAAATACTAAACTAACCAAAGCTAACCTGTCACAGATTCGTATATGCAAGGTGTATATGCGTAGTACGAAGGGAACTACCTAAACGCTAGTTTAGTCGTTGATCGTATATGTCTAGGCATAATAAAAGCTTAAACCAACCAAACCTGACCTGTCACAGATTCGTATATGCAAGGTGTATAAGGGGAATACGAAGGAAACTATCTGAAAGTTAGTTTAGCCAAATAAGTTGCCCATCATATTAGCCAGTTTTGTCTCGTTCGGTTTTAATTATATAGGCCTAGATACTGTTGTCGGCTTGTGAGAAATGCTTCGAAAGTTCGGAAGAACATAACGTTCAGGGACACGGAGTGAATTAACATGATTTACGTTTGATGCCCCTTATTTTCAAATGTAATTAATTATCCCATTTATGTGTAAGTGTAGGCCTATTTGAAAAGTGTGCAAGGGCAATGAGAACGATTTGATGGAGCAGTGTCTGCTAGATGTCAATCTTTTTGGAATTTACTGTATAAAATTGACAATTTTTGCTAACTGCCCCATAGTATTATATTTAAAAGTTGAAAATTACTTGCAAGTTGATTATTTTAACAATATCAAGATAAAAACCACTAAATATCAAGTTTAGAGCATTGATTAGGCCTATTAATTGGGGTGAAATAACACCCCACACAAGTACCAATGTTAGGAAGCACTGTGCGATTTCATAAGAGTTAATAACCATAAACAACATACCGGTAAAGAACTTATTACAAAAATAATTTTATTTTAAGTTTAATGATTTTAATTAATACTACCCTGCACGGTTCGTGTTGGAGCTATACATTAAAACTGGATCATACATAAATGAGAGAAGTACAGGACGGTAAAGTTATTAAAATAATGTAGGCTCCTGTGACTAGCCTATTCTGTTTGTAATTAATAGTATAACTAAAAAAAAATATTGTTACTGCGTAAAAATTGGGTGGAAAATACGTACACATTAATATAAATTCACAGTAGTATGAAAATGTGAAGATCTCGGGGAATACATAAAATATTTATAAAGCATATATACAGACTAAATATGAAAACAAAATGTTAGATTCATGATTATATTATTATAATGCCGCTAATAACTTTGCAACACATCATCACTTTGAAAAAAATAATATTGAACAAAAGTCACGAAAAAATAATCAAATACCACCGCCCGATTGCTGTTACTGTATCGTGCGTATGCGCAAACCCACGACGTAGAAGAGAAAATATCAGTCGCAGACGTTGCAACACACAGAGTACGGAGCAGATTTCGATAGCGATATTTTGTCACAGATATTTCGCGTCATCAGTCACAGGGTTATCTGTGACAAAAAAATACCTGTGACAAAATATCGGTTTGTGAAATATCGGCCATCTCTAAATGTGTGTAAATATAGATGGCTTAATGGAAGAACTAGGATTTCAACACATCCCAGAGGAATGGAGATTATTCATAGATGCTTCCAAAATAAGTTTAAAAGCAGTGTTATTGCACAACGGAAACACTAAACCATCAATTCCAGTGGCGTATTCAGTAGATATGAAGGAAACTTATATAAATTTGTCAGTGTTACTAGATGCAGTCCAATATAAAATATACTGCTGGCAACTCTGCGGAGATTTGAAAATTGTCGCCTTATTGCTCGGACTTCAGGATGGATTCACAAAATACTGTTGCTTTCTCTGTTTTTGGGGTAGTAGAGCGACTGAAAAACACTACAGAGTGAAGACTGGCTTCCCAGAGAAAGCTATGTCCCAGGAGAACATAATATCAAGTATGTCCCTTTAGTAAAACCGGAAAAATTACTGCTTCCTTCTTTACATATCGAGCTTAGTTTAATGAAGAGTTTTGTTAAAGCTATGCATAAAAATGGAGAAGGTTTTGCATATGTAAGGAATATGTTTCCGAAACTCAGTGAGACTAAAGTGAAAGAGGGAATTTTTGTTGGCCCTCAAATTAGGAAACTTTTGAAAGATGAGAGCTTTGAAAAAAATTAAATGTTGAGGAACAAGAAGCTTGGAATGCCTTTGTAACTGTTGTTAGTGGATTTTTAGGTAACAATAAAGCTGACAATTACCAACAGTTTGTACAAAAGCTCCTGCATAGTTACCAGAAGCTTGGTTGTCGAATGTCATTGAAAATACATTTCCTCCATTCCAATCTGGACTTTTTCCTAGAGAACTTAGGAGCAGTAAGCGATGAAAAAGGGGAAAGATTCCATCAAGATATACACAGGATGGAACAACGATATCAAGGAAGGTGGGATTCTAATATGATGGGGGACTACTGTTGGTTTTTGTTCAGAGAAGGTGACTCAAACTACAAGAGGAAAAAATAACTCTAAGTAACTAAATACTTTTTTTAAAAATCTAGCTAGAAGTCTGTATATGGTTGTTTACTTCAATGTAGGGCTCCTAAATTATTTGATTTGAGATTTTAATCAATTTAATTTATAAACCTTAAAAAATTATAGTTACTTTGATCCAGTTTTAAATTAATAAAGTAAAAGCCTATTTTGAAGGGAAAAAAGGAACATAATGCCATTTTTTTTCTTATTGTAATTATTATTTATGCGACGTTATTATTTTTCTGTGAAACGTCAGTGTATTTTGTGTATAAATTTTGCATCTTAGGAATTTATTTATTTTCACTGTTGTAATTACGTCTTTTGAAATCCGCGAAAACGTTTTTTTTTTTAATCAAAATATTTCCCCTTCTGTCACACAAAAATGTTACGTGTTACAGATTTTTCGCTGCCATTTTCGTAATCAGCAGGGTCGATTTAGTAAAAATCAGCTGATTTCATTTCTGTGACAGACAAAAGGTTAAAATTTGTTGACTAGTGTTATTATTCATTTTTATTGTAATTGTAAATTTAACATTAATTGTAATTATAATTTTAATTGTATTCTTCATATTGTAGTATTGTACCAGGAGAAGACAAAGCCATCAGGCCTTATGTCTACCAGATTAAATAAATAATACTAATACTAGGTTATACTCGAACATTTTTATGATAACAAATGGTTTATGTTATCCTCAAGGGTGAAGGCGAATTCTACTGCTGCGGCCATCTGGCAAGCAAACATTCCGATGGGGGCAAATAAAAAAGTTATTTTTTTTTCTTTCACCATGTTAATAATATCAAAATAAGTGCTTATACAAATTTTGGCCACTCGACTGCAATTACGAGGGCTGTAAAAGAATAAGTTCGCCAGCTCCAATCTCATTGGAAAAAATTATTGGAACAGACACAGCAATTGTTTAGCTATTTTCAACATATTCTCCACCGAAATTGAGACATTTGTCATATCATGGGATCGACAGAGAGGTGCAGAAGGCTGTCATACGCTGATCTCAGGTGGCTGACTTCTACAAAAATTGATTGCATGGTATGACAAATGTCTCAATTCCAGTGGGGGATATGTTGAGAAATAGCGCAACAATTGCTATATCTGTTTCAATAAATCTTTCCTTGCAATTGTGCTTTTTTCTGTAAACGGCCCCAGGGAAAATCAATTTCTGGACGGCCTCGTAATTGCGGTCGAGTGACCAAAATTTGTATAAGCATTTCTTTTGACATTATTAGTATGGTGGAAGAAAAAATTTTAACTTTTTTATCTGCCCCCATCAGAATGTTTGCTTGTGAGAGAACTTTTGAGCTCACCCCCAGCTAGGTGCATTCTCAACTCACACCACATGACTACGCTACACTATCCAGGTTTCGAAGCAGGCAACGCTCCTTGTCTCTCCCTATCCCTTCCGCGCGTCACCAGTCGGCGATCTGAAGTATCACGGAATGATGTAATAGAGATCAGACAGAATTATGTTGATTTCTAATGGGGAAAAACAAGAGAATCCTGAGAAAAAATAACCAACTGCGGTAGCCTCAAGTGTCACAATAGATTTTTCAATGAAAAATTTCAGGCCTGACCGGGCCTTGAACCCGGACCGCCTGAGTTACAGGTCGAAGCCACCGCAAATGGTTTTTCTATTTGTCGAACTTCTAGCTGTTATAGATAAACTAGATTCAACCCCACCGGTTGGCGAAAATATTTTGTAGTGATAAGTAGGCCTAGCTTAAATATCAGCTGGTTGTAATAATTTGTCTCATTACTTGATCAGTGCAAGACAATCTGAACGAATCAGTACGTACTATCTTAAGTTCTGTAAACTGATTGATACAGTGAATAGTTATTACGATTTTATTTTATAATTCAGATAAAGAATAATTGAAAAAAATATATCTTTTTGATTCCTAGAATTAAAAGTGAATATATACACCAAGTATATTAACGTTTCTTGTTCAAATACCGGTTCCTACTACCCTACTCTTTAAAGTATATGCCCACACATCCTGTATAGCCTATTCTTTGATAAGTGATCCGAACACAATTCAGTTAATATAGACCTATTGTAAACATTTTATACATAGTGATAAATATACGATACACAGAAAACAAGAGATAGGACTAAACTCAAAAAACAAGTTATGCCTTTTGACTCAGGAAATAGAAACATTAGACATTTTACTTACTTGGGTTGCATCACATCTAATGATAGGGGAGCTTAACAAGATGTTAGACATAAAATAAACAAGGCCAAAGGGTATTTTGCCTAGCTAAGAACATTATGGGGAAAAAATAACAAGTATTCAAAACTAAAGTTCTACCAATTTGTTATATGGTTGCGAAACAGGAAATTAAACAAGAAATAATTTAATAAATTATGGACATTTGTGAACCGATGTCTCCGACATATTGTACTAAAAATCCTAGATCATAATATGATTATATATATATATATATATATATATATATATATATATATATATATATATATATATACCCAGATTGCTCGGCCTTATAGGCTTTGACGGTAAAAACTTTTGTCAGGTTTACTATGCTGCCATCTAGTCACGTCATAACTCCCATTTGAATTGCATTAGCGACTGTACTGCCATCTCGTGTTCGTTTACGATGGACGAGTGGCGATCCTGGCGGTTGTTCTCTTCAAAGTGCTACCGATTTTAAGATAGGGATGAGCAATCTGCTATATATGTGATCTGGGTTAAAAATATAGTGGTCCAAAACTGTTAGCAATGAAAAACTGTGCCAAGTAACAGTTTTGCATCCATTAGGCCAAGAAATTACGAAAATAAAATGGAACTGAATAGTGCATACGTTAAGAAGCGAACCAGAAAATATAGCTAGACGAGTATTGGAATGGAATCCGCAATGAGAACAAAGAATAGGAAGTTCAAAAATAAATCGTACAATAGAAATAGAACTTAAGCAGGGAAATCATGGAATGAAACAGAGTTCATGAGTAAGAGAGTTCGATGGCAAAGATTTGTTAGAGCCCTATGTTCCACTTAGGAATTCAAGAAAAATGAATTTGAATATGATGAGAAATGTACGAATTTTAAATGCAGAAAGCAAGTTTATGTCGAATCAGATTGTAGAGTTAACTAGAGCGCAAAGAATAACGTCATGTAAATCAGCCTATATATTCATTTCAAGAAGCTTGGTTCGTCTAAATATTAAGGAATCCTTTGCTACTAACCACGATTGTTCGGATTCTGAAACAGAAATGAACATTCACAAGCTGCAAAACACACTGGTTTTATGGTAAGCTAGGCGCAAAACCACTGTTTCCACATGAAGCGAACGCGTGTGAAGGAAGATAAATCTCCACTTCTCTTCCAGCATTCGAAGTCTGATCTACTGCAAAATGAGAACATGGGTTAAGAACTGAAAATCTGTACTTCTCTGCCGGAATCCGAAATCTATCCACTAGATTTGTAATTGAAAACTGTAGGCCCTATCATATTAGACGCAGGGGGCATATGTTTTGAAATAATATAGACCTACATTCTTTTTATTCGATAGGTTGTCCGAATACAATTTAGATATACAGTAAGTACAATTCTGTACACTAGTACGTTGTAAATGGACGAATTTATATGAACCATACGCAGAACAAGGCGAACGGCTGGGCGAATCCAAATAGAATTTGTGGTGAACCTAATGTGTAGGTGGTGGTGAAATAAGTTTTGTAGTTTTCTGTCACCATTTCTCCACAATTAGCAATTACTGTATCCTTATAAATAAATTGGAGCTACTACACCGTATGTCATTTCTAATAAATAACGGCATGCGATAATAGGTTAAAATTTCACAGAGCAATTTATTAACCTCAGGAATGAATCCCTACAATTGACACCGACACTTCACTTATCAAGTAAGATAAGTAGGATGATTTGCGGAAATAAATGCGTACCGGGACCAGTATGTCGAACAATTTTTAATTGGTTTATTTTTTATTATTTTTAGTAGGTTATTTTACGACGCTTTATCAACATCTTAGGTTATTTAACGTCTGAATGAGATGAAGGTGATAATGCCAGTGAAATGAGTCCGGGGTCCAGCACCGATAATTACCCAGCATTTGCTCATATCGAACCTGGGCCACCTGATTTCGCGGCCAGACCCGCTAACCGTTACTCCACAGGTGTGGATTAGTTTATTTTACAATGCTTTATGAACTTACGATGGTAATATAGCGTCTGAGTGAAATGAAGGTAATAATGCCTAGCGCCGAAAGTTACCCTGCATTTGCTCTTAATGGGTTGAGGGAGAAACCTGGAAAAAAACCTAAACCAGGTAACTTCTCCCAGGGAGGATTTGAACGCGGGCACGCTCGTTTTACAGTCATACTTGCTAACCATTACTCCAGAGCGGTGAACTGAACAAAATTGAAGAGTTAGCCAGAATGTATTGATATTGTATTTTGACATGGCAACGAAAGGTGAATAATAAGGTTATGGGAATGTACTACAATAGAGGGACACACAAAACAACAGCTTGGTATCCATGAACCGGCCACAGGAGACGATGGGCAACTACTTGAAGATTCATTTTGGTAGTAGCTGGTCACCATCGAGAGAAGTGAAGTCAACGTAATCACTGAAACAAGCATGAGGCTCTTTCTCGAAGTGGCAACTCAAGATTGCCAAAATAGCTACCTACCTTGTTTAGGAAAGAGGCCCTTGACCGTAAGGAATTTCATGGACTAATCTAAAATCTAATTACACTGTTATCATCTGCAATATTATCTAGAATCGGTGGAATTGTTGACGGAAATATGAATCCGAAGACTTTCCACGGGATTAACTGACATTCGCCTTACAGCTGGAGAAAACTAGGAATAGAACCAACCATGTAATCAGCTTTAGCAGGATTGGAACCAGCCACCGGCGTGGCTCAGTCGGTTAAGGCGCTTGCCTGCCGGTCTGAAGTTGCGTTCGGGCATGGGTTCGATCCCCGCTTGGGCTGATTACCTGGTTGGGTTTTTTCCGAGGTTTTCCTCAACCGTAATGTGAATGTAAGGTAATCTATGGCGAATCCTCGGCCTCATCTCGCTATCACCAATCTCATCAACGCTAAATAATCTAGTAATTGATACAGCTTCGTTAAATAACCAACTAAAATAAAAAAAAAAGGATTGGAACCCATGTGCGAGCAAAGGTCCGCAGTCCTACTCGTTAATCCCTATACCACGCCGATGTTCTATATCTATAACATTTCAAGAAATTTGAAACAGTTGCTTAGTTGTATAAAATGTAAACTTGTCCAGCCATTGCCCACGCTTACGAGGCGTGTATGGAACTCGTAGCTTGTGCGTCCATGAGTGAGCACTGCACTCCAGTCGCTCTACTTCCAGCTAGAGAGCCCTTCACGGCAAGCGGAACATTCCCGGCCTTGAAGGCATGTCGCCGCGTTTAAGCGACACTCACATACCTCAGAAAGAGAACAGTTAGCTGGTCTTTGGAAACCGATATGCACTCTCGGAACCAAATTAAGCAAAATCGTCCTCGGTATCCTAATCCTTATAATGCTAGTCATTGCGTCTGAGTCACAGATTCAAAACCCGAGGAAGCGCGATGGGATTTTGAAGGTCAATAAAAATTCATATGGCGATGTGCGATGAAACTACGGTTAAACAGTAACCGTGGTTAAAATTTAATATTTCCGTAGCATTTATAATCACCGATTAGCTGATATCTCATTTAACCAGACAAAGTCTGTATTGGTAGGTCTATACTGTTTCTACAAACTGACGAAAGGAAAGCATACCTCTGCAAAGAAAACAGTTAACGTCTAAAAACGACTGTGTTTACTCCATCCTACATCGAAACGAACGTATCCTATATTTTTGCGTTGCATTTGTTTGCTTTTGGCCTCTGTTACTTTTGTGGATTGCTTTTTTGTTTTTCAGTGCTGTTAGGATTATCTTACAAGATGGAAAATAAAAAGCGAAAATGATTATATCCCAATGTGAGTCTGAAGTATTGAAGTATTGATAGACTTAATTACTAGATTTAAATATGTTATACAAAAAAATGAAATACCCATAAAGAAAAAGAATGAAGATTAGTAAGAATGTGTGTACAATTCAGGGAACTGTGCAATATCCTAAGATCCATCTATAAGTTCTCTTCGTTCAGCCTGCGACCTAGGAATTAGGAAACGAAATACTCAAGTGTTCCCTCTTCAAATACTGAAAATATCAGCCAATTCATAGGAGAAAGAGGACTTTTCTGTTTGTGGGTTTTGAAAGTGATCCATTTATTGCTGCAGAAATGACACGGTAGATTTTGATAAACACTCATGGAATTTTCTGTCACCTAATTCCTCGTAAGAATTCTTTTCTCTCTGTAGTAATGAAACTTCACGCTCACCATCATCTCCATCCAAGTAATTAAAGTACAATAATAATCATCTTAGAAATAATCAGCTTTGGATCTGGCCACCATTTTGTTTTGCTAGGCTTACTAATCACTGGTTATCTCCTTTAACTGCTTGAATATATCTGATTAGAGATTACCCTGGTTAACCTCTTGTTTAGGTTCTAACCGAGGTAGACGCAACGTAAAAATGCTTAACCAGGGGTTAGATGACAATTTTAACCGCTGTTTACAATAACCGACGTTGATGCACGTGGTTAGTACTATGGTTTCTTTCAGAAAAAAAATAAGGTATGGTGCTGTGCCATACATATGCCACTTAAAGGAATCCTATTTCTGACAGAGAAGTTCTCACAAGCAAACATTCTCATGGGGGCAGATAAAAAAGTTAATCTTTTTTCTTCCACCATGTTAATAATGTTAAAACAAGTGCTTATACAAATTTTGGCCAATCGAGCGCAATTACGAGGACCGTCCAGAAAGTAAGATTTCCTGAGGCCGTTTGCTAGAAAGAAAACACAATTTCATGGAAAGATTTATTGGAACAGATACAGCAGTTGTTGAGCTATTTTTCAACATACGTATTCCCCACCAGAGTTGAGACTTGTCATACCGTGGGCCCAGACATTGGTTTCGATTCCAGGCGGCATACTTCTAGGACACAGAGATACAAAAGTTGATCCCACGGTATGATAAATGTCTCAATTCCGGTGGACAATATGTTGAAAAATAACTCAACAATTGCTGTATCTGTTCCAATAAATCTTTCCATGACATTGTTTTCTTTCTGTAAACGGCCCCAGGGAAGCTCACTTTCTAGGCAGGCCCTCGTAATTGCGCTCGAGTGGCCAAAATCTGTATAAGCATTTGTTTTGACATTATTAACATGGTGGGAAAAAATGAACTTTTTTATCTGCCCCAGTGAGAATGTTTGCTTGACAGTTAAAATTTTCGTGCCAAATGTTCCTCGCCCCGCGGACAGATGTCTCTGCGAGCAAACGTCTCAAAATTACAGATGTCTGCAACACAACGTTTCGTGATATTTTACAGGCCTTCTATGAATAATTCGGTAAAACGTAAAAATATGAGGGTTAATTTAATACAGTAAGACAATAGAATGTAGCTTATCCTGAGCTGGACATCAATAGTACTTTCTCATTTCGTGGGTATACTGTAGGTCTATTTCGTCTGTCTAATGGGAAATTATCACGAGAATGACACGTAATTTCTACGTTTTACGCAAATCACAACTATTAATTGTTGTCAAATTATATTCCTGTCTATAGTTTACTTTCTTGGAATAAATTCAAAAGACATACATAAATGAAATCATTTACGTACTATGCATCCGAATGAAAAAGTAAATTGTAGTTTTATAGACTGTACACAGAAAGAAATCTTTGAAACTCCAAAAAGTAAAATATTTAACTTAATTTATTTATTGTACGCTTTAGCTCATACCCTTCGACATGTTTAGTGATGTCAACATATGCAAAATGTTCAGGCGCGAGGCACAAATTGATTTTGGTTAATATTGACATTATTTTGTTTATTCAGTTATTTAAGTTATTTAACGATAGGGTAAAGTTGTCTAATTCCGTGATACCCCTAATTCCGTGACACGTTTTTTTAACTAAATGTCCTGGGATTGGGTAACTTGCTAGGAAGTTCACCGATGTCTCAAAAGTTGGTGAAGGATGCACTCTTTCGAGAAACATGTCTGGCGCTATGGTCGAACGTCAAAGCGTTGGCAGACATTCAATTTAAATAATGTATCACGGGATTAGGGGTATCCCGGAATTAGGTAACTTTACCCTACTACCAACTGCGGGGCTTCCTAGCTTCGATGGAATTGATGATGGCGAGATAATTCCGAGCACTCGCCTTGAGATTACCTGGCATTTACTTTACAGTTGTGGAAAACGTCTAAAAAAAGCTATTAAGCGGTTAGTCCAAGTAGGATTCAAACCGATAGGTGGCCTGGATGCCATTCGTGAATCGAACATTTCCCGGCAAGCCGTTTTGCCTCAACTGACAGAACCAGTTCAATCTCTAGGAGAGTACCTGATAAACACCGAGGCTCCGAGTCCTTATAATCTGTATCAGCATTGGATATCTTGCTATCCCCAAGACTTCACCCTAGCCTAATTTTAATTATTGCATATCATTGTTGAAATGATGAGGAGGTGAAGAGTGTTAGTGAAATGGAAGAGGGCAATCCTTGTCTGAATTCACAAAAGGAACGGTGAAATACTTCTTTTGACGTAAACAAAGGATAGTGTCTTACAAGTGAATGGGGTTTTTCTTTCAGGTTAATGGGGAAAGTAGTGAAATGCAGCGGATTCTTCACCAGTTGTCATTAAAACACAAGCATAAAGCAGTCACGTCTGAGTGCGCTTCAGGAGCCGCGGATTTCAACTAATTTTCACTTTTTATTGCTACCAGGAACGTATGCATGCGCGACAATACAGCACTTTCTCATTAGTTTCATTTTCTACAGTATACAAAGACATTGTACTGAAATATATAACCGCATAACATGCGTGCCGACGAAACTATTATAAGTTCAGTCCTGGTATATTATATGAGAAACATTTACTGAATTAAGCATGCACGTATGCAAAATAACTGGAATTGATGTAAATTATATTTCAATAATTTTTAAGTGGGTTATTTAGCGTCTGAATGATATGAAGGTGATAATGCCGGTGAAATGAGTCCAGAGTCCAGCACCGAAAGTTACCCAGCATTTGCTCATACTGGGTTGAGGGAAAACTCCGGAAAAAACCTCAACTAGTAACTTGCCCCGACCGGGAATCGAACCCGGACCACCTGGTTTCGCGGCCAGCCGCTCTAACTGTTACTCCACAGGTGTGAACTATTTCAATGAATAGGCGTATATTATGCCAGTTATTTCTAACTTGTTCTATGCTGTTTCAATATGTAGGCCTAGTGAAAGTCATTCACGGATTTCCCACAAACAAATTTGTATAAGCATCGAAGTTAATTAAATTATTGTTATTTTTATTTCCGCGCGTGCTACCTCTAAATAAAATGCCGCTTATTAAATGAATTCGAGTCTTGAAAAGCATCGTAAAAGTAAAAGTCTGCATTACATTATAGAAATAGAAAACATACTGTAACTTACTCTCTTCAAGGAATGGACAATATGAGCTATTGGTGTAATGGTTACCATGCTAGCCGTTAAATCCGAGGTTAGCGGATTCGAACCCCAATGCTTAGCTTTAATCTCTGGAAGGGAAGTAGAGAAGTGAGTCCCTGTAATATATTTGCAGCTTGCAAAATAAGCCTGATCTCTGATAGAGAGCTCCAGACAGTACTTGTCGGTCATTTCTTACTCACATTGAATAACTTCTGCAAGTACGGTACACCATTTTGTCACGGACATTCTTGAATCAACACTAGACATCCAAAAACAGCGGACATAACAGCTTTGTGCTCAGCAACACACAAGATCGTCGCTTGATGTACCAGACAACTACATATCAAGTTCCTATAATCTACGTAAAGATTAATTTTTTGGTCCTACAGAATACCTCTGTTATGGTAACAATTGATATTAGAGGAGAAAAATTCGCTCCGACGCCGGGGATTGAACTCGGGTCCTTCGTTCTACTTACCAAGCGCTCTAACCATTGATCTACGCCGAAGTTCAATCCATTCGATCCGATGCTGTGGATTGAACTTCGGCGTAGCTCAATGGTTAGAGCGCTTGGCACGTAGAACTAAGGATCCGGGTTCGAGTTAGTTAGTGGGATTTCAAAAGAGCGCGTCAGCTACTATGGCTCTTTGCGCCCTTATCTAAAATCCTCCACAAAACAGAAACACTATACAATAATCAGAATGCTTAAAAGAACTAAAAAGCGTTGTCACGGTTAAAACGAGGTACCCGGGTTCGATCCCCGGCGCCGGAGCGAATTTTTCTCCTCTAATGTCAATTGTTACCATAACAGATGTATTCTGTAGGACCAAAAAATTAAATTTACGTAGATTCTTCGAGCAACAGTGCATATTACTGTGGAATCCCGGCCACCATGTCACTCAACTGAGTGCGCTCCTTGTATAATGACATGTCAACATACATGTCGAACTTGGAGTCAGGCCACAAAGGGAAAAACACTGAAGAAGAGGGATTCGATCCGGTGCTGTGGATTGAACTTCGGCGTAGCTCAATGATTAGAGCGCTTGGTACATAGAACCAAGGACCCGGGTTCGATCCCCGGCGCCGAAGCGAATTTTCTCCTCTAATATCAAGTTCCTATAAGTTAACACTGCCCTGTCAGGAAAGGAACCCGAGCCTGTTCGATTTGTAAATAAAAATTTTCACTTCAACCGCAGCGGAAAATAAATTCAGTAATACGATATGCTTACTAAATACTTTTTCCTCGAAGTATGATTTATACGCGCAGTCAAATGCATACAAAATTGTTGACGAAGGCAGACTAAACAGATGTCATTTCCGTATGTATTTATTCCAAATGTTTTATGCATCATGCACTTATAAAATGAATTCCACCTGCACTCTGTATGGAGATTTATTTACTTGTAAATGCTGTCAACATTGCGAGCTACATGTATAAGACACTACATTTTAATGACCTTCAGAAGATACCACAATGTATACAATTTCAGTAGTGCACCATGTAATAAATATACCGTGTCAAGATGGCCCATCGTCGGATTCACGATGCATTGCATATAAGTGTAATCTGTTCAGCCCTCGAAGAGTCAAGCCAAGAATATAGGCCTGCCGGGTAGAATGATTCTGGAAACTCATTTCTACCAACTTTCATGAAAGAAAATTTCAATGATTCACATGCACTCCAATCATCTGGAGCTAGTTAAACATCAGTTGAGCTAATCAGTCTTCTCAAACAAGTAGCATAAATGACTTCTGCAACGCTTGTGACTCATTTCCTTTCCCTGAAATGGAAATAGCAAGTTGTTTCAAGATACCTCAAGGATTAATACTGTATAATTTTTAAGTGTTATTTATGAAATTTTTCTTTATTACTACAATGAGAATGTCTTGTTTCGATATTTTAAAGTAAATAAATTAGAAATGTCAACAGAATTTACAACATTAATATTCAGAAGTTATTAATTAAGTCCCATATCCTCAGATACGCGAAAAATTCAAGAAACGTAAACAGAATCTGTATAAAATATTGATTTTGCATCTTGCTGCTTTCAATCTCGTCTCCTAATCATTTTGTTCTGTACATTGTAGTAGATATTAAGAGATGAAATGATAGTAAACATACATAAGGAAAGGTTGTTATTACTTTCTCGCTATATAAAGTATAAAAAAATATTTCGATACTGCAAAATTAGATTTGTGGACTTTTACGAAAATACTTGTTGTCAACATGCCTATACCTAAAAAGTATATTAGCATGTCATGTGTGACCGTTTGTGTACTGCTTTTTATTAATACACGAATTTCCTTATTAGCGGTATTCAATATCTACGATCCAGCTCATCTGGAGAATAAGGACATGAATTGCAATAATTTTTACTGCAATAACAAACTAGGATTATGTGAAGGCCAAGTCTCAAAATGGAACTAAACGTAATTAGTTCAAAACCGGCTTTGATTATTTTCCCACTATTACACAGTAAGTTATGTTAAATCATCTTCATGATAAAGCTATCAGGGTTGTAGGCTTCTTGGCCTGTTCCGATTCCATAATGCATCAGTCTAGAAGTCTCTTGGAAGTCGACTTTGACGGAGATGGTATTTCAGGATTAAATGTAGTAATCTGCTTGTGTCCATTCTATGAATGTGTTGAGTACAATTAAAACTAAAATTTTGAATTATGTCCAAAACTAAGCTGACTTTGATTTCTTATACTATATCTTAATTTGTTTTGTAGTCTTGCCAAGATATTTTGTAGTTTTTTCTTCTTCTAGATTTATCTTGTTCTCTTCTTACCCAAACCTCACATCGATATAGAAATGTACGTATAACTGAAGTGTTGTACATACATTTTCAAACCGGTACGTTTCTAAATTTGAGGTGGTTTTATAATTTTGTTGATGATACTTGTTATTTGGAGAAACTTCACAAATTTTCTGTTTGTATTGTTTTTCTTTTTGGTATGAAATTGTACATGCAAAGTAATTAAATATGTTTATTTGCTCAGCTATTTTATTATTTAGGCTGTAACAATTTTACTTCTAAGTCCGTCCCTTCTTTTGAAAGCTGCTGATTATGAATTAAAAGCAGAACTTTTAAAACCATATTTAGATGTTATTGATTCTAGTTTATGTGTTGATATTAATTTGAAATATATCCCTGTCATCTGCAATCAAAATCTGAATTTCTTTGTTTCTTGAAATATGGATACCTTTCGCTTTTATGTCGACAAAATTATTTGCTTCGAAATAATTACTTATAGAAAGACGTAGTTGCAACACTTCGTGTCGGTTACAATCCCTCACTTTATAAAAAGGAACTGCACAGAATTAACTTTCTGGTGCGCAGATGGGTAGTGGAGGAAAACGGTTTCACTGAAGAAGTGTCAGTGGAAAGAAAGTGTGTAAACAAGTACTATTAACACGTGAAAAAATGAGTAAGAGTGTTACTGGCCGTCAATTGCTAAGCCAAGCGCGAAGTATAATTTGTAATATCATGAAACATTTCAAAGACAAACCTCAAGTGTAAGTTAATGTTATAAAAACTACAGTGAATCAACAAGATTTCAAAGTTGAATGAAAATTATTGTGCTACGGAAGAGAAAGAACACTGACCTTAGTCCGGAAAGTGTACGTTTCTTCAGTTGTAGAATGAAACTCAGAGAGCTGCGAAAGAAAATTGAGTTTATGAATTAAAATAATCTATTGAAGAATATCGCGATTAGGAAAATTATTTAAATCTATAAAATATAGTTTCCACAGTTGGAAAACTAATATGGGTTCATATGAAATTTAAATTCTACAATGCAACAGGGAATTTCTGAGAAAATTTGAATGAATGAATGAATGAATTAATGAATGAATGAATGAATGAATGAGAGGGAAATGAGAGGAGAAACTTTAAAAGGTACGCAAAAACGCGTCCTCGCAAGGGAATTCGGAGATTAATGAAATTGAATATGTGAGCTCCAAGCTTGTTTGTCATTGTCGTCGGAAGGTTAGGTTTTAAATAGGCGTTTAAAAGCAGAAAAATTGTAGCGAAATGCCAACAATTGAGAACAAAGAATGAAAAGAACTAAAAAAAAATGCATGTCTAAATACCAGATTTTGCACTGTTCTTCTTGCTAACCGTATTTTAATATTACTGAATTTGTGTGGTGGACTGATATAAAAAGTAAAGTGGCTGAACAACTTTCGAACTTTATTAGGATCAATACGGCACAATAACGGCAAAAGTTACGTGACAGCTTAAACAAAGGTAAAAGGCTTTTACTGAAGTCCTTTGCCTTCCAATATAATCAGTGAGGGAAGTGAGGCGGTATGCGCCGGTATGGAATATCGCCACTGGTTTCTATGGCCAGAAAACATATCGTTAGTGAAAAATGACATACCGTCACTGAAAAAATGTGGTCAATAAAAATTTGTTTATATATTTCTTCACAGCAAAGAGTACTACCTGTTTGCTTCGTAAATCTAACCCATAGCCTTCTGGAACTGTATTCAACGTGTATTCAGACACGTTTCATAGATAAGTCAACCCCTGGAATGCTTAAAAGGGTAGTATTTCAAGTATAGAAGGCTTATGGTGGCCATTGTTGTCAATTTAGTGACTGTGTTATTTTTGTTGTTGGACTTTTCATTAATAATTAGTTAAGGGACTCTGAAGCTTTAACATTATTTTAAATGATAACTCTCAATGGACATTGCAAAATAATCTAATAGATAACTGAAGTAACTTGAAATTATTTTATTAAGAACTTTAATGTGTTGCGTGAGCTTAAAAGATTCGCTTTACTGACTGCACGAAACAATTTATTGTATACCGGTACATGATGTTTGTGTATGTTGTAAGGTAAGCCTTTTTTAAATCGAGATATGCAGTGGAAAATCTTGGAGTAGCATACCGCTTCTGTTTTTCCCCACTTCCCTCACTGAGTATAATTTTATTATAGAGGAAGGAAACAATTCTGACTCTTGGCAGGAGCGATTCTTCCAACGGAAACATATCTTGAGATCCTATTAGCGTAATCCTGTCTCGCCAGAACTCCCATCCTGTACCCTTTTTATACGAAATCATATGGGCTATAACTACTTATGAAGGCTGAAAGTTTTACTTTATTTTATTGTAGTAGTCTGATTGTTAAACTTGGACTCTCACTTTGAGAATGAACAAAGGTTAAGGTTGTTCGAGAATAAGGTCTTAGGAAAATATTTGGTGCAGTACTAAAAGTAAGAGGGATGAAGTTACTGGAGAATAGAAAACGTTATACAACCCTGAGAACCTCTGCAAGTGTTTCGTCATTCAATAAATAAAATTAATAGTCTGTCTCAAGCTGTGAAAAAAAATTATGATGTGACGGATTTTGAAAATGTAACAAACATCATTTTTTTATAGAAGATGAAATTATTTGTTTGGATTTAATACACTAGCACATTACTTTAAAGCTATGTAATAAGTATATTCTGTACTCGTATGTGTATGTAGGCTATATATATGTGCATATATATATATATATATACACATATATATATAGTTAGGCCTATATTTCTGGATACAAAATGTAATTCTATGCTCTATCCTAATTTTACATATAGCTTTGAAGGAGCGCCCTCAAGACTAGAATTAACTATAAACGCTGTTAAGAGATTCTGGTGGAATCATGCTCTATTTTGTTAGGACTCGAAGGAATTCCTAAGTACTATGTCGCGTGTTGACTACAAAATCACGATAACACGCCAACCATCTGTGGTAACCTCAGCTCTTTACAACGTTGTAGATGTTTGCTGTACGTTCTCAACTTGATCCTCACAATCTGAACTGTCCGCAGAGTTGATTGGGAGATCTTCTCTAAACACTTTTCCTCTAAAGCAGTGATGTCAAAGCAAGCGCATTTTCTGACGGCGGCGTGCGCGGGCATTAAGCGCTATGTATAGAAGGAGGAAGGATTATGTTTATGAATAAGCAACCTGCTGGGTTAAGAAAACAGTGGTGCACAAACTTCAAACGGAACGAGAAATTTTGTGTCGTTATTTTTATATGGCTTCTTTCTGTTTGAGATTATATATATTGTCTGTAAAACAAAACAAAACACCAATTTCTTAATATTATTGTTGTGTTTTAAACGTTAAAGACATAATAAAGAGTTAAGAAGGAATATTCACATAAACTTCATAGTAGTAGAACTATACTGTACTAAGTGAATGAAACACATGATTCATAAAGAAAGTGATATCCCAAAGAAAGAGACTGCGTATGATATAATAAGTTTGGAATTGATATTGATAGTATTTTTAGTCTTATAAAAGTAATCAATAAACTAATCAAAACATTATTATAGTACAAAGCAAAATTAGCTAGGTATATGTTTTAACTGTAACTAATATTACATAACAAAACTCTTATTGCATTATGCTTCTAAGGTTATATTGGTGCGCAACTTCCTATCATCAGAATATTAAATTATTTTCTCGAAATCTGCTGAAGCTATAGAGCTGACGTTTTTACAACATGTGGACACATATCTTTTGTTTATGATGTTACAGTAGTTGCTTTGTGAATTCATTTCTTTACAAACATTTTCAAAATTTTCAATACACTATTTTCAGTAATACGTACAGTATTTACGATATATTAGGTTTACGAAAACATAGTTTCAGTACCTGTAAGGCTACTAAACAAACATATCTGAAAATTTCACTTTTCTGTAAAGAGAAAAGTTGAGAAAATATTCCTTTTGATTAAAAAGGCATACTTGTGAAAAATGAGCATTAAAATTAAAACTTACATTCCTATAATGCATTTATACTTCTCAGGCAAATATAAAAATTAACATGGATAGAGTTTTAATAAGTTCTTTTCCCTTTATCCATTGAATTACTGCTGGCCATCCCTGTATATAGCTCGACCAAGCGGTATATACTACCTCTTTCGTCTGTCTCTTTCCTTTCTGTTGTAAAGCGCTCGCTTGCGCCTATGGGCATCAGTTGACATCACTGCTCTAAAGGATGTTCCTAAATATAACAAAATACTAGAATATCGATTACAAACGTAATAAGCCACGGAAATTACTTTTACCAAAAACAAGTTTAATTTCTTATTTTTAGTGGGTTATTTTACGACGCTGTATCAATATCTCACCTATAGTTACCCAGCATTTGCTCATAGTGGGTTGAGGGAAAACCCTGCAAAAAACCTCAAACATGTAACTTGCTCCGATCGGGATTCAAACCCGGGCCACCTGGTTTCGCGGTCAGACGCCCTAACTGTTACTCCACAGGTATAGACAATTTCTTCTTATGGCCTACATAGAATTTCATTCATTGAATTTCAGTAACAGAAGAAGAGCGGGAGACAAACTTTTATTATCACAGGAAGAAAAAATTTTCATCGTCTCATAAGCTATCCAAAACCTTAAATGTCATATAAAAATTGTGATTTTATGTTGACAATTCAGTAATCATTATTATTAGGTACGTTCAATTCTGTGAGGACTTAGTGCCAACGTTAGATAGTTAAAACTCAAAAGTAACGTGACTCCTCCATATTTCCAAAATGCCGCAATAAGACTACGTAGACTAACACAATGCAAGGGACACGTACCAAACCCTACGGAAGAAAAGTATGTATCTCTTTGTCGGGGACTGAACCCATATATGCTGGGAACTAGTATAGTATAATTCAGTCATATGAAATGTAAAAAAATATAATAAAAATAAGCCATCGCTGTCATGACAGTGCTTGTAATCAGCATGCTCTCCATTCGTGAGTTTTTACGAAGACTTTCGTGTATACGGACGACTATCTGCTTTGTCATCATTGTCGTAATCCCCGCCGGCAAGAAAGGCTGGAGGAATTTCGAGTCCGGAAATTATTCTCAAGTACTCATGCATCAAGTTCATACAAATTAATTTTGTATCGTGTTCTACAATTACCCAGTAATTACCCTGTTGTTACTGGATAAAAAGCCAACCGGGATAAATAAACGTCTACATTACATTATCTATCTCAGTATTATATTGAAAACAAATAGCTTATAGGATCGTACATCAAGACCTAGCCATTTTTTATATTTATTATTTAAATCAGCTATATTAAGAAACTTCCATATAATAAATGTAATGTAATAATAAGTAGTAGCAGTAGGAATAGTACAGCTTTTATCCTGATGACTTTGTTGTAGTTTGGCAGAATAAGTTGCCTTTTGCATTTGATTGTCACGTTCATCAATTATTTCGATAGTTGATTGCAACAGCACTGCATGGATGTAGATTGCAATCATTGAAGAACCCGGCAATTAAAGCAGATATGGATCCTGTAAACACCATACGATAGGATATATATATATATATATATATATATATATATATATATATATATATATATATATAGAGAGAGAGAGAGAGAGAGAGAGAGTGAGAGAGCTTCCCGTTGCTTTCCGCACACCACTCTCACTTTCGCATCTTAAAAAGATCCCAGGGGCCCCAGCTGAAGGTGAGGAGAGTGGATTTGACTAGCAGTAACATGAGCTGCTGCCAGGAAGTCAAAAGGAGTATAGCAATGGCCAAGGAAGTTTTTAATAGAAAAAATAGCATTTTCTGCGGACCTCTGTAAAAAGAACTAAGGAAGGGAAAAGTGAAGTGGTTTGTATGGATTGTGGCATTGTATGGGGCAGAAAATGGACATTACGACGAAGTGAAGAGAAGCGAATAGAAGCATTTAAAATGTGGATATGGAGAAGAATGAAACATGTAAAGTGGACAGAGAGAGTAAAAAATGAAGCTGTGTTGGAAAGAGTGGATGAAGAAAGAATGATACTGAAACTGATCAAGAAGGGGAAAAGGAATTAGCTGGGTCACTGGATGAGAAGAAACTGCCTACTGAAGGATGCACTGGAAGGAATAGTGAATGGGAGAAGAGTTCGGGGTAGAAGACATCAGATCATAAACGACATTAAGATATACTGTATAGATCATATGAGGAAGGCAGAAAATAGGAAAGATTGGCGAAAGCTGAGTTTGCAGTGAAAGACCTGCCCTTAGGCAGAATACTAAATGAAATCAATAGGCCTATTCATATATGTGACTATAACTAACACTTCTTTGCAGTATACTTTATTTAAACTACCCTAATCCCACTAGCTATCTCCCCTCTTGCTGCTCAGTACATAGTCCATTTAATACTTATCCTACCTTGTTTTTGCTATTCATTATCTATTCACTAGTTCACATATACCTTACTGTTTATACCAGTTCACATCTACAGCCGATTTGTTATTCAGTTCACTATTCTCTATAACAACTTACGTGCACTATCAATAATTCCTACTATTCACACCTTCGTTAACTCTGATGCTTTGATATTAATCTTTCCATTTACTCTTTTCTTGATCTTTTACTAGTTCATTAATATGTGTCACTTATTAACTCAAGAATGACTGTTCACTAATCTTTTTTTATCTTAGTAAAACAGGTCGATAGTCCACTGCTGTGGGCCGGAGTTCGATTCCCCACTTAGGACGAATTGCCTGGGTGAGGTTTTTTCGGGGTTTTTCCCTCACTCCTATGGACGAATATCAGATAACTTTATCAGGCGTATGGAACCCCACTCATTCTCGACACTTCTTTTTCTCTCTCATCATCCTTTCCTCATCATTCTGGTTGTCTTACTTGGTTTTCAGATCGCGCCTGCAACGGCCCTCCGAAGCCGCTGACTCTCTCGGCCGGCCTCCGTGGGCATGTCAAATGTAGTAGCTGGTGGTCAGCAGCGGAACCCACTCCCCTCCCGACGGGAGAGGGGGGCCTACACCTCAGACCGTTGAGGAGACGGGAGAGGTGTCTTACACAATAGACCCCAGGTCGAGGTGCACAGATATATTCCCCTCCCGCCCTCATAGAGAGAAAAAAACAGGTCGATATCATCACTGATCTCTACCTCTTTCACTGACCACTCCTCCCCCTCTTCGTAGCTGGCACTTTCTTCACTCGCTTGTCTTCCTTATACTATCAGATCTCGTCTCCCCACCATATATTTCACCAATTTTCGTTATACACCACGGCTCACTTAACGATTGATTTAATTCCTCGAATTTTTTTACCATCATGCTATAAACCCTATACAGTATTTTGCTATACCTGTTTGTTATGCGCTTTTATGTCGCACTTTTTATCTAAGTCTTACGAAACTGTTGTTGTATTTTATATGGCATGCGATTATTAATGAAGGTGAACAAGTATGACCTGTTTAGAGAACTGTACGAGCGGTGAAAGAAATAATGGATACTTGAGTATAGATAGCGGTCGACGAAGCTTTAAAATGAGAATCCAAAAGATAATAATTGTGAACAGCTGGCATGCTTACAGAACAAAGTTGCTGGTCTCACCTACTTCGAAACAACTAATTTCATCTCATCTGTCGCTTTGCAGTTCCAAGCCTTCTTTTCATCATAATCTTCTTCTTTTTCTTCTCATCCTTCACTGTTTGGACTCGAGAAACCGTTATGGCTCCAAATCACGATGTTGTAAGCATCACCGTCATACACATAATATGGGCATAATTTTATTGTCCATTTCGACTCTTCATTATTGTTTCTGCCACTTTTCATTCTGTTATCTTAATCTTCTGTTTTCTTGTGATTATATTATATTCATCTTACATTTTTATTTGCAAATATTCCAAATCCAGCATGATTTTTCTAACTTGTTCTGTACATGCCTTTGTATAGTCGCCTTGGCGACTCAGTTGCCTGCCAGAGAGCTGGCTTACGATTACCACGTACTCGAGTTCAAATCTCGACGATGGCCAAATTATATTTAAGGTGGACACAGCCAACATTGTAGGCCTAAGGAATTTTCTCGAAGTTCTCCCGTTTTTCCTCGTTATTCCAGCAACACGCTTCACAATTTATCCCCTTTGTATTATCATCTCCGTCTCAAAAATTACAGCACCATTTGGTGATTGTGTGACGCCGAATCGATCGTCCGCCATGGTGAATGTTCTCGTGGTTTGTCAAAAAAATTAAGAGATGGTGATGGTGATGGTGATGGTGATGCATTCTATACCACTCATATGTCTACATAAGAAACAATGTAGTCCCCTAGGTTCTCACTTTTGATGGTGACATGGCGAATCATGTAGATCTGTGAGGTACGGCAGACTATCACCAGAGGTATAGTAGATTAATTTGATGGATGGAGAGGAATGCGTGTTGTGACGGTTGGTGGAGCTGGATTAGCCTCGAAATAATCGGCACGCAACTCATTCCATCACGGGTGTAGGAAAAATTTACTTGGGCTGAAATGCCTAAGATTGCTTCATGTCTCGCCCCATAAGCACCTCTCGTATCACTGATAGTTATGACATTCAATTCTTTCGCTATATCCTTATTACGTTTTCTGTTCAGCAATGTATAATCCCTGTTTTTTTTGTCAGGAATTTCATTTCAATAATGTCGTCTCAGTTATCGTTTGAAATATAAAGAAGAACAACATGTTTATCCTACCAGAAGAAATTTGACATGTCATTTAGCTGAACCTGTTACACAACCATTGAAGTGGTTGTCAGAGTTACGGGCCAAGGTTATATAACTCTATTTTGATAATAAATCCTGACCTAGGTTATTATGAGTTTAATAAATTTATGAAAAAAGTAAGCAAATTATTTAGTATTCATGTTCCATTTTCCTTTTTTCTTTTTCTCAATATAATATTTTTTCATTCCACTTTATATACTGTTCTTGACTTGATTCTCTACTTTTATATTATTATTCCCGTTTCGTAATAATTGCATTGGTTTTGTAATTTTATCCAAACTTTGTTATGTACTTTAGTGCAAAATACTGTAGTTATTTACAGGAACTGCTCCGAATACGAGCTTGCTCAAATTGGTGTGCACCACGTTAATAATTTGTATTTATTTTGTATATTTTTATGTAGCAAATAGTAAATACTAAAACTGATTCATCAGCATCCAAGATTCTGAGTTTATAAAAAAGGCGAAACTGTCCCATTAGAAGCCCCGAAAGGTCCGAACGATGTTAACGGTTCCACTTCGCAAGACAATTGGCAGCGAATAGCAGTAGAGATGTAACGAATTTGCCTCCAGGGAATTACCCCTGATATCTACTTCTGTTAGTCCCGCTTCGTGGTCTAAGGCATCATATCTACGATTCGAGTTACATAATGAGCTTTGATTCTTCGTGGGAGAGGAATTTCTTCGTGAAATTTAGGCCAGTGAATGGTACCGATGCCACCTAGCATTGTGATGAATTTGACAATCTATGCTGATAGCTAAATCCGGTTTAGAAAACAGCTATAACGGCTGGGGGATCATCGTACTGACCACACGTTATTCCCGTACTAGCTGGATGATCGTTCACCTCTGTTGAGAAATGTGAATGTGGAGCCAGCAGTCGACTTAGACCTTCATGGGCTGTCGTTCCACTGATTATTAACCACTACTGATAGAGATTGACGGGTGAACCAGTGAATAGGAATTATAAAGAATGGACACTGGTCTGTTTTTCTGCGCGCATGCGCTCCGTTAGCGTATAATTTCGCTTTCAAACGCTTGTAATCGAGCATCCCGAATGGTGAAACAGCAATCCTGATTCGCTGGCAAGTCTGCTGAAAAGTATTTCTGCTGTCGACTGCTGGTGCAATATCAGCGCGAACTCTAGGGGAAAGGGCAGAACCTCCCGCTGGTGCAGATAGAGCTGATTTGAAGGTCACTGAAATAAGGCACTGCTACATCAAAGGTACCAACGCTCAGTGCCCATACTTGTAATTCCCTGCTCTGGGTAAACTTCAGTAACATAGTGCGGCCGGAAGGATTAGATCACTGGAGAAAATTAAAATTCTTGACCCCATCGAAAATAGAACCCACTTGCAGCGTAACACGTCAACCGCGACATTATCGTATACATCTCGATTTATACTAAAGGTAAATTAACTTATTATTTGTAGTAATTATAAGTGATATTACTTTCCTTTTGTTCAAAATGCAGTGTGTTCGAGAAGTTCTACACTATAGGACCAATCACAGTAAGCGTTCTTTGTGTGCTCCATCAAGCTCCACAAATTTGGAGGCGAAACCGTATAGGCCTATTATTTAAAATTCGTGTAACAAAGGCAGGTGGTTCTTCATTCATTTTCGAACCTCGGGCGTGGATGTTTTATGTCTTGAATTTTAAAGCTGTAAACCCGTGAATTAACATATAAGCAGAAAGTAAAGTTCAGTGGATTCAAGTCCGGCGAGCTTGGAGCCCATTTGACGGGACCCCTGTGACCAATCCAACGGGTAAAGTTACTAACCAACGAATCGAACACTGCTGTGACATAATGTGGCGAAGCGCCATCTAGCATGGCCCATGCAGGCCGGTCGCCAAGGACGTCCAGTTCCGACATTAACCAATCAACCACATCTACAGATATGACTCGTCAACGGAAATGTACGATTTGATGATACGGTCTTTCCACATGCTACACACTGTTACCTATGTGGAGTGTGACGAAGCACATAAAAATATATAGGCCTACCATGATATTATTTCCTATGTTGCGGAACTTTTCAGACAGTTGTATAATACAGATAAGGAAAGCTATGAGGTTATGAGTGTCTTTTTAACTAACGGCTCTTTTGCCAGAAAGCCGAACGGGGAGAGCGTCAGCTTTCTGCGTCAGAGACTCGCGTTCAGTACTGGACGAAATGAAGTGAACAGTGAGCTCTGTGAGCAAAGGTAATGTTATACTACTTCCGTTTCTTTTCCTATTTTCCCATAATTTTACAATCAACCTTATCATCAATGCAGAAAATAACGGAAAATTACTGCATACTGCCATTTTTTTCACGACACCAACTCCTTTGAATTTAGTATATCGAACGTTTCAGGAACAAGTTAATTGTAGGAATTCCTTCAGTTGGCTCTGGTGTCTGAGTTTATATTTATTACAATCCAGTATTCGTGATACAGGAGAAGTAGTTTAAAGTCTGCATGTTTTCTTGCTCATATACAGGGACATCATTTTATTTTTACTTCAATTTTTATTGTACCTGAGTTTTTGAATGTACTTCACTCCCACCCCTTCAACCGTCTTCCACACAGATCCAAGACCGCATATACAGTCATAGTAGCCACAGTACGTTCTAAAAATATGTTCGCATTTTCCAGTGACGAAAGAGCTTTCAATATTGAATCATTTTCGCACAGGTACTGTCGTCCATTTGCCTACGTCGTATCCCGGTTTCCCCAACCAGCTTTTATTCGCCAGCTAGTGGCTGGGCTGTCTTAGCTCTTTTCTGAGAACATTAATTTCTGTTAGGAATTGGACGTCTACGTAATATTATACAACTGTTTAAAATAACTTAAATAAAAGGGACTCGTTAAGTAATTAACTGTCACGTGATTTCCCTCCTTTCTACGACCCTACGACATAACCACTTGGACGGACAGTAGATAGTATGTCTGAGTAATTTTATCTTTTTGGATCGGGCAGTGAAGATTGAATTTACAGTACGTAAGGTACTCTTTTATAGAGTAGGTACAGAATTATTTCAACATGAGTTACTAGTACGAAGAACTGGTAATTGGAATTAAGTACAATAGTCTATAGTGCGATAATATGCACATTAGAACTGAAGCCTGTATCGAAATGTGTTTAATATCCATATTATGATTATTTTTCAATTTAACTTCATTCTCTATATTGTACGCTAATGTGTTGTAGACAGTATAATATACACTGCATAATGAATACGTCCACATGGACAGCTCAGTTCGTGAGTAAAAACACTCATTGTTAATACTGTACTGTATTTTGATTAAACAAAAACCTAATGAAAACGATGAAACTCAAAAGCGCAATATTTCCTAGTTTACATAAATGGATGAACTACTTTTCTTCCCTCCTATACCTAGTAAAGTGATTTGTTTGTATATTACGTCAGTATAATCGAACTCCAGTCGTGGAAGGGGATAGCAAACGGCGTTGATCCAGAGGTATAGACAAGTTAATATTAAAAATGTTAGTAAAAATAAAATGATGTCCCTGTATAATTTTTCTCCTAAACCCATGGGCGAAGTTTTCCGTCTTCGTATTCCATAATTACAAAATAATTAATCCGGTGTGCATTGTATTATTATTATTATTATTATTATTATTATTATTATTATTATTATTATTATATTATTGGTAGTAGTAGTGCTATTATTATTATTATTATTATTATTATTATTATTATTATTATTATTATTAAGCTCTTCACAAGCGCTGTAAGTTTTGCTATTGAATCCTCAATGCCACTACACCACTCATGACTATTTAAACAGAAACATCAAAATACACACTTTAATAACGTTTATGCCAACCGTAAGTCAGTGATCGTCAGCACTCGCTGAAATGAGTGCATGGAGGGTAAGGAAATATGCTCCGTCGTGCACAAGGGATAGGGAGACAGCATACCTGTCAGCAGCCACGAATACATGCTCGGGCACTGTCTTGTCCGCAGGTAAGGGACGCTGCCCGAGGGTGCAGTGTTCTGATGACCGCTGCCGTAAGTGAACAGCGTATCGACATTAGAGCAGCTTGGTATTCTTTTGCTTCTGCCATTTCTTCCACAACACTCGTTCTCCCTCCTGACGACTTCGTAACATAACATATCCATTCCATTTAAAGTTTCTTGTTTTAATTTTAACTACAGAAGCAAGTTCTTTTCTTCACCGCCCCCTACTCTTCTCCAGTACCTGGATCAGATCAATATCAAAATTGATATTTATTGCGTCATTTTTACTTTCCCTTTAGAAGCATATTGTCATTTACTAGAAATTCGTTTCGAGATTTTCGTAAAAATCCACTTTTTCAGAATCCCCGATATAAAAAAAGATGATTTTGGGTATGCCGTTTTTCTATCTGTCGGTCTGTCTGTGTACAGTGTTTGCTCCGAGACTATTGATCGAATTTTTCTTTCTTATATTCAGTGGGTATATAGGCTACGTATAATATTTCTTTACCTAACTCCCTGTTGTGTGGTATTGCACACGAACGTTCACGTTTAGAAGTCAATTCAGATAATATCGATGGTGGTTACTTGCTGTGTAGAACGTTCTCAGTTGGGTGTCGCATTTAATCTCCTAGGAGAGACGCTGCATGTAGTAGTTCACTGTCATTGCTGCACGGTGAAAAGGATGTTTTGAGTATGGAGAAATTGTTCAATTAATTATGGCAGTAGAAACGGAAGAACCCTCTCTACCTATCTCAACTCGTCAATCTTCACCACTTTGACTTACTGAGCGTGTAAAGCCGACGCTGTAGTCGTTCGGCTGAATCAGCATATACACTTGTCCGTAAGTGTGTGTGGAATATAGCAATTACCAGTACGTTGGCAGAACAGCATACCGCCGCCGTACGTATCTACTGTATCAAAAGTTGGATACAAGGATACGTACATACGTAATCGTACGATGTCGAAATTTGAAATCGTATGAATGAAAGAATACGTCTACTGCTGAAACAACAGTTTATATGCAGGCATTTGTATCGTAGAACTCTGTTATTTATGCAGAATTAAATTCAAAGAACGCGAAACCAAGACCTACAGTGAATCAATTTAATATTGGGCCAATGTTATCCTTATGGTGTGTGCAGAATCACATTTTGAATTAAAATAAATGTATTGTAAAATACATGGATATAAATATATTGTACAATTAAAAGTAAGAAAACTGCGTTATTGTACTGTAGTCACTATGACATGGTAAAGATATTTCAATCATAAGGAGGCATTATTTGCATTAATTCCTCGAAATACCGTAACAGTACGTCAATTTAATATTGGGCCATTCGGTGTTATTATCCAATAATGGTATTCAGTTCAGTCTCAGGTGGAGTCCGGTGCGATCTCTGTGCTGTGTGGACATACTGAAGTTAACAAGAGTGATATGAGGCGAAGAGGACCCAACATTACGTTTGAGCAGCGACAGATGATTATATACCATGGTGCAAGAAGTAAAAGTCGAAGACAAATAGGCAATACGCTAAATTTGCCCAAGAGTAATGTTGGAAATATTTTAAGACTATACCAAAAAGTAGATAGAATAGAAAGTACCACAGACAGGTTGAATAAGAAAGTAAATCCAGAGACAATGCATTGTGTAATTAGGAAAGCAGGATACAATGGCACAGCTGCCAGAAAAGAGCTATACAAAAGTGAAGTGAATAGAAGAAAGGGGGTTCAATTCGCAAAAGAAAATGTGAATAAGGATAAAAACTGGTGGAAAGATGTGCTTTTTGCGGATGAAAGTAAGGTAAATGTTTTTGGTTCTAATAATAGATAACTGTATGGCGCAGATAAAATGACGAACTAAAAACTAAGAACTTGCAGCCTACAGTTAAACATGTGATGGTCTGAGGTGCATATCTTCAGCTGGGGTAGGGGAGATGTCCTTCATCGAGGTTAAAATGAATCAAAATGACTATCTGAATCTCCTGAAGAGCAATCTTTACAACAGTGCTCAAAAGTTGAGTATTAGAGACACTTTTAAGTTCTACCAGAACAACGACCCAAAACATAAAGCTGGAAAGAACAGAATGTGGTTGTTATATAACTGCCCGAAACTAATAGAAACACTTCTCCAAAGTTCAGACTTAAACCCAATCGAAAATTGTTGGCAAGAGCTGAAAAGGGGACTGCGACAAACAGCAATAAAGTCAAAATGTTAGCTGAAAAAGAGACTGCAGGAAGAATGGGCACTTATTGACTCAAATTATATGACTTACAAAATGCACTACATACGAGAACATTGTATTATTTCCTCGTTATGTATGTGTCCCGGGTTCAAGTCCCGGTTAGAACAGGTTACCTGCTTGAGGTTTTTTTTCTGGGGTTTTCCTCTCAACCCATTAAGAGCAAGTGCTGAGTAACTTTCGACGCTGGACCCTGGACTCATTTCGCTGGCATTATCACCTTCATCTCACTCAGACGCTAGATAATCATTGCAGTTGGTAAAGCGTAGCAAAATAAAAAATTAGAAAAGAACTTGATTAGATTTCTAGCAATTAGCTCAGAATTGTAAGATACTTGTATCCTGCGGAAGACAAAGTGATTTTTAGGGAAATTGTTCAAGAGATGTCCAATGTCATCCAATTTTTCGTCGATGAGGGCACTACTTCGTTTTCTGGTCGTGTTCCTGCCTCCCGGAATTTATTCACAGAGTAATGAGTTGTTGAATGATTTGTAATGTTAACACCAGGGAATCTTCCTTATATCGTCTTCCAACTTCACGAGCCAGATTTGTTAATACATAGACCTAATTATCGCACAATCTGTGTCATTTTAAGCTAAAATTATAATCACTAACACGCGAGTGTACAACTAGTGTCGTCTTTAGTTCTACTCAGACTGTGAGACGTGGCCTTCGCTGAGACTGAGTGGTTCTGCCGACGTACGCTACGTAGTCTCTTGCCTATATTGTTGGTTACTCACGAGAAGGAGAGCGGAAGGAATGTGACCTTGACTGTGAACAGTAGCCAGGTTATTTATTTACTCATGCCGAAAACATTAGTAATAATATATGTATGGAAATTAAAAGATACCAATTATTTTAACCAACTATTAATAATTGCTTAATCTAGTACAAATTATAATTAATAATTTCTCACTTCCTAAGTACAAGAGCAATGACCAGCAACTGATGAAGTCTGCATATTTTTAAACAAATAATATCGCTATTGCGTCACATAATGTAAGCATTAATATTATGTCCCCCTGCCGCTTCATCCTGCGCTTTTATCTCGTGCGTAATAATAACAGTACTGCCGCGTTCTGGTCCATAGATTAAATCAATCAGTATATGTCTCACACGCATGCGTTTTGAGTCCACATACAAAAAACAAATTCATACGGAGATCATATTACATGTCCACATGTGTGGAGTAACGGTTAGCGCGTCTGAGCGCGAAACCAGGTGGCCCGGGTTCGATTTTCAAGCGGGGCAAATTACCTGGTCGAGGTTTTTTTCCGGGGTTTTCCCTCAACCCAATATGAGCAATTTTTTTTAATTTTTTTATTTAATAATAACATATACATAAAAACGTTACATTAAAATACTCCGAAAGAGCAAAGCTCGTGTTCGGGGACAGTTCCGTTACATTGATACACATACGTTGTAGACAAAATACTTAAGAAAAAAGCTCACATAAAGATGATAATAAAATTAGTAAATAATAATACTAGTAATAACTGAGTGAAAAAAAGAGACGATGTTCAGATTGATGGATTAATATTAAATTATTAGTAGTAGTATAATTAGTGCAAGTCATCTTGATATAGTAACCAAGATAAAATAGAAAAATACACTTAGGATAGAAATAAACTTGTTTTACAATACATGGTACATAATATGGGTAACTTTCGGTGCTGGACCCCGGACACATTTCACCGGCATTATGTTCATCTCATTCAGACGCTAAATAACCAAAGAAGTTGATAAAGCGTCGTAAAATAACCTACTAAAAATCGTATCACATTTCCGTATTTCTCAAATGTAAGTTTGCTGTTTGTGATTGATATTTTCGATCCTGCAAAGAATTTGCTATGACGGCACTGTGAAATCAAGCATTTAATTTTTATTTGTGAAAGAATGCTTCTTTTTCTGTACTACTATAAACTGTGCATTTCGAACTGGCTGGTAAAAGTTACGTACAAACTTACAAAAGTACAAACCACGCATGAATCACTGAACTGAAAACTGTGAACTGAAGCACTGATAATTATGACTGTCCCAGCTGACTTTAGTTGAGGAGAATGGTCCAGGATTAGGGTAAGCACACGTGGTAAATGCAGTCCATTGCTTGACCTTGAACCGTCAGTTCCAAGTGCACAGATTATAGTATATAGCGTGTTTGAAGCCCTGCTTAATACACTAGATTTTTGTAGAGAATTTTTCAGTGTTCCAGTGAACATGGACATAGATGAAGATACTTTTAGTGAATCGAGGATTATTTCACACTTCATTTAATAATTTACATCAGGACAACAAAAAGTTTTTTTTTTCGTATTTCCGCATGTTTAAGAAGTCATTTCAAGAGCTTCTAGCTGGAATGGCAATGAATTTCAAAAAAGAGACATCGTGGCACAATGGGATGTATACTGTCGTGGCAGTGCAGGGGAATGGTGGCCCAACAGTCGTCCGTTAGCAGCGCCACATACGCCACTAACATAGTGGTGTGGCTGTGGCCTCGTGTGAAACCTTTATTATTGAAGTCCAACTACTCAGACCATCTGCAGCGCCACTGTTCTGTGGCTATATGTGAAAGCCCCCATTTATATCCAAGCGGAAGCTCTTCTGCAGCGCTTCTAAAAGTGACCTCGTCTAAAGGGGCCCTTACGGTGATGCTGCTAACTGTACTATAACCAAGGATCACAACTGCTAGATATAGATATGTTTTCCGCAAGTATTACACAATTTTGGGTGATGACAATAAGAATGATATTCAGTATCTCTGCCCACAAGAGTAACTGTTTCCACTCTAACTTTTTTCATTCATCAGGGCCGCACATTACAGTCACAGACATCGCAAAAACAATGATACACGAACGCTTAACAAATATTTTCGTAATTGTATGATGCGCCGTCTTACAAGCAAACTTTCTCATGGGGCAGATAAAAAAGGTTATTTTTTTTCTTTCGTCATGTTGATAATGTCAAAATAAGTGCTTCTACAAATTTTGGCCACTCTACCTCAATTACGAGGCCGTCCAAAAATTACTTTCCCTGGGACCATTTACAGAAAACAACACAATTTCAAAGAAAGATTTATTGGAACAGATACAGCAAATGTTGCGCTATTTTTCATCATATTCCCCACCAAAAATGAGACATTTGTCATACTGATTCGGATCCCAGGCAGCAGACTTCTACGACACAAAGATACAAAAATTGATCCCAAGGTATGGCAAATGTCTCAATTCGAGTGGGGAACATGTTGAAAAATAGTGCAACAATTGATGTATCTGTTTCAATAAATCTTTCCACTAAATTGTGGTTTTTTTCCCAGAAGAAATCACTTTCTGGACGGCCTCGCAATTGCGGTCGAGTAGCCAAAATTTGTATAAGCACTTGTTTTGACATTATTAACTTGGTAGAAGAAAAAAGTTTAACTTTATTATCTGCCCCCATGAGAATGTTTGCTTGTTTATATAAGTCAAATCTTGGAGCCAAAACTTCAAAATTTGTTGGAGCCGAAGCCTGCTGAGATCTCCTTGACCTATTGCAAGCTGAGCCGAGCGCGTTCCGGCCCATTCATACACCGGAATGACGCCGGTTGTCCTTGCACGCCCAGAATTTGAACTTTCACTACTGCAGTGCGTTCACTCCAATGCCGCCCGCATATGCAGCCGCTTGCGTGCTTCTTGCGCGGGATCTGGATTTAAACCTGTTGGGAATATCTGCAACTTGTTGAGTTGCTGCAGCCGCCGAACTCCTTGTCTCCATGACATCTACAGAACAACGCGCCACGCATGTCGTCTTGTCTTCGTAGTTCATACACACTGATCAGTGATCACAGCTATTCTGTGTGGATGTGGCTACCTACAGTATATATGTTTGTTATATCTTAATCCACTTTTCTCACATTAAGAAAAATGTTAATTGACGTATAAAGTTCCAAAATTGTGGAAATAATTTCTTTTGTTAATATGTTTACCGGTATAATTATGTTGAACACTGAGTTTTGATTTATTTCTTTGACGTACTCTGAACAAATTTCATACGTTTTCCAAAACCAATATTTTTAAGTTCTCCGGCGACGAATAGCTCAATTAGTAGAGCGTATGGCTATAGACTGGAAGGTTCTGGCTTTGTTACCGGGTACCGAGCCTTTCTTGAGAACAAAAGGTGGTCGGAAGGTGATACTAGCCAGAATCTTCATTACCGTATCTTAACCGTTCGGCCAACGAGCACCGAAATATACTGGATCATCCAATTATCGTCTGACTAGAGCTGAGGCAGGGATTGTGCCTGCCGATAAGCTATCGCTTCTCTCCGGCTGGGCAATACATGAGTCCATTGTTCAGCGACAACTTATGCTATAGTGACTGCCTAATAAATTCTAGTACACTTTAAAAGTTATGTTGCTCATCTATGTAGAGATGCTGTAACTCTCTGCCTCCATTGTCGATACAATTCTGGCATCTGCTTAGAAAACTATTACAATAGTTTCCTCCAAAAAAAAAAATGGGCCTATTATTCTCTCACAGGAAACTACGCACCACACTCAAAATTGCTGGTCATATAGGGGTTCCTCATGAAGCAGATTAGGATTTCTGGATCTCCAACATCGGTAGTTTTGCGAATTAGCATATCCATGTAAGTGAAACCACGCTTCATCTGAAAACAAAATGAGATTAGGATAAATTTCTTCGTCATGCACTTTATTCAAAATCCATTCACATCATCTAATACGAAATGCAGGATCACCTGATTTAACTTCTTGCACCACCGTACATTTATAGGGTTTTAACTTAAGTAACTTTGTAGCTCTTTGTACAGAACCGTAAGAAATTTCAGTTTGCTGAGAAAGACAGAGCTGTCTTTCTCAGCTCTTAGCTCTAAGAGATTTCGTAGGGGAATTTTCCAGGCGTTGTCCAATATCATCATGAGTTTCTTCTGTAAGCATTATATGTCGCTTCTTCACTTCTTATCTTGAACACTTCCCGTTTTCTGAAATTTATGAAATAATTTATGGATGGTATCACAACTTGGCTCGGTCATCTGGGAATTTCTCTTGGATTCTCCTGACAGCACGAACGGTTTCTGTACGGATCTACGAATCGTAATAAACGCCCGATGTGGAATAGAATAATTAGGCCCATTATTTGCCATTTATTCTTAGCCGACTGTATACGTGTAGTTGCTTGAATTGTTCAAACAAGACTATGTCGCGTGAGAGTCAGTTCAAAACCAGTTAACCCCGCCCGCCTACTTCCCCGTCCGGCCGTAGGCGTTGTCTTTCAATTGAGACAGTTACCTCTGCAGCTCTGGTCAGAAGATAATTGAGTGAACCAGTATACTACGGGACAAATGACAATTCCTGAAATTGGTACCGATGCTGGATACGTCATGTAAGGTTCTCGGGAAAAAAAAATATTATTTGAAATCTCCTGATTGTTTTAAGCATCATCCCTTTCAATATGTAAAAAGATGGATGACCTGATACAGGGATTCGAAATCTAGCTTGCAGAATATGAAGACATCTTTACGAGTAAAATACACGACTGAATATATCAACGTAAAGATTAGTTTTTTGGTCCTGCAGAATTTTCCGTTGTGGTGCCAGAGCGAATTTTTCTTCTGTAATAATAATTGAATGAATCAAGATAGAAAGCTTCTGCGTTTCGGGTATGAATAATAGCTTAGCCAGGGGTGAGTAGCGTCCAGCGATAGCAGTGATTGTCTTGTCTGCATTGTTCCGCGACCCACTTGTTCCGATCCGTGCATGCCTGCAGCGGCCGTGCAGTTACTCGGCCGCTAAGAGGAGGAGGTTTTATTAATGCTAAATCATCGTTTGCAACATCGTTGATAAACAGTCGCCCACTGCACTTAAAAATAGATCGTGACGAGACCACATGCCCTGCAAACAAGGTCACAAAAGTGGGGTGCCACCTGGCCACATGGAGTGGTGTCACTTGCAAAACAGAGCTCACCGACGTATTTCACTGACAACGCTGATAAAATCGTCGGTGTTTTACGTAATTGTAATTCATTACTTTTAAGCTATGTAAGCGTTCAAGGCATGACAACGTAAAGTTTCCCTAGAAAAGGATGAGACGATTGAATATTCCTAAGTCTCAGATGTAAGACACTGCTCATGATCAGAGACCAGAGCACTGATACACAAGATAACGAATATTGAGTTACTTAAATTCAGGCTATTTGGTTTGTTACTAGCATCGTTCCGAAATTCACTTCAAAAACTGCAAAAAATATGATAATATTACGTAAATAAAAGATAAATATATGCATAAATCGTGCAGTTAAATCGACAATGGACCTTCATGACTAGATCGACATTCCGCACAGAAAGGAAAGCTTTCGTGTCGTTTGAATAGCTCAGACGCTAAGACTTCTGCGTGTTGTGTAGAAGAGTGCGAGTTCGATTCTAGTCTATACAACGATTTTTTTTTGTCTAAATAACTTTGAAAAAGCTAAATAACGTTGAAATAGAGTTTTAAAAAGTCCTCAGATTAAGTGTTAATGATCACAGACAAAACAAAATTACAAGTTACAATATTATAAACGTTAATCTAATGAATGCATTTATACATACACACATACAATGTAAATGCATATATATTAAAAACTAACAATTAAAATGAAATTAAAAAATATTCCTAAGCCACACAGACACACTTTTATAAAGGTTTAGAGTCCTTAGGCTATGTCATTTGTTGAGTAATTATTAGAATATTTTATTAGTAGCTTTCGCACAAAAACAATTTTTGTTAAAGGTGTGGCTTTGGATTATTTCATTCTCACCCCTTCATTTGATTTGAAGTATTTTATCTACGTGTTTGCAATAGTGTTTAATTTAGTATGCATTCAATTTTATTCATGTTATGATTGAATGAAAAAGCACTTTTGCAGTTATTGACTAATTACATATATTAATACTAATTATTAAATGCATCTGTTAAGTTACCAATTGCAGTATCTTTTGCAAAATCTTGAGTGTTTAATTTGTCAATAATATTTCTGTACTATATACTACAAACATTAAAAGAATTTGCAATAGATTTGGGATCCTCTACTTTATAATCACTGGTTTTAATGAAAAAATATTTTCTTTCTTAGGATATCTACAAGTTTAACTTTAATAATATTCCGAATAGCTTTAATTGCATTATCTGAATTTTGTACTTTTCTATTCAAATGTATTCTGTTTCCCTCTTTCATAATTTTTGATAAATTACACTGTACTTCTTGTAGTATTTAAGAACATGAGGATCATTACATTGCAACTCATTACATATAGATTCTTCTTTTTAATACATGAGATTTTTAAGTCCCTGCGTTATCTAGCCTACATGATTTTACTTTTGAATTTTTTTACAACTTTGAGTGGAGAACATCCACTGAAGTGATTCTGAAATTAAGTGAAAAATACAATACATTTACTCTTAATATCAGTAGTACCAGTATCATATACGTTTTCCCAAGATTCATTTCGTAGACATAAATGTAAATAATCACTAGATAGGCTACAGCATTTACGACTCTTTTTTAGTTTTCAAATTAATATTTTGAAATTGTTCAGTGACATTGGAAACACTTAGGATTTGTTTATCATGTTCAGACAAGCCATTGATTATAGGTTCTGTCGAATAGGAATTCAGTCTAATTCTGTGTACAAAACTTTTATCAATGGATGTGCTACTTCAGCTTGTATGCAGGTGGGAAAATGACTCTACGACTAAGGTTTCCAGTTTCAAGGAGTGAATTTAATTTACTTTTGCGGAAAAGTTCCGAGAGATAATCTATGTTTATGTCACTACAGATCACAAATTCCATATGAGATTTCTAAAGTCTTTTCTTTACAAATTCAATGTTGGCTATAAATATTAATAAATAATGTAAGAAATATGAATGTAGTTAAAAGTCTGATTTACATTATAAAAAGCAAGAAGTTATATTCCTCGGCAAGATTCGAACTTTCGATGTTTGGTTTTGTCGTCCAACGCATAAGCACGGACCTATTCAATGCTTATGTTAATAACCTACAATTTAGCTGTAGCAATGTGGTGTCATAACTTGGGATTTGTTTACTTAATGTAATTAGATTTAATTTGATTAGTTTCGCAACAATTGGACTTCCTGTTATATCCTGTTATTTAAATATTTAATTTAGGGTTGATTTATTAACTCTTACTATGCAAGATGCCTCTTATTTCAATAATTCTATATCACGTTAAATATTCATTGTCTACACTAAAGTATTATCGTCATCCCTCATTTCTCATCGCAATGGCGAACCGACGTGACATGAGACAGCGATTTATAGCTCTAGTTGAGGCTGGATAAGGGGCTAGATCTGCTGGCCGTTTGGTCGGTGTTCCTGGAAGTACAGCCGCGAGGGGGTACATCGTTACCAAAATTCAGGGGAGGTCGAAAATCGCCCTATTCCTGGGCGTCCGCAGATTTCTTCATTGGAAGAGGATGCTCTCTTATTCGAGGCAGTTCGACAGGACCCCTTTCGGACTGCTAACGAAATAAGAGCAGCATCTAACTTTCCCGGCTCTTCACAGACTGTGATCAGCAGGTTGAGGAACCGCGGTATTAGGAGCCGGAGGGCTGCGTAAATGGAAATATTGGGGGAAGCAAAAGCTGTCGACCATCTTGTCTTCGCTACCCATTGAGTGGATTTCGATTGGAGAAATGTAATTTTCTCCGACGAAACAACCATCTCGAGTGATTACGAAGGTCCTGTCCGTGTCTATCGTGAGGATGGTCTCCGACATGATCAGCGCTATGTGTACCGACGTGAAAGATCGGGGCGCTTTAGCATATCTTGTTGGGGGTGGATGTCTTACGATGGACCTGGCGTTATAGACTGCATCGATGGCCGGTTTAATGCGGGAACTTACGAGCACATTCTGGAAAATATATTCCTTCCTTCCGTCCGAGAACGTTTTTCCGAAGGAACATTGCTGTTCCAGCAGGGTAACCATCCCGTGCACTATGCCGCAAGCATTCAAAGATGGTTTCAAAGAAGATCCGAGATCGAAATCATTAATTGGCCTCCGAAGTCACCTGATTTGAATGTCATCGAAAATTTATGGGCGGAATTGGAAAAGAGAAGGATAGCCACCTATGCCCACCGACGCCCTCGAAATCGAGACGAATTGTGGGATGAAGTTGTTGGGAAGATCTCGCCGGGGATCAGAACTTATTCCACAATCTCGTGACATTCATGCCGGATCGACTTAGATTTGTAATAAAAGCTGATGGTATGTGGACAAGATTTTAAATTAAAAGGTCTCTTTTTAGTTTTTTTTATGATTTTTGTTTGAGGAAGAATACTTTTAACTTCCAAGTAAGATTTATTATTTTTTTTTTTGACGAGGTTCAGCCCACTTGTAAGACTCAAAAATTGGACATAAATTATTCCATATTTTCAACAAATTAGATAGTTGAGGAACTCTGAACAAATTAATTACACCTCAATAAAAAAAGTTTCACCTGGGATCGAACACGAGACGTGTCGGTTATACGGAGGAACCGAGACAAGACAGTGACAGCAGCAGTCCAGAACGTAGATCCGATAGCAGGCATTCCATTCGGTACAGAGAAGCAATGATATTTTGTTACCCGAGCTAAGTTGTGAAATCGTGGCCTTAAATGGATGTCTTCTTCGTGATCCTTATTCTGGTTCTTGTCCTTTTGGTCCTTGTAACAATTATTGTTCTCTTTTTCATGGTACTTATCGTTACGTCGATATCGAGTGAACCGTGCTGTAGAACTTTAACTTCCGACGACCAAGAACCGTCTCATTCTTTTTAAGGGTAACTGTACCTTCTGAAAGGTCAGTAATGCTTGGAGTTTCGTGTCTTCGAGTTACATAGGGGAAATGTGAAGACAACATGATACAAATTTATTGAGAAATAAATGTGTATTACGTATGAAAAGTCCAGTGAGTTAGCATTGAAGTTGAAAACTTGGCGTCGCGTCGTTACAAATAGCTCAATCTATTCGACTAATCCTACGAATCCTTTCTCGCACCAGTGTTTGATCAACTCAAGACGAAGATATGGCCAGTCTTGGAAACGTGATTTTCTTTTCATTGCCAGCATTGAAAAAAACTTCAATCACCTCTTCAGAATGATTATCCATTACTCAAAATATATTGCTTTTCATAGTATACCTAACGGGTGACGAGACTGTGGAAGACTTAAAGAATATGGAAAGAATAGGACACGATTACAAAAATTATTCTTATCTCTCCTGTTAACGACATGGGCGGAGTTATTGGGGGGGGGGGTCCCCCAAACTTGTCTGAACTCTTTTTTTTTTATTATTTACGTTAGAAAATATTGAATTCAAAATATATTTTTTGCTATTGTTTATGATTAAGTTCCTGTGCTTAAATTGATCAATTATTGTCTTCAGTTCATGTGTCTGGATATAATATTTATTTTAAAATTTTGAATGTATAGAATTTCTATACCTCATTTGAGGATTGGAAGCATTGTAATGTTTCTTTTGTAACAACAGCCTGTGTTATACTCATGTGTTAGAAGTCTGCTGGTGTTCAGGCCGCCGCTACTTGGAGAAATATTTATTTATTTATTTATTTATTTATTTATTTATTTATTTATTTATTTATTTATTTATTTATTTATTTATTTATTTATTTATTTATTTATTTATTTATTATTTTGCTAATAATTGTAACATAAAATATAATATACTGTATACAGAAAAACTTTAGCTCGCCCCTGAAAGAGTAGAACTCGTGCTCAGGGGCGGATTCCTGAATTGAAATTAATAATTATACAATACAGTTTGTCTTATGTCTACTGTGCAATTATAATATATAAATTTAAATTTACAATTTTTCAATTTTTATAAAATCCATACATAACTTTTTTAATTTAATACTAGAACTATTAGAATTGACAAGATTAGGATATTTAAACATAAATTTGTTATATATTCTTGAGCCTAAATTACTACTATGATTAAATATTGTAACAGTGTTGCATTTTGGTTCAAACAATCTTAAAGAATTCATACCTTTTGTTTCATAACTATGAGAATACAATTCAAAATTATTTCGATTTTTATGTATGAATTTTATTAATACAATATAATAAATTTGTCTTACGTTAAGTACATTAAAGTCTAGAAACAAATTTTGAGATGGATAATCAATAGGTTTATGAAGACATATTTTAATTATTTTCTTCTGTAATAAATAAAGTGGATTAAAATTGGATTTAAATGAGCTATCTCATCCTATAATTCCATACATAATTACCGATTGAAATAAAGTTAAATATATTGTACGTAATAAACTTATTGACAAGTAATTCCTCAATAAAACGAAATAATATACTATTTTACGTAATTTATTACAAAGGTAATTAATGTGTTGGTTCCATTTTAAATGATTATCGAAAATTATGCCTAAATACTTAACTTCAGAGGACTCTTTAATAATCGGACATTTACACTGTATAAGACAACAATCAGAATTATGTAATTTAATACTTAATGTAGATGTAGGATAAAACAAGCATATGGATAACATATTGCACAATAATGCAGAAAAAAAGAAAAGTGACACCGGTGTAATCTGTAAACTTAAAGACGAGGTTAAGGGGACACTCAACTTAAAAATTGGAGAAAAAGTGTCATAGAAATGAAAAATTAAATTTCTACACTAATTTACGTGACAGAACTAAATCAATACGCAGAATTCTTCCCCTATTCATTGAGAAGTCACAGTCAAATGCACAAAGCCAAAAAATAAAAAAATGATAATTAAAAGTGATACTTCAATTAATGATTGATTGAAATATCATTTTTAATTATCATTTTTTTAATTTTTGGCTTTGTGCATTTGACTGTGACTTCTCAATGAATAGGTGAAGAATTCTGCGTATTGATTTAGTTCTGTCACGTAAATTAGTGTAGAAATTTAATTTTTCATTTCTATGACACATTTTCTCCAATTTTTAAGTTGAGTGTCCCCTTAAATAAAATAATTAGAGTTTACATTTCATATGATATCTTCAGGAAAGCTTAATATAAAAAAGTTTCTGTTAGAACTGTTTCGTAGTTTTATTGATGTACTGTATATGTTTCTGTACCGGAGAGAAAAAGAGAGAGATTGTTTAAATTATGCCCTCTTAGTTGGTAGAGCAGCTGGCTACGGACTGGAAGGTCCGGGGTTCGATCCCAGGCGGTAACAGGATTTTTTCTCATTGCCAAACTTTCAGAACGGCCCCGAGGTTCACTCAGCCTCCTATAAAATTGAGTACCGGGTCTTTCCCGGGGGTAAAACGCGTGGTGCCGACCACACCACCTCATTCTAGTGCCGAGGTCATGGAAAGCATGGGGCTCTACTACCTCCATGCCCTCCCAAGTGCCTTCATGGCATGTTACGGGGATACCTTTACCTTTTTTTACCTATTATAATTTGTAGTAGATCTACATTTCAAGCCCTACACAATTCGTCCGAAACATCGCGGATATGAATGTAACGCTGTAAGAAACATGCCCCCCCCCCCCGAAAATACCTTTATTAAATGATCATATTCCGATATACTGTATTGTACTATGGTCAGGCTATAACAGGGGGAGGAGGTAAATGATGTCCCCCATAACCCCGTTATATGGAGATTCTATAGTTTTGCTTTACCCCGCTCCCTCCAAGGAAACAGTTCTCTCTCCGCCTATTAATGATAATAATGACGTTAAAATTCGATGCAACCAATTCCACAACAAAGGGCATTAGTACCCTTTCTCAATATGAGAAAGCACTGAAACTAGCTACGACACAATTTGTCTCTCATCGTTAGCCGATTTACTAAAATGGCGGATTTCAACGCCGGAGATCATAGCCTATTCAAATACCAGGGAGTCTAGATGAAATCTGTTGTTTAGACTTTGTTTGAAATGTACTGCCGAGCAGTGGTCCAGTTTCTCCTACCAACATTTCAGCATTTATGTCTTAATCATCATAACAACCTGATGTAATGTAAATCCAATTTCCGTGGCTCATCGCTTGCAATGTTTAACACAGAAATGAACCTGCTGATTCGGAGCTTTACTCCTATGGGGATCCGCTTGGATCAGTGATGAGATGATTGATGAATATTCAAAACACCCTCCGTTAAAATTTGATGCAACCAATTCCACAACAAAAGGCGTTAGTACCGTCTCTCTTGAAACCTGCTCCCTCGCCGTTAGCCGAATCATTAAAGCGGCGGGTTTCCACGCCGGAGACCATATTCAAATACCAGCAAGTCTAGCTAAAATTGAAAAATGGTTTACTGTTGTTGTTTAGTCAACTGTCCGAAGACAGGTCTGAACCTCACAAGTGATTCCAACAAGACACCACTTACTATATATAAAAATAAGAAAATAAGCTTTAGTTTTCCGAATTGAACGAGAAATATATATATTTAAATTGCGAACAGTAAGATTGAGTAGCTAAAAGTAAATGAACTGTGAGGTTTAAGTACATTTGTCAGTTCTACGTTAATTCACATGACAGAGTGTTTCGTATATCATAATCATTATTAATAACGTTTTTACTTATCAAAATTGGTACTTAAAAGTGATGAAGTAATAAAAGACACTAGACCTAGTGCTTTATAATGAGATTCTAAGCAAAAATTCTTTCTCGACAAATAACCAACAGTTCTGTAAAATCAGGCCGTTGAAGAGGAAGAAGAAGTTATATAGGCCTAACTCATTTATTCTGTGTATATTTATTCATACGTATGTAAAAATAAGGATTTAGGACTGGTAACCATAGATAGGAAGTTCGTAACAAAACAGTAGATTTCAGTTGAGTACAGCGAGGAGTATAGCTGTCACCCGCGCCTCGCCCTGTTCGCTACAGATGATACACATTATAGTATGTTCACATAAACAACGCATAATGGCATTGTGTGGAGCTGTGTAGAGTCGTGAATAGCTTGAAGAATATTGTTAATTTATATTATTATTTTAGGTTCTGAACAAAGTGAACTATTCTGTTATTATTGTATTATTTACGTAATGTTAATTTTATACAGGATTCCAAAAAAATAAACTCATCTGTTACTAAATAATTATACAAACAGGAGTGTGTAACACGTTTACTTTTTCCGGGATTATTTTTCGTTAAATCTTGACGTCTCGTGCTGCTATGCATTCGGTTGCGTTATAGTCCAAGTTCTACATCGGAATTACGATACGAACTTCCTAGCTGCTGAATGATTTCGAGGGAAAAATTGTTTCGGGGCCGGGTATCGAACCCGGGACCATTGGTTAAACGTACCAACGTCAGCCCACTTTGAGGTCTGTGGATATAGAGGGGAAAAATTGGATCGGTGTCGGGTAGAGTTCCCGGGTAGCTCAGTTGGGAGAGAGTTGGTACGTTTAACCAATGGTCCCGGGTTCGATACCCGGCCCCGGAACAATTTTTCCCTCGAAATAATTCAAATCAACTTTACAGGGAGTTATACCTGAAAGCTTGATTTGCTTCCTAGCTGCTATTACAATATAAACGAAAAATTATCTTGAAAACAATTATGAGTTTAATATTATGTGCCACATACGAGATACACTATAGATTCACAAAGTAGTTGTTCACCTGATGATAATAAGGTATACTGTATCATATTTCAGATTTGCTACAGTAACGTCTTGTGACTTAGGACGAATATCTTCAGAGTTAAAAATATTTTTTTTCCTGAACATAAAAGGAGTATTTCTTTCCATAAAATGAAAATGTTCATTGTTATTTGTTATAATGAGGCTATAATCGTAATTGTATACTTTGTATATTATTTTCATACGTAGGCTATGAGTTTGGGAGTTACGAAGTTTATTATTTACAAATTATTGTTTTTTTTATTATTCGTTTATTATTTTCTTGTTCTAAGGCTGTGTACGATTGGAGCACATGTTTGGTTACCACCCGGCTGTACATGTTTGTCGTTCTGGTTCACTGACATTGAGAAATGCGCTATTACTTTTCATTCGGTAGAGATATAGTCTAAACTCACACAACTTAACTGTTTTGGCACCAACTTCCTAGCTCTGCTAGTAACCGATAATCCTTTAACAAAGCGACTGTTATCTATTTTTACCTACATATCGCGTCATTTTGATGACATTCTATTTCGGAGGCGATAGAACTTAAACGGAAATCATATGAAATCATATGAATAAAATCGTACCAAAATCTTAAGGAGAAATTGTACACATGCAGATGGCATTCGTAAAACCGCTTTATGAAGGATTCTAAAAGTATGTGCTTATATTTCGTATAATGAGAAGGAAAAATGGACACGACTAGAGGATGGCAACAACGTGGAATCATAAGTTCGAACTTCAAAGATAGGAACGAAGGACAGAAGTGTCTGAATTTCAAATTGTGCGGTTTATGGCTTTGGCCCTCCTACATGCGCACGCGCACTTACGAACATAATGAACACATATACATGCATAGTATGTTTCTTGGTACTGTCTGACATTAATATAAAAGATTTTAAAATGTAATTCATTTAGTGCTTTTCTTTTAATTACATAATATTTCCATGTTATACGAGACAAAATTTTGAAATTCGTTTTTTTTTTTTTTTTTTTTTCAATTTTCTTAGTAGGTTTTTTAATAACCAGATATATGGAACTTGGACATGTCCTGTAATGGTCTCATAATATCTGCTTTGGACAAAATCGGTTCTGAAGGTTGACTTGTCTCATTTTTTCCGTATGAACAAGAATCTCACTAAATTGCAATTTCGAGTGTTACTCGTATATCTTGATCCTTAAGGAAGTGAGAATGAATTCAGAACTCGAAACTACGCTGTTGTTGTTTTTATTCTCGTTGACAATTAAGATGATGATTATGGTTGTGGTGCTGATGGTAATTTTCTTTTTGCCATGATAGTCATAACATCGGTTCTCCATTTTTGTATTTTTTAAAAGAATGTTTTATAAAAAATTATATTTCTTCCATCGAAAATCTGTGTAAAACGTCTGCTAACCTTTTTATATACGATAAAGTGTTCGACACGAAGCATTTTTCTACATCTTGAGGCCATATTGAATTTATTTGACAAGGTAATATCCTTGGGTACGAAATATAAAGTGCCTGCACATGCTAACGTCATTAAAGTTTTATGGCGACTCGTTTACCTGTTGGAAAAGTATTACGAGCGTGAACTCATATATTGTACACTACATGCATCTCATAAACTTCAATCCTTATATGGTAAAGTAGGATAAAATGTCAGTTATTTACACTACATCATACTAGTTACGAAGCCTTTCATACTTAATGGTGAGTATGCAAAAGTAAAGGCAACATGTTGGATATCGTCTACAAGAATTGTTTTTCTTTTTTTTTTTTCTAAAAAAAAAACATTCTCTGCGTGCTGCTCGAATTGTGATGTAACAGTCCTTCGCCCGAAGGTTTTGGTTCGTATCCGATCTGCAGTCTCTCTATTTTTAGCACATTCAATGCGGAAAAAGAAGTGAAATGTAGACTGGTTTTCGAAAATGAAACTAGCCGTATAAGATGATTAAATTAAATTATGTTTTATTTAACAACGCTCGCAACTGCCGAGGTTATATCAGCGTCGCCGGTGTGCCGGAATTGTCCCACAGGAGTTCTTTTATATGCCAGTAAATCTACTGACATTTAAGCACACTTAAATGCCATCGACCTGAGCCGGGATCTAATCCGCAGAAGGCCAGCACTTTACCGACTGCGCCACCCAGGTTGACTTTAAGATGATCAATGCAGTAAGATTATGCCCGTGAATCCCCGGCATATTGATAAATTGTTTCAAAATTAATTCTCCTTAAGTCGTACAATTTGTAACTGTTTCTTACATTTTTATACTGCTGTGTAGTCAACTGTCCGAAGACAGGTTTGAACCTCACAAGTGATACCAAGAAGGCACTATTTATGAGGCAACTAGGCCAGGAGATAATGGGGTAGGGTGACCAGCTCATTTCCCCATTCATTGGATACATTGCTGATTAACTACATATTACACTAATCAAATTTCAGATGCATACAAACAATTGTTCTTCCTCTGATACATATCGTTAAGTGAGATGTACTGCCTGATAACAGATGTACATATCAGTCAGAACCTCAATCAGAGGATACATTTTATATTATGAAGATATAATTTATTACTTTTTTTCGCGCATTGCACAAAACGAAAGTTTATCGTCTTATTTTAGTGAACAGTAAATTATTCCATTTGTGTGTATCTGTAAATGATAGTTGATGAAAATAAACTATGAAAGAATTTTTTTTCGAAACGCGTAAAACGTATAATAGAAAGTATGTGCTACCTTCATGACACCGATTTGCTTTCACTATCTCTACGTAAGAAGAAATTACGTGCAATCAATTAGGCGTATCAGATAAGATTACACTTTCATGAGATATGAACTTACTTACTTCCTGGCTTTTAAGGAACCCGGAGGTTCATTGCCGCCCTAACACAAGCCCGCCATTGGTCCCTATCCTGAGCAAGATTAATCCATTCCCTATCATCATATCCCACCTCCCTCAAATCCATTTTAATAATGTCTTCCCATCTACGTCTTGGCCTCCCCAAAGGTCTTTTTCCCTCCGGCCTCCCAGCTAACACTCTATAAGCATTTCTGGATTCGCCCATACGTGCTACATGCCCTGCCCATCTCAAACGTCTGTATTTAATGTTCCTAATTATGTTAGGGTCGTGCCAGAGAATCAGTCCCATTCCGAGGCTTATTTGAAGGTTTCGTAACAAGCTGTTTTTTACGGTGATGGGTTGTTAGCCCTTCGCCCAACCCCCAAGCTGGAGGGCCATCCCTGATCGGCTGTCCGCGACTGCTTATTCAATATATTCACAGCTACCCTCCATACCTGGAGGCCGTCTCCTCGATCCGCAACCTGAGGACGCGCCATGCCGTGGTGATAGGGACCCACAGTACATGGTGATATCTGAACTACTGGTGTAATTTGTTGTTCAAGTGTTGAATTTCCCGTGCTGTTACATATCTTAAATTAATTTATGGATAAACCGGTATGTCGAGTAGCAGCTTATGCACATACGAATTCAGCGGACCCGGTCTCGATTTCCAACAAGGCAGTGGAAATGTATGTCCATCGCATAGACAGACACTGTGTAGATGCCCCTGGTTTTGTATTTCTCCTTCCTTGTCTTAAGCGGCATTCTTGCGCAATTCTGGCTTATGACTGGAGAGGCCCTCTAATTGCAATTATCTTGTACTGATTAAAAATTCTCTCAAAAATGGGAACGTGATGAGAAAAAAATTTCAGTGCGACTGATTTGCTGTTGCGAATGATGGTAATGATAGTTTTTGGACATACGATGTATAAAACAATATTTCATTGAATTGAATCTCAACAGTTTAATAAAAATTGTATAACCATTTGGGGGGGGGGGAAATAGCATAAAATGGTCATCCTATCAGAAGAGAAAAAAGTAAAAATGGAGTGCTGCATATTGTTATAACTTACTTACAAGTAACCAAGTAGGCCTGATTCCTATGGTAGAACGTTTCACGTCATAAACAACCATGCGAAATTTCTAAATTGTGTGATAATTTCTCATTCCGTATTATTTCTCTACTACTGTACTTTTGCTTAACAATTTATTTCTTAAATTCATTACTCTATTATAATTTGGAAATTCTTCGAATATGTTATTGCATGCTATAACCAAGGAATTCAACATGTTTCGTGATTCTACGATTTCGCTGTGTTTATAAAAACCCACAGATTTAATTTTGTCCTGTAATGTTCAGAGTATTTCTCTATAAAGTGTATATAGTTTTGTCAGTTGATAAAATTGGCATATTTCCTTATAATATAAGAACATAGTTCTAATGCTATCAGTTAATATTTGGCTTTAATACGAAAAGCAGTGACTTTATTTTTTGTGTTCATATTCTAGATATTTCTCCTATAAATACCATGGCTTCAGTTTTATTGGCTGATATGTTGGACATTTTATTATATAAACCTGTGATTGGATTTATCTCCTGATATCTGTTTTTATTCAGAAAGTCATGACTTCAGTTTTATTGGTTGATATTTTGGATATTTACGTTACTAAAATTTGTTAAAATCAGTTTAATTGACTGATAATTTCGCGCTAATTTGTATCGAATATTTTGTAAGGTTTGTGCATTGAATTCACCTTCAGAGTTTGCTGAGGAAATTTTGTCATCTATATAAAGTAAGGTTTCCAGTTAAAAATATATTGATGGTTAACTTACTTATTACATAAGTTGATGAAGATATCGTTCACAATGTTCGTGCACGTTTCACATGTAGATAAAGAAATATATATAGTAAGGAGATGCAGAGACCGGACGTTGTCGACCTGTGATGTAGGTCGCCATGGACCATACCAAGACCGACACTCGTGCATACCTGCCAACGGAAGTCGTCCAGTGATAAAACTGAACGGAGATTAGCTCGCTTCCTGCGACATTTGTGTACCAGCGCAACACTTTATTTTACACTTAATACCCATTGAGTACTGTTAAGTGTTGGCTTTTTCTCAGCTTATTTCCATGTAATTAACACACTTAACTTACATTATTACTCTTTGTCGAACAGATATTTCCATACTTCTTCCACCTTTCCTATGTATTCATTATTATTATTATTATTATTATTATTATTATTATTATTATCATCATCATCATCATCATCATCATGGCCATCAGTAATCATCATCCTCGAAGATTAGGGAACTTAGATACCTGTACATTCCAATTTCAGGATTAAAAGAATGGCGTCCTAGATTTCTTCTACCTACATACTCGTATTATCTGTACGTACTTTTATTTCTTATGCAAAGTGTAGACAGAAAGTATTGTGATATTGCAAAAAAAATCAATTGCGAGATTTTCCCTGTTACTGAATAAGTGGTTCTGAGCTTGCCGTCCCTTTATCTATCTATCTGTCTGTGTGCAGCGGATTTCGTTCGTATTCCATATCTAAGGGTCAGCTAATTCGGTAATAATGCAAATGAAATATGTTTAGTATCAAATACTAGGCCTTTATTTAAAATCAGAAACGCAGTGACGCTCTAGTCCAAGACAAAACCAATGATTTTAATTGCGTAGAGTTACGTACATCATTCCTAAGAGAAATAAGTAAATTGCACACACATACATGTATGTATGTATGTATGTATGTAATCTTTGTATGTATAAAATTGTCCTACTTTTCAATTTCATAACCCTTGAAGCAAAACTAGACCAAATAGCCACGAGTAGGAAAGAGCGCCTTAATATTAAAGGATTACCATCACTTGTCGTAAACTTATTTATTATGTGCGAATGGACCCCTAATCAAGGTCTATTATTTTAATATTTATGTCACTTTTAAAATGGTTACAATATATAATACGTACAGACATTTTTGTAAATCTCTTTAAATTAATTACACTATCTACTAAAGCATACAATACATCAATTGAGGAGCGTTTTTGCAAAAGTCGATAGATGCAGAAATTTTAGAAAGTGAATTACATATTGATAGCGTATGTTTTCTACCTCCGGAATCGATCTATGAAATCAGATTTAATAAAACTTGATTCATACCGTATGTAGAGACTACCAAACCTTCCAGGTTTTTTTAAAAACTCGAATGATGGTAATGATAGTTTTTTTGGACATATGATGTATAAAACAATATTTCATTGAATTTAATAACTGATTACTTCGAATTAGCTCTGTCGGTAGATCGACACACAGAACTCACACTCCCTTGAAGACAGAATGTCAAGCGTTTCCTATATCAGCTTTGTAAACCCGTACTATCCTTAAGACTTCACTTCAACTTATTTTTAACTATTGCAAATAATTAATGAAGTGAGGAGAAAGTGGAGAGTGATGGTGGAATGATAGAGGGAAACGGAAATACCTCGAGAAAAATCCCCTACAACGTCTGCTTTGTCTACCTTTTATCATGACCTGGCCGGAGATCGACCCCGGGCCGCCTGCGCGCTAGCGCTTGAGCTACAGATGTGGCGAACGTACAGAATCTTCTCAGCTTCCTATAAAATTGAATACCGATAGCGATTGTTCCCCAGGTGATGAAGGTAATACGATGTGATGCTAACTACATAACCTAATCACCGGCATAACTCAGGCGGTAGTGCGTTTATTTACTGATCCCGTACTGCGTTGAATTCGAATCCTGCTTGAGCTGATTGTTTTCTTTTTTCTTCGATGTTTCTCCCGAAGTGCAAGACAAATGTCAGGTAATCCCACGGCTAATCCTTGGACTCATATTGCCAAATCATCTCGCTATCATCAGTTTCATTGATGCTAGATAACCGCACAGGTAATACAACATCGTTAAATAGCCGATTAAAAATACTGTTAAGTTTATCGTAAGAATTAAATTAAAAAAGTAATAAACAGTTTATTTCACCTCTGTCTTGTGCTGACATCCAGGAGCCTAGTCCACAAGGGTATGGTGTTGTACAATACAAATTACTGGTGAAAGATCTACAGTATAGAGTTGTATCTTTCTGTTCCACGAAAGAATTAAAGTGCGTTGTACATTACCAATGAATTACTACTAGTGACGTCATATCATTAAACATACTACGTCATAACATGAAGCAGGTGGTTATCTTCGTATTTCATTCATCGAATTAGGTTATGTTTGTCTCTTTAGTCGTAATGAATTTTAAGATATGTTATAGAACTAAGATTCGCAAATGCTATGAATTTCATAACCCTGCAGTGTTACTTATTTTAGTTTACTTCTTTAATAATGAATATTATTATCATTATGTTCTTCCGTGATTCCCGTACAATGTTCCTTGACAGTTTCCCATATTAGTCAATAGATACCACTAATAACGAACTTCACCCCCAAACTTAATTGTAACGAAATAACAAACACTGCAAAATTATTGAATTTGTGTCAAAGGAGATGAAATTGTTTCTTTTGAAGGAAATAGAAGCAAGAAAAGATAATCTATAGGACATATTTATTTATCAAATATATCATAATATTATGAAATAAATATATTTAAATCGCATTAATATATGTATTAGTCTGCTTTCATTGGTAGAGAATACTTGACAATTCACTAGTAAGTTACAAGTACTAGTATCTTTGTGGAACACAATCATGAAACTTCATTGGTAATTTGTAAGTATGGAGTGGTAAAGTAGAAAAATCTTTTGTGAAACAGAAACTCTAGTATTTTTACTACTTATTAGAGAATTTACTTGTAATGTACAACACCAAACCTTTGTGGAATAGGCCCCAGAAAACCTGCGAGTTCTACCTCCCCGCCTCCTATACTCTTTAATGGCGTGTTTAAGGGCAGCTTACCTTAGGAGGTTTACTGTTTTACTTCTATACATAAAACGCATTAATATATTACTGATTTGCTATGTGTGATGACACTGATGACAAAGTAGAATTCAACATTACATTTTACATTGTAAGCCTTAAGAATTTAGAAGTAGGGGCAGAGGAAATTGAAAGATTGGCTTTATTGAGCTATTTCATATCATGCATTCTTTTTTTGCGCTTCATACAATTTTATTATTATTTGATCATATTCGTACAGACGCAATAGAATCTGTTCTTCACATCGAAACAGAACATTTTGGCCAGTAGAGTAACTAGAGCCGATTTTCACGCCGCAGATCTCGGCGAGACTTGATAATCTGTGGTTTCTCTGAGACGATGTCATAATGTCACATCTTAATAATTCATCACGATCATTATCGACATAGTCGATGCAAAAAGCAACAGGAAACCACTGCACCTTGCCTAATCTTTATTCCATTTCTCGCCAACTCATGGATCAGGCAGTGCACCCGACAATAATTCCAGGCTAGAAATTGAAAGAGATGCTAGTTATCTGATATTAGAGAATTGCGTCCTAGTAACGGCGATGACAGAGAGTAATAACGCCTATTGATTTGCATAGGCGGGAAGGATGAAACGACTTCTGTGTCTGTTATTGGAAATCCCGTGCTCGATGGTCGTAGAGACGTTGATACTTGACATAGATCTAACGGGGTCCGTTGCCATAGTAATAGCCGCCGAGGATCGATGAGCTGTTAGAATCTAGTAAGTCTTTCGTTCTTTAGTGTATCAGTTCAATCAGTTCTAGGGGAAAATGGTCAAGTCCCAGTTTCAATGAATGCTTGCCTGTGTTGTTACGAGTTATTTCCTTTTGAGCTGCACCGGGATATAATATACATATAGTCCACCGCTGTGGAGTTAAGGCTGGTTCATAATAAACCGGGAACGGAAAGCCAACGAGAACGAAAATAATGTCAAAATAAATGTATTTAAATGTGAGCATTCACAATAGTTAATTGTGAATACTCACATTTAAATACATTTATTTTAACAATATTTCCGTTCTCGTTCTCGTCGTTTCCGTTCCCGGTTTATTGTGAACCAGCCTTAACGGTTAGCATATCTGACCGTGAAACGAGCGGACCCGGGTTCAAATCCTGATTGGGACAAGGTACCTGGTTGAGGTTTTTCCCGAGGTTTTCTCTCAATCCATTAAGAGTGAATACTGGATAACTTTCGACGTTGGACCTTGGATTCATTTTACTGGCATTATCACCTTCATCTCACTCAGACGTTAAATAACCGTAGCAGTTGATAAAGCGTCGTAAAATAAACCTATATATATATATATATATATATATATATATATATATATATATATATATATATATATTCGTGGTAAACAGCCTTTTGTAACATGAGACGAACTTGTAAATATTAAAAGTTGAGCCTGAAGCGCCGTATGTTCACACTCACTCACGTACAGGATTTATTTATTTTTAGTATTACTTGTAGTGTGTTAGTTTGAGTGGAAGTTAATAGGATATTTAAACACTTTCTTGTATTTTTAAAACACATGCTTCACCGTAAGTTTTTTTAACACTATTTACCGACACGCAGTTGTATAGCGGCTAGAATGAGCCCATATGGGATTTTTTTTATGAACGAACACTGTGTTGAGGCAAATGAATCCTCACCACAGAAGTAAACTTTTCACATCACGAGGTTAACTGAAACCGGAATATCTGAGCTACCAGGAACTGGAAAAATATTACAACACTAATTTCTCGATTAAATACCGCCTCGTTCTTCTCTTTATAATATATTTATCATAAAGATGGCGTGGATGGAACGTTGTATATACTTGAAACATTTCGTCTTGCCGTTGTGCAAACGTTTTAAGAATGCAGGAAGGCATCTCATTTCTCGCCTGACGTGCTGACACGACACGCCTCGGTCACGACACATGCTTCGAGAATCTCGGGTGTATCGCCTTATTGACCCATCGGAATATTTGCATGTCCGGTACACAGGCTGGTCTGATTGCATTTTGGTGCTAAGAAAATTAACGCCTACAGGTTTGCTAGCAAAAGTAAAATAACTGCCTCGTACTTTTCATCAACTGGCGACACCTAACACCTTGTCACACATTTGCTGAATTACACAGCAACAATTTTTTACGCGTGTTTATAAACATTTCTAATAGCATGAAACTTACCGTATTCTGTTACATGATGTGTTTTATTTTATAATTCATTTATAAATGTTCAGAGACAAAATCAAATTCTGTTTAATTTCTATCATTTTAATGCAACGTCTTTTCATATCTCAATAGCCTCTTATTTTCTTATTAATAGAAAAAAATGTTATGTTTTATTTAACGACGCTTGCAACTGCCGAGGTTATATCAGCGTCGCTGGTGTGCCGGAATTTTGTCCCGCAGGAGTTCTTTTACATGCCAGTAAATCTACTGACATGAGCCTGTCACATTTAAGCACACTTAAATGCAGGGGCGTATTTTGCGGACTACCGGGGCTACCGGCGGTAGCCTAAGGAAATTACAAAAGAAAAAGTTTATAATATAACATAATATAATAATTTTGTATTACCGTATTAGTTTTACCACCGTAATTAAAATTAAAGTAATTGTTAGATTTATATACGCTCTCTGCTCTCGAAAAGAAACAAGTTGTCAAGGCGGCATCACTGGAGAAACCGCTGCCGCGAAGGGTAGCCTGTGACCGTTCCGCTCACGTCGCACAACTGCCCGTCCCCCACTCCCTTCAGTTTCTATCGTGCAATGTAGGCGGGTGAGTTACCTCTCTCGTGATCGGTTTCTTGGAAGGCGCGAAGCAACAAAATCTTAGTACGCTAGCTCATTAATGTGATTGTGTTCTTGCAGTGCAGTATTTTAAATTTGTGATTTGTTCGAGTGTCTAAGAGTTATATTAATTGTGAATTATTAAGTTTTTAATTTCCCAATTAAGTGATATTGTGAAAAATATGGCAGAACAAGTTTCTGGAGAGGTTTGTGTTGAAAATGACTGTGTAATAGAAGGTTTATTAAAAGTGCCTTTTAACCGTCGTACATACAACGAGAAAGTTGAAATTGTGAAAGACCAACTCCTGAGTTAAATTTGTCCATGGACGTAAAAGAAAAACAGCGTGAGTACACACGCCATTTCACTTCAACATCATATGGTAAGTGGAATTGGTTGTGTGGTAGTTCTAAACTGTCTAAACTATTTTGCTGGCCATGTTTGTTATTTAGCCGCGAAACTAATGTGTGGTCAAAAGAGGGGTTTTCTAATATGAACTCCCTTCGAACGGCAGTCCTAAAACACGACAAATCAAAAGCTCATATTTATAGTAGCATGAACTTTGCAAACTTTGGGAAGACAAGAATTGATTTACAGCTAGATAAGCAAAAAGCTCTACACATCAATCAACACAATGCTCTTGTGAAAAAAAAATCGGGAGATTTTACTGCGTCTTATTAACGCAGTCTGCTTTCTAGGAAAACAAGAATTGGCTTTTCGGGGTCATAATGAGAGTGTGGAATCAGACAATAGAGGAAATTATATTGAATATTTAAGTTCCTTAAGTGAATTTGACCATTTACTGGCCAATCATCTTGAGAGGTCAACAGTATTTCGTGGTACTTCTCTCGCAATTCAGAATGACTTAATATTTGCTATAAGTGGGGTTATGATAAAGAACATAAAATCTGAAATAGAAGAAGCACCTTTTGTGGCCATTGTTGTTGATGAAACAAGTGACTGCTCTAATCAGAGTCAATTGTCCACTGTTTTAAGATACGTCGACAGTACTGCCAATGTTCAAGAACGGTTTATAGGATTCACAAATGTCAGTTCGGGCAAAACTGCTGCTGCTTTGTTTCAGCATGTGGAAGGTGTTATAGCAGAATACAATGTCGGCAATAAGTTAATTGCACAGACATACGATGGTGCTTCAGTTATGGCGGGAAATATTAATGGCTTAAAAACAAAAGTTCAAGAAAAGTATCCTCAAGCACTATTTGTCCATTGTTACAGCCATGTTCTCAATTTAGTTTTGCAACAAACTACTTTATCCATTCCAGAATGCCGCATTTTTTTTTTTCAAAACACTGTCGGGTTTAGCTGCATTTTTCTCATCATCTCCTAAAAGATCAGAAAAACTCAAGGAATTTATGAACAAGAAACTCCCAAAAGTAGCACCAACTAGATGGAATTTTACATCTCGGCTTGTAAATACAGTAAAGGAATACAGAGAACAACTGACTGCTTTCTTTGAAAATATCATTTGTAATGACTCTGAAGAAAACTGGGATGATGATGTAATTGTGCAGGCTCAAGGATATTTGTATTTTTTCACACAGTTTCAGAATATATTTCTTCTTGAAGTCTATGCTAGTGTGTTCGCACATACAGATGTGCTCTACAATATTCTTTAGACAAAAAGTCTAGACATAGCATACTGCTTGCAAGAGGTATCAAAGTTAAAAAATACTATATCCGAGTTCAGACATAGCGGGATCCCGTCCATATGGAGTAATATGGAAAATGAAAATTCTTCAGACAATACAATGGAACACCATTAAAGCGAAGAAAAGGAGATGATGAATTGAAATACAGGCAGCTGTACTACAGAATACTAGATCGTATGCACATGGAAATTACTGACAGATTATCTGATTATGGAAAGCTTCAGTTCACACATCTTCTAGATTCTCAAAAATTTTCTGCTTATAGAGAAAACTTCCCGAATGAGGCACTAAACAAATTATTTCAGTCCTATAACAGTCACTTTGATCAAGTACGTTTGAAAAATGAATTAAGTGTAATATATTCAGCAGAAGTCTTTGATTTTTCGAACAAACCTAGCCATGAAATATTATCTGCCATATATGAAAACCAGCAGAACCAAGTTATTCCTGAAGTCCTTAAATTGGCAACATTAATTGTGACAATACCAGCTACGTCAGCATCGGTAGAAAGAACATTTTCTTTGTTGAAGAGAATAAAATCCTACTGTAGATCAACTCATACACAAGAACGTTTATCCGGCTTGGCACTGATGTCCATTGAAAAGTCATTTCTACAGAAACTTCGCAAGCGGCCCAACTGTAATTTCAATGACGAAGTCATCAAAGTATTTTCTTCCCAATCAAGACATCTGGAATTCACATATAAATAGGTAAGGAATTTTATTATAGGGTTTTTAAAATATATTTTGTGTAATAATAGGGTCAGTGGTAGCCCAGACCCTTAAACCAGTATACGCCACTGCTTAAATGCCATCGACCTGGCCCGGATCGAACCCGTAATCTCGGGTATAGAAGGCCAGCGCTATACCAACTCCTCCAACCAAGCCGACTCTAATTAGTAGATTCTACTGAAACTGTTGTATTGTCACACTGTCATACATGTCTCCAACTTGTTTCAATGCTTCCAGATATGTTAATTCAAATATTTTCACCCTCCACTAGCCCAGCGATGTGAAGAATTTCATTTCTAAGATGGGAGCACCTGTAATTTATTCCCTGTGAGTGAGTGGCTAGCATTTCACTGTTTATTGATTTTTTTTTATTTTACTTGATCGTGAAAGTAGTGGTCACAATTTATTGTGAATTGTTGGAATTACTATAAGGGAAACTGTAATATCTATAATGTCCAGACAACACCTTCTTAACCCACCAAATATTCCACTTGGATTTACAGACTTCAGACAAGGTTCTTAGCATGGAATCCGTTCCATTAAGTATGCACCCAATTTTTACATATGCATAGGTCTATATCTAAACATTCTCGTACGAAGATTTGGTAAAGTTTTGTATTCGTTGTCATTCATCTTTCAGTGTAGAATTACTGAAATGAATAACCCTCAAAGATGGAAGGATTCGCTTACATGTTTGCTGAAATCATGATCAAAGCTTTACTCGTGAACCAAGTAATACTCTTTTTTTAAGACCTTGCATATACGGAAATACATTATTTTGCCTTGATATCAGAAGGCGCATGATACTCTTATTTTTAACTTGATTAATTGCTTCAGTAAACTTCCTTTCAAAGTACCAAGATATATCGCGTAGTTTCACGATTTTTTTTACTAAAGCTATCAGGGTTTGGATGCCAAAGAATCCTTCAAAAGTTGTAATGGGAGAACCACTATAGGGCTGTGTTTTCGAGTACTTCTATTTTGTAATTTTGTCAATGTCACTCTAATGTTACCATTTATTATTATATCAACAGATCTCAGTAATTTTAAAATTTTATGAGAGTCGTTTGAGCAATGAAATACTATATACTATGCACAGTAATTATTGTCATTTTCGCAGAAAAGTGATATTCAGGGTGTTAAAAAAATATCTAATATTTTAGGAGGTGATAGTATGCATCAAAACGAGAAAAAAAGTCCAATAAACATGGGTCCTACAACACATACTTTCTGAGATCTGAACACTTGTTCATAGGAGGTGCTCAATGTGACGTCCATTTATGGCAATGCATTTTTCTGCCCTACAATACAGCAGACTATTAGATAATCATACCGTAGTTGATACCCCTGGCGTGGAATATTGATACGTCGCTAGGAATACTGAAAAGAAAAGTTTGGTTGCGGATATGAGCGGGGTTCAGCAGAAATGGTGTTGTGGATTTTCGTAATCAGCATGTGTGGGCTGATGAAAATTCCCATGCACTTGAAGAATCAAGGCATCAGCACTGATTCTCAATCAGCGTATGTGTAGGCGTTCTTGGCGATAGATTAAGGGCCATACGTGCTACCACAGAGATTAACTGGGGCTCGTTATCAGGATTTACTAATTAATGTATTGCCTACCTTGCTGGAGCATGTGCCACGTCAGCAAAGACTACAGATGTGGTTCATGCACGATGGCACACAGCACATTTTTTCCGCAATGAGCGTGAACTCCTGATGCTGACATTTCAGGACCGCTGGATTGATTGGGGAGGTGCCATACCTTGGCCTACTGGTTCCTCAAATCTAAATCCCCTAGACTTTTGGTTATCAAGAACGATCAGGTCAATTTCAAAGAGTGCGTGATTCCTTATGTCGAAGGGCAAGGGAATGCATTGCCATGAATGGACGTCACATTGAGCACCTCCTATGAAGAAGTGTTCAGATCTCAGAAAGTATGTGTTGTAGGACCCATGTTTATTAGACAATTTTTTTTTCTTGTTTTGAAGCATACTAGCATCTCCTAAAATATTGGATATTTTTTTCTTAACGCCCTGTATAGTTTTCCCATTATCTTTTGCATCTGTAATAAGAATGATTATGTGAAGTATGATTAATAATTGAATTTTATTTAATAATTGCTTTAAAAAAAAGTAGGCTTGCCCAAGAAACTCTGACTGAATGCTGTCTCTTATAAATTCTGTTTGGACTCATTGAGATTTGAGCTCGAATATCTAACATAGAAAGTTGATACTTCAGCCATTCTGTTAGCGGTGCATTCGCATCCAAACCTGAGCTACTCTTTCGAAATATATCTGTAGAGGTATATGCACTCCAGCATATCACATATCACACAATGTCGATTGTTGTACACGTGCATACCGAAAGGAAGAGCTTCTTCGTGATATTACTCCTAAAGTTGGGCTGTTTGTAACAGACCATGAAAAGATCATTGTTTTTTTCTACTTGGTTAACGACGCTGTATCAACTACTAGGTTATTTAGCGTCGATGGGATTGGTGACAGCGAATAGTATTTGACGAGATAAGACCGAGGATATGCCATAGATTACCTGATATTCGCCTTACGGTTGGGGAAAACCTCGGAAAAAAATTCAACTAGGTAATCAGCCCAAGTGGGAATCGAACTCATGCCCGAGCGCAACTCCGGGTCTGATCTAAGTCGGTGGCTATGATCACTGTTGCATTGTTTACAATACATATCTACTGTATTATGGAGACTTTCATGTCTACTATCTCAAATTTGCGTATAATTTCTATTGTGAAATCTAATTTCTGATAATGTAATAATTACGTAGGTTGCCACAATTCTGAATACAAAAATACGGACATTTTTGTTTTCCAAAAAAAATTGGGGATATTATTTGCATTAAAGAAGACTATCCACTACATTGTACCAGTACATAAAAAATTAACAGCAAAACTGAATATGTCATAAATCTTGTTCTCATAACGTAATGTCATGACTGATATGAACAAATAGGTTAATTTGATTGATTTAAACATACATAGTATCAATTATGTCATTCTATAATAATTCTGGTACTTTTGGGAGGAATCTAGCTACTTACTTTAGAAAAGAAGTGTTTTCTTTGTTGAAGTCATAGAAATCACTGCATGAAAACCCTGAACTGACTTTCAATTTGAAGCAATGTTTTACCGTATTTACTTGGAATCTATTCCTTTCAGGTGTCCAAATGGTTTTCATCAATGAATACTCTGTCTCTCTTTTCACAGGTGTAGAAGTTCCTGGGAGACAGTACAGAAATTCTACAACTTTCTCAAATTGTTACATTTCGTTTCACGTGATTTTAATTTGTTGAAAACTTCAGCCTACAGAATTAGATACTAGTGAATTTATAAACTAACGTGATTTCTCGACATTGATCCAGTATAGGCGTAATTCATAACCTGAACATACTTAGTTCCATAGTTCGAGATATGAAATGCACTCATAAAATTTCAGAATATTTTCTTCGAAATCCCTCTCGTCCCTAGGCCAGCCCCCTCCGTGTGTCGCCACCCGGTGTTCAGCGAATGAAAAATCCGGGACTCGATTCCGGACCACCTGCGTCAGTGAATGAAACTAACTAGAATAAGATGACAGCCTGCATACAATGACCTTGAACAGACCAATCAAAATATTTCGCTTATCGATCGATACCTCTTTGTTAAAAACAAATTTGTTCCATTAATTTCATATGAGCGATATGCGAGGTGCTAAGTATGTATGTCCAGAGTTTACCTACGTTGTTTATAGGTTATTTTGCTTTTACTATCCATATGTATGTTTGAACTTATATGACTGTTTTAACTTAGGTCTACTTAAGTTTGCAACAGACAGGAAGAGAATAAATTAATACATTATTATTATTATTATTATTATTATTATTATTATTATTATTATTATTATTATTTTTATGCAGTAGGTAGACTAAGCCGCAATAGTAACTTCATTGTAATGCACAGATTTCCATCTTGTAATAATAATGAGCATGGCTTAATTTATGTTGCAGAAGGAATCCCCGTCGGACGTGCAGCTCCACCTGGCTGCACTCCAAGGGGACGTGGAGCTTCTGCGACGCGTCCTGGACAGCGGCAAAGTGCACGTCGACAGCAAGGACAAGGTAAGCATGTGTGTGTATGCTGCTACCCTGCATTCACATACTCTCGACTATTTCGGTAAAATTATTATTAACAACCTAAAAAAAAATAGCGCAAACAGGAATAATTCCCACACTATGGAGGACCCTAGAGACAACATAAGAAGAGAAATTGCAAGCATTACGAAAATACATAGAACTTCTGCGTGTGAATAACAATTTCCTTCTAAAATTTCGTGTCTCCATCTGAGACAACACAGTATATATCACTAATAACGGACAAACAGCCATGCTCTTACTTACTTACAAATGGCTTTTACGGAATCTGAAGGTTCATTGTCGTCCACACCTGTGAAGTAACGGTTAGAGCGTCTGGCCGCGAAACCAGGTGGCCCGGGTTCGATTCCCGGTTGAGGTTTTTTCCGGGGTTTTCCCTCAACCCAACATGAGCAAATGCTCGGTAACTTTCGGTGCTGGACTCCAGACTCATTTCACCGGCATTATCGCCTTCATCTCATTCAGACACTAAATAACCTAAGATGTTGATAAAGCGTCGTAAAATAACCTACTAAAAAAAAAGGTTCATGGCCGCCATCGGTTCCTATCCTGAGCAAGATTAATTCAGTCCCTAAAATCATATCCCATCTCCTTCAAATCCATTTTATTGTTGTCATACCATCTACGTCTGGGCCTCTCCAAAGTCTTTTTCCCTCAGGTCTTTCAACTAACACTCTATATGCATTTCTGGATTCACTCACATCCATGCTCTAGGCTAGGCGAAATTTAAATCCACGACTATGGCTTTCATGTAACGTTCATATAGATATAGAGAAATAATAATAAATTATATAAATATCTTATGTAGACTATATGAAAGGTAAAGGTTGTCCGTACAAGCTATGAATGGTATATGGACATGGAGTTAGAGTTCCACGCTGCGACCGTCTTTTTACCCAGGGAAAGACCCGGTACTCAATTTAATAGGAGGCTGAGTGAATCTTGGGGACGTTCTGGAAGTTTATCCATCAGAAAATTCTGTTACCGCCGGGGTCGAACCCTGGACCTTCCAGTGCTCTACCAACTGAGCTCCTCGGCGCCTACTAACCATTATACTGTACCATAACATAACTAACTTCGCCATCTCCTGCTGTGGCTGTGTGATCAGACCTTCGGCCTTGGAGTCACTGTCTGGCCTAGAATTTTTCATGGAAAAAAATGCATAAAGACAATTAATTGTGGTGGACGAGGTTACTGTTGGGATTTTTCTCGGGTTTATACTATCTACATCATTACGTTCAATTTCCAGTCATCATTCCATAGTATCACCTGAACGCAGGCCAGCGACGCATGAAAGCAAAGACGTTATATACAGTAGTATACCACGGAAGGGACTTGTCTGAGGACGAGTAACCCCGCTCGAAAACTGGATATGCAGCGAACATTAACTTAGTGAGCCGATATGGGTTGAGAATGCGTCTAGCTCAAGGGTTAGCGCAACAGATCTTCTAAGGCCACAATGCTGGGAAGTAGTACCCTTCCCAAAATTCATTTCAACTCACACCTGCAATTAAATGCTAAAACCATATAAGTATTTGTTAAACTTAACTAATGCCCTAGTCTAGAAAAGTAGCGGGTGGAATTCATACGCATCTTACTTTTTACAGTCTTCCTGTAGGTGTCGTATTACTTTGAGTATTCCCAGGCTATTGTATTACGCATCGCTGTTATGTCGGAGTGTTTCGATTACATCGTACGCGAACCATGCTTTTTTTTTTAGGCAATGTGCACTACATATAGCCTGGAGACTTATTGCTGATACCGAGTACTTTAGATTTCTTTCTTCCCCAGCACTGTTTTTGTTCACTAAAATTGAACTTAATTAGAATTGTTAAAATCACAGTGATTTCCAATTGAATGCTCTTTGATGTCGTCAGAGGTCCCTTTCCTCGTTCTCGCTAAGCGGGTAATGCACGGAATCAACAAGGCCGATTAGTTCGTTTTTTACCAAATCTTGCTAATACTATTTTAGTAAACAAAAGTATAATTGTGTCTTGTCTTAATTTAGTCATATGGCTTTAATTTAATTTTTTTTAATCCGGGACTCTCGGTTTTGTATCGTTTATTTCACTAAATAAATTTCACTTCATAGCTATTGATATCTGGACCCGCTCCGTTGCTTTGCGGCCTAAGGTACGGAATGAGCGCTGGTCCGGGTCTTCATGAAGAAGACGTTTTCTCATGAAATTTCAGCCAATGTATGGGACCTGTGCCCACCCAGCATTGTGATGAATTTTGTGAGCTACGGTAGAGAGAGAAATCCGATTCCGCGAACCACTAAACTGTTGAGAGAATCAACGTGCTAGCCACACGATACTCCCGTGCTGGTTGGATGTTCATCCACGTCTGCTGAGGCATATGGACGTGAGGCCGGCTGGTCGGTCTTTGCTTTCTGTGAGCTGTCGCGCCCAGGATTATTTTTATTATTATTATTACATAATATATTTGAATCGATCATTAGTTATAGGTAGAGTCCTGCGTTTGGTTACTTTGAGTACAAGTTAGATGTACATGGGTAATACTAACTTCGCTCTGCGGGTCAGACCTTCAAGGCTGTAATGAGGCCGTCTCCCCGCTCCGTTTCGTGTGTGTACATCTGCTTAATCGTATAGATACTGACCAATGATAACAGTACTTACGTACAAAATATACTGCCACGGGATTTAATAACAAACTAAATATTTATTTAAAACCACCTTATGGGCAACAGAAGATTATTCTCAAAATAAATAAACCGCATCTAGATTTTAAATACTTTCTGTTTCTTAATATATTTTTCATGTAAAAAACAAAGCTCATTGATTTTCTCCTATTTACAGAGTTTTGAGTATTTAAATTACACTTTTTTTTAAGAAATACATATATAAGTGAAAATGAATTTAGAAGTAAATAATATGGCAAGTTATTGAAAGGATTGAAATTTGAATATTCACAATTAAAAACTGTTAATATTTAAATGTATAAAATATTTTTCGACCCTGATGTTTCAATTTTCGTTCATATAGAAATGTTTGTAGATTTTTCTCTCCATATATTACGTCACCAATTCCAGATTGCAGAAATTAATTATGAATACTTGTTTTATACGTGAACGTTGTAACTGGACAGAACCTATGTAAATACATAGGTTACTTATAAATATATGAATAATTAAATGATTTAAATTACAATAATACAATAAATCTGAGTAAAACAAAATTATTTACAGTGAGTACTTGATTGCTTTATTTCGGCATGTTGACTGCCTTACTCACTGAAGGCAGACCTGAACTATGTGTCTGGGGTTCAAGGCTGTTGATCTATACCCCCTACGCAACTACATTGTTGCGGGTTGCTTTGTGACTAAACCAAACGCAGGGCTCAAGTTATAGGCTTTGTGTATGTTAGTGGAGAAGGAGAACGAATGTCCATTCGTGTAGTTGTAGATCATGCAATTGGCTACAACCACGGGATGTAGAGTTGAGGTGTAGAATTTATATGTATTCATTCATTCATTCATTCATAGTTTTCTGCCCAAGAACAGGTATTTCACTGAAAACCCAGCATTCTCCAATCTTTCCTATTTTCTGCTTTCCTCTTAGTCTCTGCACATGATCCATATATATTAATGTCGTCTATCATTTCATTTCTTCTTCTGCCCCGAACTTTTCTTCCGTTCACCATTCCTTCCTGTGCATCCTTCACTAGGCAGTTTCTTCTCAACCAGTAACCCAACCAATTCCCTTTTCTCTTCCTGATCAGTTTCAGAATTCTTTCTTCACCCACTCTTCTTTCCAACACAGCTTCATTTCTTATTCTGTCTGTCCATTTCACACGCTCCATTCTTCTCCATATTCACATTTCAAATGCTTGTAGTTGCTTCTCTTCACTTCGTCGTAATGTCCATGTCTCTGTTCCGTACAATGCCACACTCCACACAAAGCACTTAACTAATCTCTCCCTTAGTTCTTTCTCCAGATGTCCGCAGAAGATGCTCCTTTTTCTATTAAAAGCTTCTTTTCCCATTGCTATAATCCTTTTTACTCTCAGGCAGCAGCTCATGTTTCTGCTTATAGCACACTCCAAGTACAGTATTTGAGGCCGTCCACTTGCTCTACTGCCTCAGAATTCGCACGTTCAGCTACTTTATTTTTCTTCCGATAACCATGGTCTACATATTGTACGTACAGTTACCCTTAAAAAGAATGAGACGATTCTTGGTCGTCGGAAGTTAAAGTTCTACAGCGCGGTTCACTCGATATCGACGTAACAATAAGTACCATAACATATGTATACAACAAGAATTGTTACAAGGACCACAACAAGGACAAGGACCAGAATAAGGATCACGAAGAAGACTGCCATTTAAGGCCAGGATTTCACAACATACCTCGAGTCACAAAATATCATTGCTTCACTGTACCGAATGGCAAATGCCTGCTAAGGGATCTACATTCTGGACTGCTGCTGTCACTGTCTTGTCTCGGTAGCTCATATAGTAGCGTGTTGGTTCCGCTGTATAACCGAAACGTCTCGTGTTCGATCCCGGGTAAAACTTTTTTTTATTGAGGTGTAATTAATTTGTTCAGAGTTCCTCGACTGTCTAATTTGTCGAAAAATATGAATAATTTATGCCCAATTTCTGGGTTTTACAAGTTGGCTGAACCTCGTCAAAAAAAAATAAATAAAACTTACTTGGAAGTTAAAAGTATTCTTCCCCAAACAAAAATCATAAGAAACAAAAAGAGACCTGTTAACTTAAAATCTTGTCCACATGCCATCAGCTTCTATTACAGATCTAAGTCGATCCGGCATGGATGTCTCGAGATTGTGAAATAAGTTCTGATCCCCGGCGAGATCTTCCCAGGTGTCAACAACTTGATCCCACAATTCGTCTCGATTTTGAGGGCGTCGGTGGGCATAGGGACTATCCTTCTCTTTTTCAATTCCACCCATAAATTTTCGATGACATTCAAATCAGGTGACTTCGGAGGCCAATTAATGATTTCGATCTCGGGTCTCCTTTGAAACCATCTTTGAATGCTTGCAGCATAGTGCACGGGATGGCTATCCTGCTGGAAGAGCAATGTTCCTTCGGGAAAACATTCTCGGGCGGAGGGAAGGAATATATTTTCCAGAATGTGCTCGTAAGTTCCCGCATTAAACCGGCCATAGATGCTTCTATAACGCCAGGTCCATCGTAAGACATCCACCCCCAACACGATATGCTAAAGCGCCCCGATCTTTCACGTCGGTGCACATAGCGCTGGTCATGTCGGATACCATCCTCACGATAGACACGGACAGGACCTTCGTAATCACTCGAGAAGGTTGTTTCGTCGGAGAAAATTACATTTCTCCAATCGAAATCCACTCGATTGGTAGCGAAGGCAAGACGGTCGACAGCTTGTGCTTCCCCCAATATTTCCATTTGCGCAGCCCTCCGGCTCCTAATACCGTGGTTCCTCAACCTGCTGATCACAGTCTGTGAAGAGCCGGGAAAGTTAGATACTGCTCTTATTTCGTTAGCAGTCCGAAAGGGGTCCTGTCGAACTGTCTCGAATAAGAGAGCATCCTCTTCCAATGAAGAAATCCGCGGACGCCCAGGAATAGGGCGATTTTCGACCTCCCCTAAATTTTGGTAACGATAACACACCTCGCGGCTGTACTTCCAGGAACACCGACCAAACGGCCAGCAGATCTAGCCCCTTATCCAGCCTCAACTAGAGCTATAACTCGCTGTCTCATGTCACGTCGGTTCGCCATTACGATGAGAAATGAGGGATGACGATAATACTTTAGTGTAGACAATGACTATTTAACGTGATATAGAATTATTGAAATAAGAGGCATCTTGCATAGTAAGAGTTAATAAATCAACCCTAAATTAAATATCTAAATAACAGGATATAACAGGAAGTCCAACTGTTGCGAAACTAATCAAATTAAATCTAAGCTGAAGTAGCACAGCCATTGATAAATGTTTTGTACACAGAATTAGACTGAATTCCTATTCGGCATCACCTATAATCAATGGCTTGCCTGAACATGATAAACAAATCCTAAGTGTTTCCAATGTCACTGAACAATTTCAAAATATTAATTTAAAAACTAAAAAAGGATCGCAAATGTTGTATCTAATGATTATTTACATTTATGTCTACAAAATGAATCTTGGAAAAACGTATATGATACTGGTACTACTGATATTAAGAGTTAATGTATTGCATTTTTCACTTAATTTCATAATCACTTCAGTGGATTTTCTCCACTCAATGTTGTGAAAAAATTCAAAAGTAAAAACATGTAGATAACGCAGGGACTTCAAAATCTCATGTATTAAAAAGAAGAATCTATATGTAATGAGTTGCAATGTAATGATCCTCATGTTCTTAAATACTGCAAGGAGTACAGTGTAATTTATCAAAAATTATGAAAGAGGGAAATAGAATATATTTGAATAGAAAACTACAAAATTCATATAATGCAATTAAATCTATTCGGAATATTATTAAATTTAAACTTGTATATATTCTAAGAAAGAAAATATTTTTTTCACTAAAACCAATGATTATAAAGTAGAGGATCCCAAATCTATTGCAAATTCTTTTAACGTATTATAGTATATAGTACAGAAATATTATTGACAACTTAAACATTCAAGATTTTGCAAAAGGTACTGCAATTGGTTACTTAACAGATGCATTTAATAATTAGTATTAATATATGTAATTAGTCAATAACTGCAACAGTGCTTTTCCATTCAATCATAATATGAATAAAATTGAATGCATACTAAATTAAACACTATTGCAAACACGTAGATAAAATAGTTAAAATCAACTGAAGGTGTGAGAATGAAATAATCTAAAGCCATACTTTTAACAAAAATTGTTTTGTGCGAGTGCATTTCTTACACAAATGGGAAAGCTATTAATAAAATATTGTAATAATTACTCAACAAATTACATTGCCTAAGGACTCTAAACCTTTGTAAAAGTTTGTCTATTATTATATATATTTTTATAATTTCATTTTAATTGTTAGTTTTTAATATATATGCATTTACATTGTATATGTGTGTATAAATGCATTCATTAGATTAACGTTTATAATATTATAACTTGTAATTTTGTATTGTTTGCGATCATTAACACTTAATCTCAGGACTTTGTAAAACTTTATTTCAACGTTATTTAGACAAAAAAAATCGTTGTATAGACTAAGAATCGAACTCGCACTCTTCTACACAACACGCAGAAGTCTTACCGTCTGAGCTATTGAAACGACATGAAAGCTTTCCTTTCTGTGTGGAGTGTCGATCTAGTCATGAAGGTCCATTGTCGATTTAACTACACGATTTATGTATATATTTATCTTTCATTTACGTAATATTATCATATTTTTTGCAGTTTTTGAAGTGAATTTCGGAACGATGGTAGTAACAAACCAAATAGTCTGAATTTAAGTAACTCAATATTCGTTATCTTGTGTATCAGTGCTCTGGTCTCCGATCATGCTCAGTGTCTCACATCTGAGACTTAGGAATATTCAATCGTCTCATCCTTTTTCAGGGAAACTGTACATAATTTTCTTGTTTTTATGGATACATGTTTAAGGAGGTTCGGAACTCCTTATCCTTGTAATGTTAAATTTCATCGCTTCATAAACCTTTTTTATCTCTAGTAGTTATTTAATGACGTTGTATCAATTATTATTTATCATCGATGAAATTAGTGATAGCGAGGTGGTATTTGGCGAGATGAGGCCGAGAATTCGCCACGTGATTACCTGACTTTGCCTTACAGTTGAGTAAAACAATCAGTCCAAGCAAAAGCCAAATCCATGCCCAGCGCAGCTCCGATCAGTAGGCTAACGCGCTAGACTAATTTTTTCAACGTCTACAGTATGTCAGTATGCAATTTTTATTCGATATTCCAAAAGTATTTTTGTTAGTTTTTATTGAGACTGTGTGAGCTATAATTTCTAAAATTATGTAATACTGCAAATTAAAAGGAGAATTACAATTTTTTTCTTTAAAAATTGGTTTTAAGAGGAAATTCTTGTGTTAAATTTGAGAGCAATGCGCAAGGTACATGCGGATAAAATGTGATTATTTTATCTTCGATAGAAGCTGAGAAAATTAAGTATAATTTAATATTAGACGCATAGGGCGTTCGGAATCCCCTTAATGCTTCAACATTTAAATTGCAGGTACTAATTTCTAAATGAAAATTAGAGTAGGAAATTAATGCAGTCAAGTTCAATCTTTAGATCTGTATTTTACTTTCTTTTTTCTATTATGGTATTATTTTCATGTTGTTTAGTGTCGATTTTGTTCTGCTATTATTATTATTTTTTTGTAATATGTTAGTATTCTGTTCTTTAACTATTTGTTAAATTTTCATTGCTTGTATACTTTATGACCTGGTAGAGTGTAAGAGAAAGCCCTATGGCCTTAACTTGCCAGTATAAATAAATGAATTAATAATAATAATAATAATAATAATAATATGATTATTATTATTATGATTATTATTATGATTATTATTATTATTATGATTATTATTATTGTTATTATTATTATTATTATTATTATTATTATTATTATTATTATTATTTACTTGCTTTGGAACAAAATATTATAAACTTCCTTAAAAATAGAAAAGTAATTATGTACAGTACATTTTTATTATAGTCTGGTTTAGATTAATTTTACATTTTACGGACACACGAGTTCCTGAACATAACATAATCTTCCTTTAAACACTTGAATAAATCTACACCTACAGTAGTCTCTGCACTGAGAGCGTCGACTTTCACGATCCAGAGACGAGTGCATATGCTGGCAAGTCTTAAGTGAAATCAGTGACAGATAAAGATGATGTCTGTCTTTTCATACGTCGCTGCCAAATTCCAGCTATTATTTATCATCACCCTTTTCATGTATGACCAACCATGTGAATAGAAATATTCACGTGGATTTGAACCTGATTGTGAGTCTCCAACTTTCGACTGTCGATACAAACCCCAATTGACCCAATATTCACTACAAGTTACCAAGTCTATAGTCGTAAAGATAAGATCAGAATTACGGAATCCAGTATCGATCCGTTACAGTTAAATTGTTCTCTCTTGCCTTTCAAATTATACATTACCAGGATATTAAAAAAAAATACAAGAAATGGAAAAGAACAGACAATAATAAACTGTAAAAGAGATACAGAAATAATTTTCGTTAGACAACAGATAAAGAGTGAAAACCGGTTTTGCATGCAAGACTGGTGTGCTGATTAGCTCCAGGATGCGTGCGCAACTAGAATGATTTATAGAAAACGTATACTTCCAGACTGATGTGGTTGTCTGCGTAAACGTTGTTATAAAGAAAGTCAGTTGCAGTCTGTTCCCATTTGGAACACATTCGCTTTCAACAGTGCTTTGTTTCGAGCCACTATTGTGAATAGTATTCAATACACTTACTGTAGGTTAATGAAATCTTCATGCTAAGCATGTAATAAAACCATAAATATGCTATTTCATTCTGTCTAAATGTCTCCTAATCGCTTTTATATTTTTATCATATGAAATTGTAGAAGAAGTTGTTGGTTTATTACTTGGACTTGGGGCTTTCTTCGTTTGTCAATACTACAGATCACTTTATAGACAATTTCACATTATATGAGACATTCTTGTGCATTATTTTAAGAAAGAGTAAGAGTACACTGCGTTTTTGCTATAAATTATTATGAAATAACATAAATATACACAATGAATCTATTATTATTATTATTATTATTATTATTATTATTATTATTATTACTATTAAGCAGTTCATCTCACTTGGAGATATGTCAGAGGAAGAACAATTTTAATTTTGTATATATCTCAAATCTCTTTAGTGTAATATGTTTGCTAGTCAGCGATGTATGCAACGGAGGCGGAAAGGAACTGGCCATCTTACCTCATTATCTTCTGGCTTAGTTGTCTGACGAGCAGTGCCTTATTGGTGATACTTAACGAGGTTCAAACCTGTCTTCGGACAGTTGACTAAACAACATCCAATGAAGAATGAGAAGTAAAGAACTCTTTCTCCCCCCCCCCTTTGCGCCATGACTTCTTCGGTCAGGTTTACATTAAAGGCGGTTCTTATTTTGAATAGGAAACAAACATCAGCAGAGACTAAATTAACTACAGTATTACCCTTTTCGGATGATGTTTAAGTCTAAGTTTTCAGTAGTCTAATGGATCCACCAACCTGCTTCCCACATTTCTAAGATGCGTCCGAGCGTCACCTCCGACTTATATAACATGATCTTCTGTAAAATTAATTTCCAATACAAAATCTATCAAACATGCTGATTATTAAATGTTATTATGATAGTGATAACATAACGTTACAGTAATAGAGTTTACAATGCCTTCTGTACAGCAGATTTCTTGTTTCTCGTATAAAACGCTGTAAGACGATAGGTCTTCGTAAAACGATAATAATTTAAGTGTATTTCCTGCTTACAAATTTTTAATGAACGCCATGTATCTGTATTTACACCTTAGTTCAATAAAAAAATTCTGTGAAATTAATAGAGAAACGCATTCTTTTCTGTTTTATTCAGCGAACTATGGTTATTCTACAGGGACATCACTTTATTTTTACTAACATTTTTAACATTAACCTGGCTATGCTCGGAAACACTGTTACTCCCCTTCCATTACAAGAGTTTGGAGATGCTAGTGCAATATGTAAGCAAATCATTTTACTAGCTATAGGAGGAGAGAAAAGTAGTGTATCCATTTATGTTACAGGGAAATATAATATTACGATTTTCAGTTTGGTCATTACTTTACAGTATTTTATCAAAAAACAGTAGAATAGTAACAATTTTTTTCACAAACTCAAGTCTTCAGGCGGTTATATACATTATGTAATGTTTACTTTATTCGCCATATTACTAACCTAATTTATTCCTGAGAATTTTGTGAGTACTTCCGTAAGAAACCCCAATTTCTACAGCTAATTTCTTGACCGACTTATTAGGACTTCGCTCCATCCTTTCTCTAGCATCTTCTGTCACTTTTGTTGGCCATCTTACACTTTTCTTCCTTTCTGTACATTCTTTTGCTCTAAATTTATCTACCAGATTAATGACATTTCTACGAAAATATTCCGTAATGATATAATAAGGAAATTGTGAAAAAAAAAAAAAAAAGAAAAAACTGTTATACACATTCGGTTATATTGTAATTCCAATTTTCATCATCGTCCTTCATACCTACAAACAGTAAAATAAAACTCTTGTTTAAATAATGCTGTTAAGTACCGCACTATATTATAGGGTACCGTACTTTCGGTAACTCTAATCTTCACTTGTGCTCAGTCCACACAGATAAATTCAGTTATGCTACACACCATACTTGTGTAAAAATAAACTTCAATAATATAAGCTCTTTCTTCTATAGAAAACGCAACATATTTCTGAAACACACTATACTTTGTACTGTTTACTTCACTGCTAGCAACAGCGGCCGTAAGTTTGTGTGACTGACGTTAGTAAGGACATTAGTGAAAGGGGTGGGAATCAAGTACATTCAGAAACGCAGGTACAATAAAAATTGAAGTAAAAATAAAATGATGTCCCTGTACATTGCAGGATGTTAAACGATATACACATTGCAAAGGCCCTCGAATTTAATGCTCGATAAAGAATGGAAAAGGTTACCAGGTACACAGCGCTAGAAAGGACTTGTAGTCCACTGAATGGTATGGCAAGACCGTCTCCGAAATGTTGCAGGAACGAGCCTGACCTTTATAGCGATCTTTGACATTTTGTAACGTATTTGCCAGACTCAAAAAAGAAACATTTCGTTCAGAACGTGCAACGCTAAACGAGATGCGACATATCTTCCTGATCTGCATTGCCATTATAACATTACATGCAAGCAATCTGGCCTTGGTTTATTCTTACGAACTGGTTTCTGGCAAGAAATAAACCATTGTAAAATTATCGGGCAAGTATGCGTGTGTGCGTCTGCTCTCAATAATTCTCTATAGGTGAAGAAATTTTAATCAAATTTAGCACATTTATTTCTAGTCAACGAAACTTCAGAGTCAGAGGTCGTTTGTTCGAATCAAAAAACTGGACCTGATAAAATTATGGAATTCGTCGGAAATCCTAAATATGGAGATTTTTAACTTTATTAATTCAGTTTCCAGGAAAATTTGCATGTCTCCGCATAATCACACACTAGAGAGAGAAAAATTCACGTGGACTGCACAGTGAAGAGAGATCATCCGGGCATTGTAAAGTTTTAGTTTGCGTCCCACATCAAGGCTGAATTACATGAATGAAGACAAGAACCATCACTCTTCAGCACCTTCGGAAAGGTGGTCTATTGTATTTTCTATGTTGCTATGTTATTACTCATTCTGTTATCTCTGCGTACGAGTACACGAGAATATCCGAAAATTTCCAGTAAAGCATAATATTATGTATTCCTCAACTACAGTATATATCACAAATCTGGGTTGTAAATCAATGCTGTCAATAAGCATATACTTATTATACTTACTACATAGCAAATAAAATACAGTATTCATCATTTTAAGAAAGTAGTCCACAGTCATATTCTTATAGATCGCTTTCTTTTACAGTCACAAAATTTCCACTTTGTATAGATAAGTAATAATAAAAATGAGGCACCGACGTAGCTCAGTTGGCTGAAGCGCTTTTCTGCCGATCCGGAGTTGCGCTCGGGCGTGGGTTCGATTCCCGCATGGGCTTTTTCCGAGGTTTTCCTTAACCGTAAGGCGAATATCCGATAATAATTTACGGCGAATCCTCGGCCTCATCTCACTATCACCAATTCCATCGACTCTAAATAACCAAGTAGTTGATATAGCGTTGTTAAATAACTTTATGCTCGACCATGCCGAAATGTAGTAATTATACACCTGGTAATAGCCCTTTAATACATCTCATTAAGGTACACCTATTCGTTATAGTTCAGTTGTTCAGCCAATGAAAAATCACCATTGTACCATTATAAAACTGCAAGTATCGATTATTCTCGGATATGCAATCGAAAGACAATTAGCGAAACGTCACGGAGGCTGGAAATCCAATACTGTCGCAGAAGGTTATGTTCTGTTACTATAATAATTAGCGTTAATTGCAAATAATATTCAAATAAATTCAATTTGTCATCTCGTTTTTCAATTCTAAATCAATTTCCAGGTTATATCAGTATTAATGTTCATGTTATTCTCTAGATTATATCAAGGTCAATGACATTCGTCCCTCGGAAAAAATCAATACTTTCGCGTCTGCGCACATCTCACAATTTGGAAGGTCAGTTCCGCTCTTCACTTAGATAACCATAACATGAATGCTTATGAATAATTTCAAGTTAGAAATATGGTCAAGCATAAAAAATCGTATGAGATTTGCCTATAATGGTAATTAAGACGCTCGTATGAAAATTATGGAACTCGCTTGCGCTCGTTTCATAAACAAACATACTCGCGTCTTAATTACTACCATTATAGGCTTGTTACATAATGTACTAAAATAATGATGATGATAATAAAATATAATAATAATAATAATAATAATAATAATAATAATAATAATAATGGGTATTTCTACCAATATTTCAAAATCTGTCTCGTCCATTCAGAACATTAGATAGAGAAAAAGCCCAGGTATGGATTAGATCATGGATTCTATATAAGTGCGTCTAGAGATAGAGTGGTCTTGCCGGCTGTTACATGTAAATCTGGCAGTAGGTGCGACAACTCTAGCCCAGTCCAAGGCCGCCTCGTTCCACTCTATCTCTAACTTCATTTTGTCTTAGGGATAATTAATAAAATTATAATTCATCGAAATTCCCGGATCTATGTTGTGAACGAGCACCTAAACCGAATGAATCTATATCATTCATTGCGATAATGCATATACACTGCGTACAAATTAGGCCCTACTTGTGTGTAATATTTATATGAGGCGTGGACTATTCCAGCAAATAATAATAATAATCAACATCATCATCATGGAGTTACAACACTTGTTTTAGTCAAGTAGTCTCTTCATAGGTTGTCCATGTCGTCTTCTTTATATTATTAATAGTTTTTTTTTTAATATCGGGCAGTTTGACCTTGTCATTCTGTCTATATGCTGTAACCATTCTATTTTGTAAGTAATTTTTCATTTTTTCAAAGACTGATGTTATTTTCAATTATTTTGGCTATTTCTGCGTTAATTTTGTAGTCTGACCAAGAGTAACCGGTTGTTTTTCTCATGAATCTTATTTCTCTTGCTCTGAGATGCGTCTGCTGCTTTTGTGATCCAAGATATATTGCCATATAGAAGAGTAGGAAAGGCCAGAGTGTTGTATAATATGATAGTAGTTTTCTTTAATGCTTTCTTTGGTTTAAATATCTTATCTATCGTGCCTGCTTTTTATTGTCCAGTTTGTTATTGATATAATTTTCTCTCTCTTATGATCACCGTTAGATCTAGCCTATATTTCGCAAGTTCAAATCGTGTTCAATCGATGGAAATTCTAAGCACGACTTTTTTTCTTCGGAAGGCAAAAAACTTGGGGACTTCGTGCCGTAACTTTATAATTCGTAAACATAGTGTGCTCTTAAATGAGAAGGCTACAAGAAAAATTGAAAGTTTCTCGCCAAGGACGTTTCATGCTTCAATAGCATAGCTATGTCTGAGTTTCTAGAACACGGAAGAATAAAGGGATCCCTAATACTGTCAAATCAAGTAACACGTGAACATTTAAAGAGAAGCTCTTGACATTAATGCGAAAATTCTGAAGACAGTCTTGTGAAAACTGTAGAAGTAGCAGAAATGAATTAAGGATAAGTATTCAGGCGTACAAAAGCCAAGAGACTGACATAGCGTTATATCTAACTAGTGGCTTGTGCAGAAGTTCAAATAAACATTTTTCAGATTTATTTTCAATGAAGAATACCAGACATTTTGAAAGTTATTTGCTTCCATAATAATGACACATACTCACTCTGAATGTTTTTTTATGCCAAATATTTTTTCTTGAACCTATCCACCTTCAGGTTTTGAGTTTCAACGCGAAAACGCAAGTAACAATGTCAGGACGATCAGTGGGTTTTTCATGTGGGAGTAAAGCAATAGCTATTTCAGGTCATTGTGGATTGTAGGGGAAAGTTAAAAAAAAAATTGCTATGCTTTCGAACAATAGACATAGCATCTTGGTATAGCTGCTGCATGGCGAGCTTGAAATGTAGAGGGTGAAATCATTTTATCCTGCTAAGAGATCTTGCTGAAATGATCGGAAGCCTACAACATTTTCTAGGCCTCTTATTTTATCAGTAAGTAATACCTTTTGATCTTTCCTTAGGAACTGTGATTTTTGCGCTCTCTTGAGCCATTACTGAAGAGAATAACGCATATAAATATCTACACCACACCGCCATTAAATATATGAAAAAGACCCAACTCCACTTGATTAATAACTAGGAAAGTATTTCATTTTAATAACAATATTATTATCTTACGTAAGTGTTTAGTTTATATATACTACATAGCCGCCACTCAGTAAATTATAGAAATTATAAATTATAGAAATGAAGATCTAATTTCAGATATTCTCTACATCTACTTAAATAACCCCAAAACGTTTCGCTTTCATATCATCAATATAGCATTAATATGTATAAATAATGAAAAATAGTCATATCATGGCATTAAATATAATAATATTTAATTTCTAATGATAATAATATCATCAAACCACCTCAAGTTTTGTAGATTTTAATATCCAATACACAGCTGTACTCAGAAAATTACACACCGTAGAATCAGACCTGTAAATTTTATTATTTTTAGTAAGCCTTGAAGTTTTTAATAACCAATTGAATTTGAGCTCTAAATATATCCGCAATTCTGCAGGTCATGGCCTTCGTGTAATAGCCTATTGTTATTGTAGTGTGTGTTTTGTTTTATTCTGAAATGTAATTAGTTGTCGAAACTGACGAAAAATGGATTTTGGAAAATTATATAGGAAAACTAACGCTTCACTGAAAGTTACTATTTTTCTGAAAATCCTTGGATGCCAAGCTTCAAAATGACGGGTCATAAGTTAGTATGATACCCGCCAAAATCAAACGAATAGAAAAAAAATTCACGAGGTCGACCTCTCCAATCGTCCTCGGTACGAAATACATATGTAAAATCATTGTATGTAGTGTTTACTTGACAGCCCGGGACAAGTACTTAAAATATATCTGATACATTTTCTTCATACTTTTGAACCCTATTAGATGAATTCTTTTTTCGTCAGTTAACTATGCATATTTAAGGTCCTATCTAGCTTCGGTCCAGAACAAATCTTTGCTAAAAAAAAAAAAGATAAAACTCAACAATCAACGGAGATGAAGGCAAGGAAGTTAGCCCAAATCGTGATAGCTGTAATAAAGAACCTACAGGAGCCCGGCGGTTCTACCCTTCGCAGAATAGCAGAGTAGGCCCTACATCTCGGCATGCTTCCTTACAGTTGGGAGCACGCTGATACGGCAGTTAGTGACAACACTGAAACGACGCGTCATGCACGGTATACTGAGGATAATGAACGGCCGCCGGTACCAGCTCCTCCAGTATCTATCCTAAGATAGATCCTCGAAGAGTTAGTACCGGCCGTTCCTTATCAATATCAGGTATTTAAGTACTTGTCCCGGACTGTCAAGGAAACACTACATACAATGATTTTAAACAGTCTTGAACAGTGTTCATTCCTAAATCAACGGATGTATGAAGCAGCAAATGCTGCAAACAAAGTTCATTAAAAGTTCAAATTAAAATTTTTCCAATTTATTTCCAATGAAGAATACCAGACATTTTGGAAGTTATTTGCTTCCATACTAATGAAACACACCCCTCTGAATGATTTTCTTTATGCTAAATACTTTTTATTGAACCTATATATCTTCAGTTCTTGAGTTTCAATGCGAAAACGCAAGTAACAATGCCAGGACGATCAGTCGGTTTTTCATGTGGGCGTGAAGCAGTAGCTATTTCAGGTCATTGCAGATCGTAGGTGAGAGTTAAGAAAATATCAGGTTTGCCATGCTTCCCAACAATAGACACAGCGTCTTGGTATAGCTGCTGCATGTTTCGTGAACTACCTTGAAATGTAGAGGGTAGAATCATTTTATCCTGCTAAGAGATCTTGCTAAAGTGATCGGGACACTATAACATTTTGTAGGCCTCTTATTTTATTAGTAAGTAATAGCCTACCTTTTGGTCTTCACTTAGGCATTATAATTTTTGCGCTTCCTCCAGACAATACTGAAGAGAATCACACATATAAATATCTATATCACTTACTTACAAATGGCTTTTAAGGAACCCAAAGGTTCATTATCGTCCTCACATAAGCCCACTATCTGTCCCACATAAGTAAAATTAATCCAGTCTCTACCATCATATCCCACCTCTCTCAAATCCATTTTAATATTATCCTCCCATCTACGTCTGCCTCCCTCAAGGTCTTTTCCCTTCAGGTCTTCCAACTAACACTCTATATCCATTTTTAGATTAACCCATACGTGCTACATGTGCTGCCATCTCAAACGTCTTGATTTAATGTTCCTAATTATGTTAGATGAAGATTGCAATGCGTGTAGTTCTGCGTTGTGTAACTTTCTCCATTTTCCTATAACTTCATCCCTCTTAGCCCCAAATATTTTCCTAAGCATCTTATTTTCGAACAGCCTTAACCTCTCTTCACAACCATAGAGAACAACCGGTAGCATAACTATTTTATAAATTCGGTAATTTATAACTTTCAGCTTTAAATATCTACACCACACCGCCATTAAATATATGGAAAAGACCCATAGCACTTGATTAATAACCATAAAAATATTTCATTTTTAATAACAATATTGTTATTTTACGCAAGTTTTGTATATACTACTATATAGCCGTCACTCAGTAAATATTATAGAAATGAAGATCTAACTTCAGATATTCTCTACGCCTACTTATATAACCCCTAAAGGTTTCACTTTCATATCATCAATAAAGCATTAATCTGTATAATTAGTGACAATATTCACATCATGGCATTCAGTATAATAATAATATTTCATTTTAATGGTAATAATGTCATCAAACATTCTTAAGTTTTGTAGTTTTTAATATCCAATACACAGACAGTTGTACTCAGAAAATTACACACCAGAGAATCTGACCTGTAAATTCTTTTTAGTAAGTCTTGAAGTTTTTAATAACCAATATTACAGAAACGTTCTGACCTACATATTGGCATTACGATGTCAGAGAAGCTGAGCCATCTGAACTCTAAATATGTCAGCAATCCTTCGTGTGATATTGTTTATTGTAGTGTGTTTGTGTTTTGTTTTATTCTGAAAAGCCATTATTTCTCAAAACTGACGACAGATAGATTTTGGAAAATAGGAAAATGATATAGGAAAATTGACATTTCACTGAAAACTACTATTTTTCTGAAAAACTTTGGGTTCCAAGCTTCAAAATGAGGAGTCATTTATTAAAATTCATTCAGCCGTTTTCCCGTAATTTCCATTAGCAATTCAAATTATGTATATAGATTCTCTCCCAAAATAGAATGATTATGACGATTTTATTTAAATTCGTTACGAATGCTCGAGTTTTGTGTTAAAATCACATACGTTATACATATTTCTCTGTAGGCAAACAAATTATATGCATTCGGACGGAGAGTTCAGGCGGATGGGTGTAGTTAAAATATAGACTTCAAAGAATGCACACGTATGAACGATAATGAAATAGATCAATTTAGGCGTGGTTTTAAATTAATCACGAATAATGAACCCACCCCAATATACCTCATTCCGTCACATGAAGCAAAACCTGTTTTAGGCCAGTTTCCTTCCGGGACAAAAAAAAAAGCGATATATAAAATTAACATTCCGTTGGTTTGTGTCTGCGCAGTATTTTCAAGCTACACTGTAGTTCTGTCAGTGCGAAAAGTAATGCGTCATGTCATAAAGTAGACAACTCGACGCCAACGTATGTAATCCAAAATGGAGGAAATCCAAATTTTAGTTGGATGAGGCAGCAGAGGATACTATGTTAACAAATCATTATACTGTACCTGCGAAGAACATTCTTTCAGACATGTTTGCACTCCGAGTCGAATGTTGCAGGCCTTGGAAGTTCTGACGACCTTGCACGATATTGACTGCGTCTATCGTATCAGCGAGGTTAACTTTTCGGTCCGTTATCTTTCTAGTGCTTCCTAATTTAGTTGCCTGCTTTCATCTATCGCTGCATATTAGGATAAAATGATATAATCTCTTGAGTGACGTTAAAAGTGTGCCAGGCGTGGTGTATGCTAGCTTCAAACAGCGTGGTATAATGCAACCAAGCAGCGAGGAGTCGCAGAGAATTAACGAAACTCTTAGCTACACTTCTGCGTTCAAGTACTATTAACAGTAGTGTGCTAAATATGACATTAGAGATGCAATTGAAATTACTGATCCATGTTGTAACATTTAAAACGTTGTATGCATTAGTGGGACTGGATGTTTGTCCTTTCGTCCCTTGTCATGTGCTGTCTTGTGTTATCTCAGCAATGGCCCTGTGCTGTGCTTACCACCCGACCAATGTGTGCCTGTCAAGTGTTGGTCCATAGTCTCATAGCTATATACCCTCCCCTATGCCTCATTGGATTGTAAGTCGGTAGGAAAAGAGGAGATTAAATAAAAAAGAAAGAATTCAAAATACTAATTTGTTTTCGATCACTTCCGACCTTCGTAATTATTACTCCATTTAGTTTTTCTTTCTTCTTTGTGTGTCTGCGTTTGTGTGTTTTATACCTATAAATTAATTAATATATAAACAACGAAATAATTGATCTTATTATCGAATTGTTTATCTGCTCTTCTTTTCCTTTCCCTTCCACTCAAATCTAAAACATCGCTTACGTTCCCTCTCTCCCTCCAGTCTTCGTTAGTTCATGGCTGTTTTATTTTACCTGTTTCTGTGTTTGAAATACTTTTCACTGTGACATACAAATTATGTTACACGTTGTGTACATTTTCTATTATTATGTTTTGTACGACGTAATAAACAGCGAAAGTTCTCACAAATTCTTGACAAAATTTTCCGTGATGCTTTCAGGTGATCTCTGCACGAACATCTGCACTTAAGCGTGAAGAGAAAAAAGGGTTTTGAGCATTTGTAGCCTGGCATATCATACTATACTCGATATCTATTATCCTGAACACGGTTTTTTATTGGTTTGCATTCCTGTATGTCTGTTTAAATAATAATAATAGTAATAATAATAATAATAATAATAATACGCTCAAGTGCATGGAAGTGATAAAATCGGGAATTTATATGGAAAATAAGAATTTGTAAATAGAATATTTGTCTATTATCAGATACTCCTTACAAAAGTACAGAAAGCGAGCTTCGAGAAAATACTTGTGAGCAAATAGTATAGAATTGTAAGTGAGACTTATCTGGTCGAGAATGCAGTTTGAGAAACCGAGGCTCGAATGGTCGAGGTTTCCAAGCATTCGAGATCAGAAGTTTGCTGTTAGTGAATAACTTTTTGCAATACTTGAAAAAATGTAAAAAGTAATAATAAATCAAAATTGCATTTCTAAATTTTGCAATAGATTCATTAATTCAAGTAACACATGACTTGGTTGCTATGTTACTGTCAAACTAGTACTGTATGTATTTCAGACCTGTTCAAGAATTGTTGCCATAGCAATTAAAAAATTAATTGAGGCGGTTAGAAGCAAAGGGGTGTAAGTGACATTTCTGAAACATTATTTAAGTGCATCCAGGGTAAACTGAAGCCTTTAAAATTTCAGTGGTAAAGGGATATATCTTTTAACCATATCACACATTAACATTTAAAATTAAAACTTCACGAAATTTACGGAAGCTTCGTAACTTTTAATCACATTTTGTTAAAAATAACGTAAGTGCACTTATACACCTTTGCTTCTGATCGCCTAAATTGTAAATTTCATTTTCACTGCCAAATATATGTTAAAATAATTAACTTACATATCAAGGTATTGCAAAAATAAAATTTGCTTTGAAATTAATTTGAAAGTGACAATGAAAAACTAAGGCATCGATATCAGAGGAAAAGCAATCGACAAATCTATTATTGAGCAATAACTTGCCTCTTGAACAGGTTAATGATTATAATTATCTTATTTGTGAGATAAGCTAAAGTGAACATGTCCAAACAAATTAAAAAGAAGCCAGACAATACAGTATGTGGTAGAGTACCATTAGATACAGTAGGTGCTCTCCAGGAACACAAGGAAACAGACAGTTTGATTGTTACAAGGCTATGGCCTTATTGACAGATACGTAAGTGAATCGTGGACAATAAAGAAAATACGAGTAGAAATATATCTGCACACAAATAAAGTGATATTTCTAAGAGTAATTAAATGTTGTTCTCTGAAGTACCGGCTTACAAACCAATGCGGTGGGTGGTATTTTTGACGAACACCATACAAGAAGACATTGAGGGCATACCTGTTCGTGTGGTCAATATGGTATGTACAGGCCACCTCTGAGACAACACAAGATAGCATATGACAAGGTACATAACCCATTTAGTCATGGGATGTGATTTTGTCGCTGGAATAGGTTTGTCCCTGGTTCCGACTGTGACTACAGTTCCAATCTCACAGCTCCAAAAAAATCGCCATCTCATACCGATACGTGATTCATAGGTATGGCGATTGATGTAGGCCTATATACGTGTATTACAGCTACAGAGTCAAGACAACTCCAAGTCGGAATATTAACTTGTAGGACAACATATTTAGGATATAATTACGAGTAATTATCGTCCCATTCTAGAAGTTAGCGACGGCAACTTTTCGATACTGAACCTATATAATGCACTCGCTATCGGCTATATTCTTCTACGATTGACTCACCTTCGTAAACGTTCCTGGGACACAGATAACACAGGCCTGAGTGTGGTTTGTTTTTAGTATACTCGCTGCGCTAATCACTATTTTTACACAAGACATGGCAGCGGTATATTAACTCAATTCGCAGAAGAGAACTGAACATGAACAACTGTCGGCTCGAGATAGAAACATTGAAATATTTTAATTAAATACATTGCTAATTTATATAGTCCATATTGCTAAAAACGATTAATTTGGAAAGATTTAACAATTTAACACTCATTAGCCTACAATGGCTCGGAAGTTGATGACCTAAAAATCACAGAAAAATGACGTTTAATTTCTGAAAATATTACATTAAAATTTAAAAACGACTAAGATTAATAACAATAATAATAATAATAATAATAATTATTATTATTATTATTATTATATTATATTATATTATATTATATTATATTATATTATATTATATTTTATTATATTATATTATTATTAATGTTAGTATTATTGTTATTGAATGTCTCCGAAACCACGCCAATACACATTTAAATATTAGGAGGAACTGGAATTCCCAGCATTGCAGTAAAGAGTCATCACCATTCGTAGGATCTCGGATTTGTAGAATCGCCGGTTGCTTTACTTTCGGCATTTTTACGTCTACACTTATGAGAGATAATATGCTGACTACGGGAACTGCGGCTGCAGTATTTTTGTTCTGTAGCATTGAATTTGGGGGAAGCCCGTAACACAAGTGATCAGATTATTTTACGACGCTTTATCAACATCTTAGGTTATTTAACGTCTGAATGAGATGAAGGTGATAATGCCGGTGAAATGAGTCCGGGGTCCAGCACCGAAAGTTACCCAGCATTTGTTCATATTGGGTTGAGGGGAAAACCCCGGAAAATACTCAACCAGGTAAATTGCCCCGACCGGGAATCGAACCCGGGCCACCTGGTTTCGCGGCCACATGCGCTAACCGTTATTCCACAGGTGTGGACCAGCAATCTGCAGTGAGTTCTTGAATATAGACTACGACTGCCCGTAAAAAAGACAGTCCGTTCAAAATGAGAAAAGGGCTAAAATGCAACAAAGAGTAGAACATTTTCTAAAAAATAACCAATAGATGATATAAGACCAAAAAATGCAAAATAAAAGTAGGCTATATTGGTTCGTGTTGAAGCGAAACGAGTTTATATTGCATCCTGCATTCTATGTGATGTCTCCGAAAAAAGATTATATTTCATCAACTTCCGGACCCTGCTCATTCATTACTGATTTCTATAAAATCTCAAGTGATCGAATGTTACGGAGTATGTGAAAGCGAAGACTGAACACATCACTGATCACCAGTTATAATTAATGGTTTGAGTCTCAAAACGATCGGATTCAGATTCATTCTGGTTTTGTTCCGATATACAATACATTCCCCTTGCAAAGAACTATTATATTCCTTAATTTTGTAAAATGACCACGAATTGAATACTCGAAAAACCCAGACAAGCTGGGACTCAACAACAATAGGAAACTTCTACATTACGATTGATGATAACATTACCGTTGGAAAGTGGCGTGTATTGCCTGCCATCATATTTAATGAATGACTCTGTGAGTACCAGGGTGTTACAACATTCGCAATCGCCAAGAACCATCCGAACATAAAAATCACACTGTGACAAAATCGCTATTATCTATCACAGCGATTTTTCCGGATCTGTCACAATTTGGACCTGTGACTGCAAAATGCTGTCTCACCCCACCTCTACAGTTCCATTGCCCACGTCGGGAATCGAATTACGTACTGATTTTTCGAAGGCACATATGCTATCTATATAGCGAAGAGGCGGACTCGTACAAATTAAAGAACAAAAATGTTATCCAAATTTTAAACTTGGAATATATTTTTAAAACAATAGCAAGAAAAATGCGAATTATGTAGTAAGAATGGACACTAATCTTTGTCTGAAAATATTTTCTCAGTACCGATCTTCTGAAAAAGGAGTTACGGAAGACTAAGAAAGAGGCAGCAAATTTTGAAATTGGTACAGAACATAGTCTGATCCTTTTAAGAACAGGACTATATGGAATTCTTGGAACGTTCCTGCACTTCTTGCCATGCGTAAAGTTCGATCAAAATCCGATTACGAGCATATGAACTTTAACGAGTAGCTCTTACAAACGAATAAGCAAGCCTTCTTTCACAAATAGCTAGACTGAAATGGCTGAACAAGCCATTGATTCCCATGTATCAAATTACTCAGATGAGTCATTGCTGTCTCTAAGCAAATAAGTGTGGAATTGTTACTGACAGCGTAATTGGACCCGGCATTATTGTTCACGAAAGAGGGGTTATCGGATAATCTAAATGCAGAAGCCGAGCGCGATATACTCGTATCATTGGCTAAGGAAAGCAGTTTCAACGATTTCCTCGAAGGCGTGAGTGTGCATTGTCGGTCCTGTGTTATTAGGCTTATTTAGTAGCGATTTTTATGGTGAACGTTCGAGAATAGCGCCAATATCATCTAATAACCGACCTGTTTCTAGAGCGTTTTTTGCTTAACACTGACCTCGTGTACCCATATTTATTCAATAACTTATGTACCTTCTGCTTCGTCGGCGGTCGAGTATTTGGAAATTTCGCAGTAAACTTCGTACAGACCCTGTGAACAGATTCAGATCTGTAATCTTGTGCACAAACACTCTTTCTTCTTGAATGTAATAGCGAAACTGCACTACAACAATTGCGCAACACTCATGGGCGTGCCCAACGTGAATGGGAATCGGGGAGCAGAGTGGCCGACAGACTGTTGACTAGCGCCGGCCTTCCACATGCCATAATCGGTAAACCAAACCAATAACAACTGTGAAGTATAGGCTGTCCAGGCAAGTCCATTAAGCATACATCATCAGATGACACGGAACGCCTCTGAATACCAGCAGGCGCCACACATGCGGTTCCTCTATAGAATGTAACTTGTTCAGCACCAGGAATATCCCATGATCTACCAGCAAGTACTGCCCATCGAACGTCCCTTTCAAATTAGAGGCACAATCCTGAGCATTTCACAGAAAAACAGTAACTAACTGGCCGCTCCTTTTCATCATCACTGAAGATCGTACACCTTGCCCTGAAACCGTAGGCCTAAATTTTATTAAATAATTTGATATGAGAGGAAAGTAAAATTAAGATGAAACGGGAAGTATTGACGGTGGAATAATATGATGTAATATTGAAAGAAACGCTAGTAGTACCGAAAAAAAATTCTGAATATCCCCTCCCCCCCCCCTCCCGGAATAAGGGTCTAAGGCATATGTCTTCACAGTTGAGTTAGACCTTTATTCCCGGGGGTATTCGTTTGATAATAATGCACCACAAATATCACTTCAGTTAATACCGGAGATTTAATCGTAGTTCGCGGAATGACAAGCCCGCACTCTAGCACTAACAAGCAAACTTTCTGATGGGGGAAGATAAAAAAGTTAAATTTTTTTCTTCCACCATGTTAATAATGTCAAAAGAAGTGCTTATACAAATTTTGGTGACTCGACCGCAATTACGAGGACCGTAAAAAATAAGTTCGTCAGAGGCCGCTGACAGAAAAAAAAAACATAATTTCATTGGACAAATTTATTAGAACAGACAAAGCAATTGTTGAGCTATTTTTCAACACATCTTGCATCGGAATTGAGACATTTCTCATATCATGGGATCGACAGAGAGAAGTGCAGACACAGTCAAACGCTGGTTCCGATCTGAGGCGGCGGCTTCTACTATACAAAAATTAATCCTATGGTATGACATATGTCTCAATTCCAGCGGGGGATATGTTGACAAATAGCGCAACAATTGCTATATCTGTTTCAATAAATATTTCTATGCAATTGTGTTTTTTTCTATAAACGGCCCCAGGGAAAATCACTTGCTGGACGGCCTCGTAATTGCGGTGGAGTGGCCAAAATTTGTATAAGCACTTCTTTTGACATTATTAACATGGTGGAAGAAAAAAATTTAACTTTTTTATCTGCCCACATCAGAACGTTTGCTTGTAAGCTACCGAAGGGGAAAATGTGAAATTTTAATTCTTATAGACTAATCATTATATTAGGACAAACATAATACGAATGAATTCAGATTATTATTGGATTTTATATAATGAATTAAAATCATTATGATATCTTCCTTTGAGATACTGTATGGTATGTATGTATGTATGTATGTATGTATGTATGTATGTAGATGGTTTTTCTTGCCTCTGTTCTTTCCATTTTTTCCTCCCTTCCATATTTTGTTCGCCATTTCAACGTCACATTAGACGGATTTATGACTTCTTCAACGTGTGCCAATATGATAGGGCCTACTAGGGTGAATAATGTTTTGTACTAAGAAAATTTACTTTCTGCATCAGATGATGTTATCGGTAACCACACATTACAGAAACGGAAATTATTAAGTTGTCATCATTATTATTATTATTATTATTATTATTATTATTATTATTATCATCATCATCATCATCATTATTGGAAGAAAGTTATCTTCCGTTTGTAATGGGTATTTGTCCGTTTCGTGATTGTCCTGTGATGTCTCAGCGGTAGCCCTGCGTCATGCCGGTTCCATGATCAGGTAGGTCCTCATTTGTGAGATGTCTAGTATCAAGCCTATCTCTAGTAAAGGCTGAGGCTTTAGACTTGGCAACTCCGCCTTCGCGGTCGGCCGACGTGCTGTTCTTAGAGAGAGTCTTATCTAAACACGATGGCCTGAATGAAGCTGAACTCTTTAGCAATTTAAATATCACATTTCATGATAACGAAATATTATACTGAATATTGCTTTTCTTCAGATTGTGTTCTAATTATAGAGTATGTTTAACCTAATGCAATCAATCATGCATAATCATTTACAATGCATTTTATTAGCACTCAAGGGTTGGTAAATCCCTAAACAAAACAAATACAATGAATACAATTCACATATTAAATCTTTAACATGTTCTAACTTTTCATATAACTTGTCTATCAAGTTAATTAAAAAACTGTTATCATTATTAATGACATCATGAAAATTGTCACAATATTTAAACGCCGCCTGTAACTGGCTCCATTCATTCAGAACAGAGTTCCTAAAAATAAGTTTGTTGTCAGTAAGTACACTTGCATTAGGCATTATTCCACCGTTTACATGAACCTCAGTAGTAAGATCCTTATTTATTCTAATACTACAACCAACCTTAGGAATAGTTGTAAAATCTAATTTATATCAGATATAAATACTGTCAGTTGTATGTACACGCCAGTCTTGCGGATAAGACAGAACTTTCGAACGCATATTTAATACAAAGTTTTCATAGGAAGTAACTTTATTTTCCTCTTCAATTCATCTTTTCTCGTCTTCTTCTGCAGTCTTCAGTCGCTTCGCCACTTCCTCTTTTTCTTTCCTCCGGAGATTTTCTTTTCACACTCTCGTTAATGCTGAGGTAAGAAGGCAAGCCAGGGAACAGTTTTGGAACTGCGCTTTTACTAAAAATACGAGTTCCAAGTACACGTTCACATTGTTTTCCATCCTTACCTACATATCTTTCAACTGTAATTAAGTCGGAATCACGAAAATGTTTTATGCACACAATGGATCTGTCATTTGGTTTCCAATTGTCACGTGGAATAGCACGAATTCATTCTTGTCTAAGTGTAATTTGTTTAGGGAATTTGAATGATAGAACATAGCCCTCCGTTTTAGTTGACGAGGCATAATTGCTTTTATACCCGGGTAGCACACAGGAACTAGGCATTTTCACATACGACACAAATATAATCTCCTACCTAGAACCGCTAATTTAACATTCTAATGACAAGCATCACAGATAACTTCCTTGCAATAAAGGCGCGAGTGACCGACTGTAGCACGTCGCTCCGACGTTGCCAATTTTCGCACGCCGCAGCCTTTACTAGAGATAGCCTTGATACTAGACATCTCACAAATGAGGGCCTACCTGATCATGGAATCGGCATGATGCAGGGCTACCGCTGAGACATCACAGGACAATCACGAAACGGACAAATACCCATTACAAACGGAAGATAACTTTCTTCCAATAATGATGATGATGATGATCATAATAATAATAATAATAATAATAATAATAATAATAATAATAATATTTTTTTCTGCTTTACGTCCTCTCTTTATTCGACTTAAAACCACTGCGTGTAGGGAACGGCGATTCATTGGAACGCATACTAGACATCTCACAAATGAGGACCTACCTGATCATGGAATCGGCATGACGCAGGGCTACCGCTGAGACATCACAGGACAATCACGAAACGGAAAAATACCCATTACAAACGGAAGATAACTTTCTTCCAATATTGATGATGATGATGATGATGATGATAATAATAATTTTTTCTGCTTTACCTCCTCTCTTTATTCGACTTAAAACCACTGCGTGTAGGGAACGGCGATTCATTGGAACGCATACTAGACATCTCACAAATGAGGACCTACCTGATCATGGAACCGGCATGACGCAGGGCTACCGCTGAGACATCACAGAACAATCACGAAACGGACAAATACCCATTACAAAGGAAAGATAACTTTCTTCCAATAATGATGATGATGATGATAATAATAATAATAATAATAATAATAATAATAATTTTTTCTGCTTTACCTCCTCTCTTTATTCGACTCAAAACCACTGCGTGTAGGGAACGGCGATTCATTGGAACGCATACTAGCAAGGCTATCTCTAGTAAAGGCTGCGGCGTGCGAAAATTGGCAACGTCGGAGCGACGTGCTACAGTCGGTCACTCGCGCCTTTATTGCAAGGAAGTTATCTGTGATGCCTGTCATTAGAATGTTAAATTAGCGGTTCTAGGTAGGAGATTATATTTGTGTCGTATGTGAAAATGCCTAGTTCCTGTGTGCTACCCGGGTATAAAAGCAATTATGCCTCGTCAACTAAAACGGAGGGCTATGTTCTATCATTCAAATTCCCTAAACAAATTACACTTAGACAAGAATGAATTCGTGCTATTCCACGTGACAATTGGAAACCAAATGACAGATCCATTGTGTGCATAAAACATTTTCGTGATTCCGACTTAATTACAGTTGAAAGATATGTAGGTAAGGATGGAAAACAATGTGAACGTGTACTTGGAACTCGTATTTTAAGTAAAAGCGCAGTTCCAAAACTGTTCCCTGGCTTGCCTTCTTACCTCAGCATTAACGAGAGTGTGAAAAGAAAATCTCCGGAGGAAAGAAAAAGAGGAAGTGGAGAAGCGACTGAAGACTGCAGAAGAAGACGAGAAAAGATGAATTGAAGAGGAAAATAAAGTTACTTCCTATGAAAACTTTGTATTAAATATGCGTTCGAAAGTTCTGTCTTATCCGCAAGACTGGCGTGTACATACAACTGACAGTATTTATATCTGATATAAATTAGATTTTACAACTATTCCTAAGGTTGGTTGTAGTATTAGGATAAATAAGGATCTTACTACTGAGGTTCATGTAAACGGTGGAATAATGCCTAATGCAAGTATACTTACTGACAACAAACTTATTTTTAGGAACTCTGTTCTGAATGAATGGAGCCAGTTACAGGCGGCGTTTAAATATTGTGACAATTTTCATGATGTCATTAATAATGATAACAGTTTTTTAATTAACTTGATAGACAAGTTATATGAAAAGTTAGAACATGTTAAAGATTTAATATGTGAATTGTATTCATTGTATTTGTTTTGTTTAGGGATTTACCAACCCTTGAGTGCTAATAAAATGCATTGTAAATGATTATGCATGATTGATTGCATTAGGTTAAACATACTCTATAATTAGAACACAATCTGAAGAAAAGCAATATTCAGTATAATATTTCGTTATCATGAAATGTGATATTTAAATCGCTAAAGAAGTCAGCTTCATTCAGGCCATCGTGTTTAGATAAGACTCTCTCTAAGAACAGCACGTCGGCCGACCGCGAAGGCGGAGTTGCCAAGTCTAAAGCCTCAGCCTTTACTAGAGATAGCCTTGCTAGTATGCGTTCCAATGAATCGCCGTTCCCTACACGCAGTGATTTTAAGTCTAATAAAGAGAGGAGGTAAAGCCGAAAAAATTATTATTATTATTATTATTATTATTATTATTATTATTATTATTATTATTATTATTATTATTATTATTAAGCATTTGTGAACGAGAGAAGGTTCGAGGCAGTTGAAGATATCAGATGATAGACAACATTAAGATACGTACAGGTAGACCTACTATAGGAAAATCAAGAGGAAGGCGGAAAAAGGAAAGGGTGGAGAATGCTGGGTTTGCAGTGAAATACCTGCCCATGGACAGGACACTATGAATGAATTAATAATGAATAATTAATGTATTTTCTGTTAATCTTTTCACTGCCTATACAGAAAAAGGTAAGGTTGCCTAATTTAGCCTATGTGTGTCAAATTTTCAAAAGATTGCAATGTTTCTTCCATCAACCATTACTATGAAACAATGTATAACTTTATTAATAATAATTCGGAGCTTTAAAAAGGAAAATTACTAGTTAAAATACCTATACATTTACTACATATATGCACTTTATATCAAATCATCAAGCGAGACATGACTGTTAAAGGATGTCATCTCTGCACATGTTATGTGCTACGTGCAAGTAAGATCTGTAGTAGTAATGTCATTCTTTGACGACGACCTATTAATGGGCAGAAGTTATGTGGTTGTCAAGACCTGGACCTATTTGCCACATGAGTACAGGTGCTTAGTTCTTGTGAATTGTTCCGCATGCCTTAGAAAATCACCGACCGGGAGTATTCTTCGTGCCATTAACTTTTGTACACCTGCGACGTTCTACCTTTTGAACATGTGCAGGAAGATACTACAGGTTTAATAGTGAAACTATTTAAATGACAGAATTTTACTCACTGTTTCAGAGAAACTGTGATTTGTGCTCAGGATCCGTCTTTATGTAAAGGCTGTTTCTTGTCAACTTTGTAATATGTGCTGAGCGAAATATTACAGATTGCTAATTTAATCCCGTTCACTAATCACTGTTATCCAAGTTATATCGCCAACGCTGAAAAGTTTGATGAAGTAGGCTACTGATAACAGGTTTTAATTACTTGTCTTCTACTGCACACCGATGGAAAGTTATCCGTTTCTAAGTAATCATCGTCCTTAATAATGGGGAGAAATTATTTATGCACTGAAAATTGAAACGATCACCTGTCAACTATATTTCAACAAGCTACTTCGATATTCACTGTTATGGTTTGTATGATTGGAGATTAATAACTGCCTGTCTCAGAGATTCAGATGTGCCAGTCTTGCAACACTTAAATAGTTCTACCGGCCAACTGACCGCTAAAGTCATCAGACCGCAATATTTATGCTTGGTAAGTGCAGTACAGGTACCGTGTTCCTTTCGGACTGCGTGCCTATTAGACCATCTATTAATTCTGTTTCCCATGCCGTGAGAGTCCAGGATTGCAGAGAAAGCAATGTCTATGTGCGTGGTTCACAAGCTATGACAGCATCTGCCCAATCTAAACATTGAAATGGAAATAAATAACTTTGACATTGCAGTTTAAAGTTTGCAAAATTACTATTTGTGTATAAGCATTTGGGTCTAATCTGCTAGATAACTGTACCGGCTTAACTGCATTTTTAGTCTGTTATTTAACGACGCTTTATTAACTACCAACTTATTAAGCGTCGATGGAATTGATAATAGTCTGAGGATTCGCCTGAGATTACCTGAAATTCGTCTTGCAGTTTGGAAAACATTCAGAAAAAATCAAATCAGGTAATCAGCCCAAAGGGAATCGAACCAAGCGCAGCTCCGGACCAGGAGTCAGACACGCTGCAGCTTGAGTTACGTTGGTGGCTGTGTGCGTCTTTCTTGCAGTATTTAATCCACAAATAGTCAACTGACTGAATTGTGACGGATGCCTGTGTTACGTCTCACGTAAAATTTCAAATGGGTGAAAAAGTCACTATGGTATAGGTTGGAAGGAACATGCAAGTATATAAGTAAGTTTGAACAGTGTATTGAACAATAAAATGTATTAACAGTGGTAATGTTGATAAAATATAGCCTAATTATATTTATTGTAAAGTTAGTCAGTAAATTATGGAAACAATAATAGTAAAGTTGTATAAAATAAATCTACACATCGCGCGGTATATCTTAAGCGACAGTGACCATTAGATTGAAAGTGTTTGGTACGTACAGCGCATGGGTTACACTGATTTCTAAACTGAAAATTCTGTTTCACAAAGGTAAGATGTGGCAAAATGAAGAAGTACTCTTACGGCTATTTTACTCATTTCTGAATACTCTTTTGCCGAACTGTTCAAAAACTGTGGCAGAGTCCCAGAAGAGAATGTCGTTTGAAAGTGTGGAGTCTGAAAAAAATGTCTGTTAACTATTTCTGGTCAGCATTAGTGAAGAGGTTGGTGGTCGAGCTGCTGTAAACGGGTCTGTAACGACTTCTATACATCTGTATTGGAGAAAAATAATTATTATAAAATAAATATGTACACGTATTGAAAATCTGCATGTTGCGTTTCACGATACATTATGTTTTACTTTTCCCTTAAAGGGGTTGTGTTTATGAACCCTGGACTACTAGTTTTATTTAATCTGGCCAGATCATTACGCAGGTAGAGTATCCTTTTTCTCAATGGAATAACAGTCACTATAAGTTACATATCACTCGCTATACGTAGAAGGATTTTCACATAAGCAATTTATGTTTAAGGGGGGGGGGGTGTCTGTCTGAATGACAGTATGTTCATGTAAGCTACTCAAACAACACAATTTATAAATGAAGTCAAATATCTTAGGTATGGGATTATAAAAATGTCTTTTGTATGTGCTTCATAAAATGAAAACGAATTTTCCTATTTCAGTCAGTGTAAATGATTTCGTTTATATGTAGGTATTTGAAACAATAATCAAGAAAATAAAATATAAACATAAACGTGATTCATGATAAGATAAAGGGACTGAAATGTTGCGAAATGCGTAAGCCTAAAACATAGTAATTTTGATAAAATGTACGCCCTCTTCGTGACGTTCATTTTTATGGTAACTTATGTTTTTCAGTTTCCACAGATTTATGGATTCCCTAAAGCCGTGAACTTCAAATTACAAGCAATCACGAACTCGGCACTCCATAACAAATTGGTCGTTTCATCTCTTGGCTACTAGTTTCAACGGGTAAAGTTTGTAATGCCGTTAATCAGATTCCAGGTATTATATAGAGGTAGAATAAACTGCTGCATTCACATGGTACAGTAAAACGCAAAGGGATTGAATGTAGTTTTTATGAATGCCCTTTCCAAGCAAGTCACGCACGCTTTCAGATGTTTCATTTCACTTTTAAAGACTCCACCTAACAAATGTGGTTTCCCTTTCATTGTAAACGTAACCTCAGTTCGCTTTGTACTGTTGGTGTATTTATCCGTAGAGTTAGTCCGTCACTCCATTATTGTATAATTTCTCTTCAGGAAGCCATTTTTCCTTTCATTTGAACAGTCTCGTTTTATTTGTTAATTTTATTTAGAATACAATAAGACGATTCTGATTTAGAATAAATTGTCATTCTGCATGTTTAATTCATATAAAGACCCTTCACTTTTTTATTAGACGTGACAGTTCATGTACAGTTACCCTTAAAAGGAATGAGACGACTCTTGGTCATCGGAAGTTAAAGTTCTACAGCGCGGTTCACTCGATATCGACGTAACAATAAGTACCATAACATATGTATACAACAAGAATTGTTACAAGGACCACAACAAGGACAAGGACCAGAATAAGAATCACGAAGAAGATAGCCATTTAAGGCCACGATTTCACAACATAGCTCGAGTCACAAAATATCATTGCTTCTCTGTACCGAATGGCAAATGCCTGCTATGGGATCTACATTCTGGACTGCTGCTGTCACTGTCTTGTCTCGGTAGCTTATATAGTAGCGTGTCGGTTCCACTATATAACCGAAACGTCTCGTGTTCGATCCCAGGTAAAACTTTTTTTTTATTGAAGGGGTAATTAATTTCTTCAGAGTTCCTCGACTGTCTAATTTGTCGAAAAATATGGAATAATTTATGCCCAATTTCTGGGTCTTACACGTGGGCTGAACCTCGTCAAAAAAATCTTACTTGGAAGTTAAAAGTATTCTTCCTCAAACAAAAATCATAAGAAACAAAAAGAGACCTGTTAACTTAAAATCTTGTCCACATGCCATCAGCTTCTATTACAGCTCTAAGTCAATCCGGCATGGATGTCACGAGATTGTGGAATAGGTTCTGATCCCCGGCGAGATCTTCCCAGGTGTCAACAACTTGATTCCACAATTCGTCTCGATTTCGAGGGCGTCGGTGGGCATAGGTGACTATTCTGTAGTGGCATAAACATAGATTATCTCTCGGAACTTTTCCGTAAAAGTAAATTAAATTCACTCCTTGAAACAGACAACCTTAGTCGTAGCATAATTTTCCTACCAGCATACAAGCTGAAGTAGCATAGCCATTGATAAAACTTTTGTACACAGAATTAGACTGAATTTCTATTCGACAGAATCTATAATCAATGGCTTGTCTGAACATGATAAACAAATCCTAAGTGTTTCCAATGTCACTAAACAATTTCAAAATAATAATTTAAAAACTAAAAAAGGGTCGTAAATGCGGTATCTAGTGATTATTTACATTTATGTCTACAATATGAATCTTGGAAAAACGTATACGATTCTGGTGCTACAGATATTAAGAGTAAATGTATTGTATCTTTCACTTAATTTCAGAATCACTTCAGTAGATGTTCTCCACTCAATGTTGTGAAAAAATTCAAAAGTAAAAACATGTAGATAACGCAGGGACTTCAAAATCTCATGTTTTAAAAAGAAGAATCTATATGTAATGAGTTGCAATGTAATGATCCTCACGTTTTAAATACTACAAGAAGTACAGTGTAATTTATCAAAAATTATGAAAGAGAGAAATAGAATACATTTGAATAGAAAAGTACAAAATTCAGATAATGCAATTAAAGCTATTCGGAATATTATTAAAGTTAAACTTGTAGATATTCTAAGAAAGAAAATATTTTTTCATTAAAACAAGTGATTATAAAGTAGAGGATCCCAAATCTATTACAAATTCTTTTAACGTCTTATAGTATATGGTACAGAAATATTATTGACAACTTAAATATTAAAGATTTTGCAAAAGATACTGCAATTGGTTACTTAACAGTTGCATTCAATAATTACTATTAATATATGTAATTAGTCAATAACTGCAACATTGCTTTTTCATTCAATCATAACATGAATAAAATTGAATGCACATTAAATTAAACACTATTGGAAACACGTAGATAAAATAGTTAAAATCAATTGAAGGGGTAAGAATGAAATAATCCAAAGCCACACTTTTAACAAAAAGTGTTTTGTGCGAGTGCATTTCTTACACATATGGGAAAGCTACTAATAAAATATTGTAATAATTACTCAGCAAATGACATTGCCTAAGGACTCTAAACCTTTGTAAAAGTTTGTCTGTGTGGCTTAGGAATATTTTTTAATTTCATTTTAATTGTTAGTTTTTAATATATATGCATTTACATTGTATATGTGAGTGTATAAATGCATTCACTAGATTAAAGTTTATAATATTATAACTTGTAATTTTGTATTGTCTGTGATAATTAACACTTATGTCAGGACTTTGTAGAATTCTATTTCAACGTTACTTAGCTATTTCAACATTATTTAGATAAAAAAAATCGTTGATGTAGGCTAAGAATCGAACTTGCTCTCTTCTATACAACAGGCAGAAGTCTTAGCGTCTGAGCTATTGAAACGACACGAAAGCTTTCCTTTCTGTGCGGAGTGTCGATCTAGTCATGAAGGTCCATTGTCGATTTAACTGCACGATTTACGTATATATTTATATTTTATTTACGTAATATTATCATATTTTTTGCAGTATTTGAAGTGAATTTCGGAACGATGGTAGTAACAAACCAAATAGCCTGCATTTAAGTAACTCAATATTCGTTATCTTGTGTATCAGTGCTCTGGTCTCTGATCATGCGCAGTGTCTTACATCTGAGACTTAGGAATATTCAATCGTCTCATCCTTTTACAGGGAAACTGTACATCATTCTCTGATAAATTTATTCGTAGATAATGAATATGAATAAAATTCGCTTGGTACATAAGTACATACACAGACAGACAGACAGACAAAATACTCAAAAGCACTTTTCCTCTTTCCGCATCGGGATACATCGCATAAAGAAAATCTAAAAATAAAGAAGGAAAAACACTACACTTTTATACAGTTTTGAGTATATTGTTCGCCTTCGTAATCTGAAGAAAATTAAAGCATTTTGTGAGGTTCCTGTTGGTACTTTCCTTGATATTACTTCCATACGTGTATTATCACATGACATTACAGGTACGATATGTAGCGAGAACTACATTAAGTTGTCATATTACTTTGTTCCGGTAGTTCCAGATATAGCTATCCAACATGCTGATTTTGATTCCATTTTTGAGGTAGGTTATCTGTAAGGGAAAAATTCATTATAATTATGATATTATCATAGATGTGGATAACAGCTAAAATAAAAAATATGGTAAAATAAATTGACATACAGCAAGTTATATATCACAGTTCGAGAAAATTAATTGTATCCCTGATACCACGAATCAATATTTTATCGTAAATGTCAATGATATATTGGTACAGTATAATAAATAGGATTGCGATTGATGTTATAAAGCAATTACGCAGAGTTGAATTTCAGCATGAACTAGAAACGGAGAATAAATTTTGTTTAAAGTGTTTTTCTGCAGAAAATAATTATTTTACGTGATGTCAGTTACAAAATTTCCTGTTTCAATTTGTTTAGTGCTCCCTGCTCATAGTGTTTAAATACCATAAATGTAGAAAAAGTTCAAAACTACACTCATCTTTTTGTTTTATTACATTAAAAACAACTTATATTGATGTCCATACATTTTTCAAATAACACAAAACCTGGAATTATTTCTCCTGTTATTTTTTTATATCCAAAATGGCATTCTTTCTGACATTCATTGTTGTTCTCTTCTTTGTATAGAGGAAAAATTGTAAAGCGTTCTGTGCTTTTTTGTCATACATGTGTCTCATTTTAAATAATAATAATAATAATAATAATTTTATTTTATTTATTTATTTATTTATTTATTTAGAATATTAACGTGCAAAAACAACAGCACAAGGCCAATTACAGTTTTGCACGATACAAAACAGAACAAAACAACGAATGATGATGAGAATGAATGATAGAAAATGGCAATGAGATGAAATACAAACAATATAATGGTCTACATCAATCATTGATCAAATAATAATTATAAAATTATAAAATTAGTACAATGAGAATTGAAATAATGGAATGGTCTACATGAATCAATAGACCAAATGCAAGAAATATATGGACAAATAATTATTAAAATTAGATCAGTGAGTTAAAACTCAAAGATATACTACACATTAAATGGATCCAAGTTGAATCCATGCAAATTAGCATATTTAATGCATCTGCAGACCGGAGAGAGAGATTTAGGATTCTTATTATAAAACAATTTATGAAATCTTAAACCATTAGCTGGAATACGAAGACTGATATTGCTTATGAAAGATTCACAATCAATATCACCCTTAATGACTTTGCAAAAAAATAAATAATCAAGATCCTGACGTCTGGTGAACAAACTACCGCAATTGAAATAATTGCATTTAATCTCATAGTTATAATCGGAATTTGGTAAAAATCTATAAGAACACAAGGAAATAAATTTTCTTTGGATATTCTCCAATTTAGCCGAGTCAGTGGAAGTAATGGAGTTCCATACAACAGATGCATATTCAAGCTTGGATCTAACCAACGTATAGTATAAAATTAATAAACACATAGGAGTGGAAAAAGAATAAGTTATAGACCTAATTAGACCAAGCATTCTTAACGAATGGGTATAAATATATTGCACATGATCATGGAAATATAATTTTGAATCAAGTAGGACACCAAGATCTCTAATACAATCTTTCCTAGCAATTACGACATTACTGAGAGAATAGTTAAATTTTAGGGAGATAGTTTTCCGTGAAAAGGAAATAACAAAAGTTTTGGATTGATTAATTTTCATTCCATTTTCAACAGACCATTGTGAAATTGAATTAATGTCATTTTGAAGAATTTGACAATCAACCAAACTATTAATTTTGCGAAAGATTTTGAGATCATCCGCAAACAAAAGGCAGCTAGAACTTATTATTTTACTTATATCATTTATAAATAATAAAAATAAGAGAGGTCCCAAAGTAGACCCTTGAGGAACACCGCATAAACTATTAAATGGAACCGAGAGAGAATTACCTAGTCGAACACAAGACTGTCTATCTGTTAAATAATTTTCAAACCAATTAACATAGTTAGTGGAGAGACCAAAATTACTTAATTTATTTAATAAAATTTTGTGAGGAACAACATCAAATGCTTTGCTAAAATCAAAATAAATTGAGTGAATTTGACCTTGATTTTCAACTATAGGCATTATGAGATTAAGATAGGAAACTAAATTAGTAGTAGTAGATTTCCCTCTTGTAAATCCATGTTGGGCCGAATTGATCTTATTTTTAACATAAAATGAAATGTGTTTGTGGATAATTTTTTCAAAAATTTTAGAAAAATTGTTTAGGATAGAAATGGGTCTATAATTAATAACACTGTTTTTATTACCATTTTTGAAAACTGGAATAATGGATGCTTCCTTCCAAAGTGACTGGTAAATTCCTGTTTTTAAGCTAAGATTGAACAAAAAAGTTAAAACAGGCAAGAAAATATTAGAGCAACCCTTGATTATAAAATTAGGAATGCTATCAGTACCTTTACATTTATTAGGCTTTAGCTTTTTAATAGCTTTATTTACATCATCGAATGTAATATTAGGCAGGGACAAACAGTCAGTAATATTAGAATCATAAGTAATGAAATTAGAGTTACAATTTTGTTGAACAGATTTAAATTGACTAGCAAATGCATTTGCAATTTCTTTTTCATCTGTGATGTGAGCGCCATTTATTATTAGTTCTGTGGGATTACTATTAGTTTTTCGAAAAGTTTCTACATATTTCCAAAATTTATTTGGTTCATGCTTTAGGTTATCATCAATTGATTGTAACCATTTGAATTTATCAGATTTAATCATGGCTTTGACTTGTTTTCTAAGATTAGAAAAAATTTGATAATTATGATCAGTTTTATATTTTTTGTAATTTTTATGAGCTTTATTTTTGTTCTTTATAAGCTGACGTAAATCGTTTGAAAACCATTTAGGATAGTGCGATTTTTTAACAAAGGTGACAGGGACACAAAGGGATATAGCATTGTTTATAATTTGAGACAAGGAATTTGCAGCAGTGTTTACATCAGTAGTCTGATATATGCTAGTCCAATCATAATAATAATAATAATAATAATAATAATAATAATAATAATAATAATAATAATGGTGCAGCGAGGAACTCCTGGTGTTACTTCTTTTTCGAACAAAGGCGTTCTATAATTTTTTCACTCTTAAAAACCTATCGCTTTTGGTTATGATATACATTTTGTATAGGCTACTATTTCATTATGAATTCACATATTTATTAAGGAGTTGCTTTATTTAAATTATTTAATGCGGAACAACACCTCTATGCATAGTCACAAAGTTTAAATGAGTTCTTTTTCACGTAACTTACAGTGGTAGGCTTTTTCAGTCGATTATTTAACGACGCTCTACCATTTACTAGATAATTTAGCGTCGATTGAATTGGTGATATTGAAATCGTATTTGGCGAGATGAGGCGCGGATTTACCTTGTGATTACCTGACATTCGCCATACAGTTGAGGAAAGTCTCGGGAAAAAATAATATATTTGTGGAAATTCCTGTGATTGCATAATTATAATGTCTATACAGGAAGTAGGGTAATGAAATTAGCATATACAGTATGCAGTAAGTGTAAGAATTTAAGTGTGTCTAATGAATGGAATAAAACTATGAATAACAGTCAATCCTCCAGTAATAGATAATAATAATAATGATAATGCATTAAAATAATGTACTATTAAGGTGAAAAGTAAAGAATTATATGTAACTGTTTTTAGTCACACAAAAGGTACCGATAGGCCTATTCTCTTTAATCACAAAAAGTTATGTAACTTTGTTTAGTCAACTGTCCGAAGATATGTCTGAACCTCACAAGTGATACTAAGAAGGCAGCACATATCAGGCAACTAGGTCAGGAGATAATGGAGTAAGGTGACCATTTCCTTTCCCTTTCTATTGCATACATCGCCGACTAGCTACATACACTGTGTTACATTAATCAGACTTCAGATGTATACAAACAATTGTTCTTCCTCTGACACATATCGTCAAGTGAGAGGTAGGTACTGCCTGATAATAGATCTAGATATCAGCCAGAACCTCAATCAGAGGTATACGTAACTGTACTTACATAAATTAGATTTTAGATTAGATTTATTTATTTAACCTGGTAGAGATAAGGCCGTCAGGCCTTCTCTGCCCCTCTACCAGGGGATTACAACTATAACATGAACAATAAGATTACAATTAATATTAAATTTACAATTACAATTACAATAAAAATTAAAGTACGACAAGAATACCTGATTAATGAAAGCTAGACATTTTATCATAGAAGTTAAGAACAAAGAATATTTTTGTATTTACAAAATTACAAATTAAACCTACAATAACAAAATTCTATAGTGATGAAATTACCGGATATTGAGATATTTTGTGGTAGATTAAAAGAACTATTTACAAGAAACCATGTCTGAACGAGTCTCAATTACTGACCAAGTGCCTAGTAAGTTTGCGTTTGAATTGAATTTTATTTCAACAGTCCCTGATGCTAGCAGGTAACGAATTCCAGAGTCTTGGCAGGGCTATTGTGAAAGAGGATGAGTATGAGGAGGTGCGATGGGATGGTATCGTTAGTATTGTTTCATGGCGAGAGCGTGTGTTCAGATTGTGGTGGGAAGAAAGGTAAGTGAAGCGAGACGACAGGTACGAAGGAATAGAAGAGTTCAAGATTTCGAAGAGAAAAAGAAGTGAATGTAAATTTCTTTTCTTATCTAGTTTAAGCCAACCTATTGCTTCCAGGGATGGGGTAATATGATCATATTTACGAACATTGCTTACAAAACGTACACACAAATTATGAGCACGTTGAAGTTTCATTTTGTTGTCGCTGGAAAGGTCAGTCAGTAAAATGTCAGCATAGTCAAAATGGGGAAATACAAGGGTCTGCACAAGGGACTTTTTTAAGCAAGAGGGAATATGAACATTTATCCTTTTTAGCACATGAATAATAGAATATACTTTTCTGCAGGTTTCTGTGATTTGCATGTCCCAGTTGAGATTATTATCCATGTGAATGCCAAGATTTTTTACCGAAGAACTGAAAGGGATATGCATTGTACTTACTTTAACGGGGGAAATGTCGAGATGCTTTACAGCGTCGGTTTGCCGTTTGTGTCCTAATATGATTGCTTGTGTCTTTCCAGGATTGATATTAAGATGGAATTTCTTTGTCCATGTCACAATCGAGTCAATGTCTTTGTTCAATTTATCTATAGCGTCATTTATTCGATCTAAGCGGGAAGAGATGTAGCATTGAAGGTCGTCAGCATACAAGTGATAGTTACAATGCCTTACATGAGATGTAATATCACTGACATATATCGTGAACAACAATGGTCCGAGTACCGAACCCTGTGGTATACCTGATGTTATGTTAAACCAGGAAGAGCTTCGATTCCCGGATACAACACATTGTTGTCTTTCCCGTAAGTAGGATTCGAACCAACTCACAGCAGTCTCTGACAAATGCAGATTTCTCAATTTATGGGTGAGCAGGTCGAAATTTACAGAGTTGAAAGCTTTGCTAAGGTCAAGAAGTGTTAGTATTGTTACTTTATTAGAGTCGATTGCTTCACGAATGTCTTCTGTCACTTTAAGTAGAGCAGTGCTTGTGTTGTGTCCAGCTCTGAAACCTGACTGATACTTGTCGAATAGTTTGTGTTCGTTCATGTAGTTAGTAATTTGTCTGTGTACGATTCTTTCCAGTGCTTTTGATATGGCTGGCAGGATACTGATTGGTCTATAGTCGTTCGGGTCGGTGGGAACTTTGACTTTTGGAAGAGGAAGAACGAAAGCTTGCTTCCATATTTTAGGGAAAGTTGAAGTGATTAAGGAACTATTGAATATGTGTGCAATTGTAGGTATTACTATGTCTTGTATTTTCTGTATGAGTAATATGCTAATGTTGTCTGGCCCTTGAGCTTTCGTCTTGATGCGTCGGATGGCTTTCATTACGTCAATAGGAGTGACGTCAGTAAAATAGAATTTGTCGCGAGTTGGGGGAGCTGAGTCAGGCAAAACTGTGTCTTGTTTCGTTGTGTTGTTTAAGGTCGGGTCCTTTACAAAGTGTTCGTTCAATCGGTCAAGTGGGATGGGTATGTCTGCTTGTTCACTAGCCCTTCCAAGTCCAATGACCTTCAGATTTTTCCATAACTCGGAAGGGGTTGTGTTGGGCTCTATAAGTTTGTAGGAGTATTTGAGTTTAGCGTTTCTTATTAGTTGAGTCGTTCTGTTTCTTAGGTGTTTATATAAGTTAAAATATTCGTCGTTTTTATTGCGGGTGTATTTCCTATAGGCTAAGTCGCGTTCGGACATCAGGCTACGTATTTCAGTCGTCATCCAAGGGGCTGGGGTCTTTCTGGTACGTTTGGTCTTTAATGGTGCGTGTTTGTCATAAAGTTGAAGTATTAACGTATTGAATAAGTCTACTTTCTCGTCTACAGTTCGTAATGTCCAGATCATGTGCCATGGAAGTTGCGCAGCGTCTTCTTTCAGTGCAATATCATCTATTCTTTTGATATCCCTGTAAGTAATTACTCTAGGAGTCGATTTAGGACACTGCAGATTAAACGATAGATAAATGATATCATGCCCTGATAGTCCTGGTGCAGGCAACTGTCCATGCGTCAGTATTTTGTCGGTATTGTTAGTAATTATCAAGTCCAGTAATGTGTCTGTACCTTCCGTATGATGTGTGGGAGCTAGGGGTAGGATTACCATATCAAGGCACTGAAAGAATGATTTAAGTCTTTTAGTCGTACTAGAATGTAAGTCAAGTAAGTTTGAATTGAAGTCACCCATGATTATAACGTTCTCATATTGCGGCGTTACGTCTAGTAAGGAGGTTTCGAAATCATCTACGTCATATATATGTGGGGGTTTATATACGACACACACTAGACATTTTGTAAATAAGGTGCAAATTTCAATGAACATGAACTCGGGTTTGGCAGAGTACTGGCTTGGAGAGTGATGAATAATTTTAGGTCGCAAATCGGATCTAATATAACCAGCCACCCCTCCGCCTCTCAGCCACCCCTCCGCCTCGAAGTGTGTGCAAAATTTTGCTCAAAGTCACATGAAATTGCTATTCATATTTTGTAAAAATTTCTAGTACAGTATTATTTCTCCATCTACGAAAATCGGTATGTAAAAGTTTTCTTGATATTAAAAATATTATTGTTTTATAATGATAGGCCTATAATTGTAGCATATCCGTTTCTAACAAATAACCAGCAGTACTATGAAATCCATTCTTATTGGTTCTGTTGAAAAATTAAACCAAATTTCCATTCGAAAAATCTTTACCGTTAATGTAAATTTAATTACCTCTATGGACATTCGCCACGCGTAACAAGGTGAACACTAAGTTAGTAGCTATTGCTTATATTTTACGAAAGAGAACTCTGGTTATTATTGTAGACAGCCGTATAGGAACCGAAAATCCGCTGTCTGACTATAACACACAATAGTATTAAGAATACGAGTATATTACGTTCTCTAAGCGTTTAAATCCTTCCCATGACTTCCTCCGGGAGAGAGAAGTACAATTTATTGTGTTTCCCATATCGTAGATTTATGTCTCTGATAGACGACTTCAGTTAAAATATGTCTGCCATTTCTCGCCAATATTGAAGTTTTACGCCGAATAACATTTGGAGTTGAAAACGTCGTTAAATAAAATATTACTATTACTGCAACCACTACTACTACATTGTCTAAAAACAAAATTTTAACTATCTGGATTAAAGAGTTGTATATACTCGTATGTGTACTGTACATCATATAGTTTACCTTTCAAGTAGTGATCAGTTTTAAAGTAAACAGTAGGAATAAAGTTCGAATTCGGTCCTGCAGTACCTTACAACTATACTTTTAAGCTCGACATCATGCCCTTGTTATGTCACGAAAGCTCCAATGTGTTTTTGTGTAAATTAAATTAATAGAAAAACCTCGACACTCCCAGGAATAACAAGATTACAGTCATACAGACTGTAGAGAATAATTTAATTTTTTACCTATTGCAAATTAAATGTTATCATAGATATATTTTACCGCTTTTATACCTGTCCGCAAATTTATTTCCCTGAACTGCGTTATTTTTCTTTAGAAGTTCCCTTTAAAAGAATGAAATAAACTGCCTCTGTCATAAAAGCTTTATTTAATAGCCCTTTGAGATGACCTCGTTGGTCGACCAGCGCAGCGTTTCAATAAAATAGCACGATACAAAGGCGTGCAGCGTGTTCGAGATTGTTCATTGATACTATTTTCAGTGCGACTCATGGATATAAAAACTACACAATTGGCTTGTGTCTTCATCACCATTACCTCCCTTCAAGAATTGAGTCGTTTGGACGTTACGTCTCTACTTATGTGAGAATTATGAACTAACACTAAACGTTTCTAGTTGTGGTCAGCATGCCGGAAAGCCTTTGAGTAGACAATAGATAACAAACGCAAGAGAACACAAATGCATTCTTTATGGAAGGAAAATAAAAGTCCATTTTCCTGCCTTAAATCAGTGGATTTATAGCTATAAACTCTCAACTCTGCCTCTTGTGTCACAATGAAGAACGGATCGTGAAATCTCGGAATACTATGTTTATGATTTGTACTTCTGTTGCCAGAGAAACTTCAGTCATTTAAGCATGCCTGTAGACCTATTTGTAGTAATTACCTAAACTAAGATGTAATATTTACACCAGGTTCCCATTGAGTCTGTATTTTTCTCCGGCTTCTTCAATAAATTCAAACCATTGCTTTCTCTTCGAATTGAAATTTTAATTATCTATAGGCTAATAAGGAATAAAACTATTAAACTGTGTTTGTTTATCGTTACATATGTAACATATCGTTACATATGTAACATATCGTTAACCTTATATGCTGGGTTCATAATTTATGTACGTGCCAGCCCACCCAACTTTTTCTAACTGTTTTTATGAATACGTCATTTTCTCTGATGTGCAAGAAAGCTTGCGTTACATATGGGGTTACATTTGACATAAATTACGTAACTTCATTTTCAGTACGATTGGTTGGTCAGATGTGAAGCAGATGTAAAGGTTTATCCTGTTACTGACTGGTAATGTTGAGTGCTTGAAATTTAAAATTTATACACAATTATTAGGAAATTCAGTCTTTCGCTGTGACTCCCGGTACGATTTCCAGCAAAGAAGTGTAGATCTACATTTTCTCTTTGTCAAAAGAGCTTGGATATGTATATTATGTTTATGCTGTACACTCGACGTAGTGGATATCTGGAAAATGTAAACAAGCCACGAGGAGGTAAAGAACATACGACTTTGCGTGATTGTTTACATTCTGCAACAAACCACTGCGCCGAGTGTACATTATACTGACCGCATGACAAAGACTTCCACTATTTGTGAACGTCTAGTGCGGGTTCTAAATTCTCACGTGAGAACAGAATAGTTATAATGTAGGCGTATGTGTGTATATATGTGCACATACTCTATGTAGGAGATGAAAATCTCTTAATGACCTTCATTCTACAAACAGAAAAAGGAAAGTTTTATGTTCATTTGTGTTGGTTTCTCGAGGGCCGGACCCTGGACGGTCCAGTGTGCGACCTATACAATGCGATGATTATCCACGTCCAATAGGTGGCCTGGGTGGCATTCGTGAATTCTGTGCTTACAGGTGGGCCATCCTGCCTCAGTCCCATCCTCAGACGAATACCTGTTAAACTCGAAGTCCCAACCCCTTCCTATTTTGCATCACAAACCCCTGCTACATCCAAGACTTTATCCAGCCTATTTTTAACTATTTCAGGTGATATATGAAATGAAGGGAAGGTGGAAAGTGTTGGTGGAATGATAAAGAGAAACGGGAGTACCCCGAGAAAACCCCTCTGTAACGTTTACTTTGTTGATCACAACCTGGCCGGGGATCGAAACCGGACCGCCTGGATGGAAGACCAGGGCTCTCGCGCTTGAGCGATAGACGCAGCGAAAGGTTAAATTACAGACTATGAAATGTAGAGCTTTTGAGTCGCTTCAATAAACAGGTATTTAAATAAATCAAGCGTTAAATAAGTCGAGGTCAACTGCCTGTTATTTCTTCTTTTTTCTGCAATTGCCACTAAGCATACTAAATGATTCGTATCTTGCGAGCTTATTGCAGCCCAGATTCCCTCACATTTAGCCTTAGGCGCAATTCACACAGAGAAGACATTGATAAGACGTGGCTCAGACGTCGGGCGGAGACATGACGCGGACAAGACATGAGCAAAGCATACTGAAGTGTCAAAAAACCCTTGCGACACATCTGTGTCGCACAACTTTCATAATGTCTTCAGACGATGAGTATGTCCTTGCTTTCGTACAACTCGGTAATATTAAAAAACAAAAAGATTTTGGATGTACTCTTTGTGATTGAAAAATGAAAGGAAGTATGGAGTATTCGGCGTAATGAAAGAATTGAATATGTATCCGGACCATTTCGAGAATTTTTATACGTGAGAGAATACATAGTTTTTTAATTTTCCTTTCTTAGAAAGAGCTTTAGAAGGAAGATTAGATAAATCCATCAAATTTATAGGAAGTTCTGAGGGTTTAATGGGATTTATACCTAGAATGACCATATGATGTTTTTTTTTATTGAGATCTGAATGTCCCACCAATGTTTCTATACCACATTACAAAATCTTTTCACAAAATTGAATATTAAGTTCAAAATCGTTGCGTATGTTCTTTTACAGTCAGACGCCACGTGTCGCTTTGAAGGGTCACTCATGACGGAAAGGGACGAAGCGCTGGCTTCGGAGTGGCATGCCCACACCCCGTCATTTCTGTATGCATTGATACATTTGTTTACATGGGAGAGACTCGAAAAGCCATAGTGTCTCCGCCCGATGTCCCACCACGTCTTCTCTGTGTGAATTGCGCCTAAGGTTCAGTAGTCAGTTCAATGGCTAGAACGTGGATTATTCACATCGGAGATTTTGGTTTCAAATCCCTGCATGGCTAATGGTAAGAGAAATTGTGATGGATGGAGACGGTGTTTCTGTACATTTTATTAAGGTACTCCTTCCCTTTTCGTTCCACTATTTACACACAATTCACAATAATCCTCACCGCTATAGGAGAAAATGCTTACTGTTGTACCCTTCCAAATTAGTCTTCTGAAATCAGAGCCTTGGCTTTCGCATGTCGCCTTCGGTACTCTAGAGCGAGCGTACTGTCATGTCACTCGCACAGCACAAGGCCTCGGAACATTTCTCTTTTGAGGACTGCGGCACCACCTTTCTCCACTCGCTGCCAATGCTTTTAAGATCTTCGGCGATCCTACCTTGTTACTATCGTGCTTCGTTTTCCCCACTGCATGTGGTATCTATTAGGTCATGTCCATTTTTTGCTTCCTCTTCAGAATTCTCTAATGTTCCTTCGTATGAAACAGTGTACATTGGAATTAGGCAATTTGTCATTATTAAAATTGTTTATTAAATTATCGGTATTTTAAATTATTATTATTATTATTATTATTATTATTATTATTATTATCATCATCATCATCATCATCATCAGCTGCAGCAGCAGTTTAGTTTTCACAGGAGAGATGTGAAACTAATTCCGTGAAGAACGTTTGCGACATCACGCTGCGACTGCGAAGAAACATTTCCCAAAGTGAAATTTTCACTAACCTCGCGAGAATCAGTACGCAACTTTTTGCAAAAAAAAAAAAAATTGTAAAATTTATCTTTGCGGTCGCTTAGACATATCAAAGAACCCGGAACGATAATGTGAAGTTTGTATTTAAAATATGAACTGTCAAATGCACAAAACTTTAAACGAACGTTTCACAATTAGTCAGAACTCTAATGAACGGGTGAATACCACTATTAAAATGAGTTTAAAATCGACAAGGCATAATATTTAACATCTGCACTGCAGAACTGTCAAAACAACATTTTCCATTTGTTTCAAAACAAGTTAAATTTCATTTCGACTTCATTTTATTACATTGTCGGTACTATGCGATAGGTTTCTCTATAATAAATATAGGATTGTTATAATTCGAACGTGCCGCAGCACAAAGCACAGGGATTATATTGAAGGAAGGTTAGGAGGACTGTGCTTTTTTTAGTGGGTTATTTAACGACGCTGTATCAACTATTAGGTTATTTAGCGTCTATGAGATTGGTGATAGCGAGATGGTATTTGGCGAGATGAGGCCGAGGATTCGCCGACTGTGCTTTATGTCGATGTAGATTTTGTTACTCTGACAATGAGAAATTAGAGAAGGGAAAACGATTATGGATAAAAACATATATATAAACAAATCTAATTAGGCCTTTATCACTTTTTAAAAATGGTCAAGGGGCGTTACAAACCTGGTAACCTCCCTTGCGTACGCCCCTGAGTCTAAGATACATCGAGACTTAACGTACTCTTAATTAAATACAATCCTAGTAGTCTGAATTCAGACGCTTCTTAGATGAAAGATTGCGTGAATAATCCAAGTAGGAAGCAGGCATCAGCCTTTTTTTTACCGCAATGTAATAAATGTACGCTTACACCCACTCTTCTCCACCTACGTTCCAGTCCTTCGGGATACCGAGGAATTTCATTCTCTGTGGTAGTTTTAATAGCCATGAGAGGGATATAGCGGAAGTTTAATTACACGGAAGCACAAATCATCCTGTCGCTGTGTACACAGTACAGATGAGAAAACAATAGTCTGGGAAGAAGCGTAACAAAAACGGTTCTTTTGGTGTATATTTGTTTATAGAGCTTTAAAAAAAGCGCGTTTTTGCTGTGTCTAGTGAATAATAATCGCATATCTTCCGTTAACCAACGGTTAAAAATACCTTCCAGAAATGCTTCTCACTCATGCATATAAAATCTGTTAAGGCAAGGAAACTTTGTCTCGGAATTGGTGCAATGACTAGGAAGAAGAGTAAGATTCCAGTGCCAGTAACAACACCAAATCGTAGTTCAGTGAGCAGATAATAAGAGCAGGATGTCTGCTTGCAGCCGGCATCGACCGTTATGGAGATAGATGTACGTCATCGAATTTAACGAGGCTAAACATAACCGAAGCAACTTCATACTTAACCGGCACTTGTAACCAATTCCTATAGGGATGAGGTGTGATTTTGTCGCTGTGATAGGTTTGTCACTGGTTCTGAGTGTGACTACAGTTCCAAAATCACAGCTCCGAGAAATCGGCATCTCTGCTCGATCTGTGACTCACAGCGTTGGCGACTGATTTACGTAATGTATGCTCGTATATATTATGTGGCAGCTCCAGAGTCCAGCCAACTGCAAGTCGGAAGATGAACTTGAATGAGAACTGGGTAGACCCATAGGTACGAGGGTCGGTCAGAAAGTGATGCTTCCTTTTTTTTTTTTTTTTTTTTAACAAGTTAGTAATGTAAAAAATTTGATTTTGGCGCGATTCCTCAAACCTTTTTCTACAGTCCACTGCAGTAACAACTTCCTAAGTCAACAGATGGCAGCACTGCATCAGTTTAAAAAATGACTGACATCGACGTACATATAAGCCTAGATTATTATATACCATACTATATTATACTAAATTAATACTACAATATACTATACTATACTATACTAATACTATGCTATGCTATGCTATACTGTACTACACTGCACTGCACTACACTACATTACTATACTATACTATACTATACTATACTATACTATACTATACTATACTATACTATACTGTGATCAAGGTTATAAGATAGTGTGCTGTGATAGAATTCCTGAATGTGGAAAGTGAAATGCCCATTCACATTCATAAAAGGCTGAAGAAGGTTTATGAAGGTGCAACAGTGGATGTCAAACTATTAAACGATGGGTTTGTTGCGGTACAGAAACTGAAGGGGAAACGCCGTTGGCTGATGAAAAGCGAAGCGGCCGACCGGTGATTGCAGTGACTCCACGCAACATCCAGCGAGTCGACGAGGTCATTCATGATGACCGCAGGTGTGTCGCATGCTCTCCATCGGTAAAGGTAGTGTGATGGCCATTATTGATAAAGTGGGCTACTCTAAAGTTTGTGCACGCTGGGTAACAAAAATGTTGACTGACCAGAATAAGGAGAGAGGCAAGAAAACAATAGCCTCCGATCTGTTGCAGCGCTTCAGTGTGGAGGGGAAGAGTTCATGGCGAAAATTGTGACTGGAAATGAGACTTGGGTTCATTTTTTTTAACTTGAGTCCAAGAGGCAGTCGATGGAAAGGCATCACACAAAGTCACCCAAGAAGAAAAAATTCAAAACAATGCGATCTGCAGGGAAAGTTATGGCGACAGGTTTTTTGGGATGCGGAGGGTGTGATTCTGGTTGATTTTTTGGAGCAAGGGCGCACGATAAATTCTGTCCAATACGTCGAAATCCTCAAGAAGCTTAAAGTACGTCTTCGGCGAATTCGCCCATCAAAAACTACGGCGGATATTCTTCTTTTGCACGAAAATGCAGACCACACACCAGTCAATACACCACTGGCAAGAATACGAACATTGGTTGGGAAGTCTTGCCTCATTCACCGTATAGCCCTGACCTAGCACCATCAGAATTCTATCTGTTCGGTCCCACTAAAGGAAGCTCATCGTGGGCGTCACTTTGAAGATGAGGAGGCCCTGAAAAATTCCCTGCGCCAATGGCTGAGGAAGAAGGACCGTGATTTTTACCGCACTGGAATACATCTTCTTGTGTCAAGGTGGACAAAAACTGTGGAAAAAGTGGCAAATTAATCGTGAATGTTGTGACTGTTATGCTGTTATGTAAATTTCACGTAATTTTCTTGTAAATTAAAAGAGAAAAAAATAAGAGACATTACTTTCCGACAGACCCTCGTAGATAGCAGTGATACTGTGTTATAGACAATTTGGAAGTCTACAGACAGGAAACGGAGCCCCATAACCGCAAAGAATCATTCTAACACAAAAATCACGCTATGATAAAATCGTTATTATCTATCACAACAGCCATCGACGTAGCTCATGCGCTTGCCTGCCGATCGGAGTTGCGCTCGGGCGCGGGTTCGATTCCTTCTTAGGCTGATTACCTGGTTGGATTTTTTCCGAGGTTTTCCCCAACCGTCAGGCGAATGTCAGGTAATATATGGTGAATCCTAGCCTCATCTCGTCAATACCATCTCGCTATCACCACTCCCATTGACAGTAAATAATATAGTAGTTGACACAGCGTCGTTAAATAACCAAATAAAGAAAAATCTATCACAGCGATTTTTCGAAACTGTAACGGCAAAACACTGTCATATCCATAGAGTCAGTATATGAAGAGAGAGAGCGCAGGGTGTCAACATTGAAAACGTAAGTCACGTGACTTTTGTATGCTGCAGACGATTCTGTAGTGTTTTTATATGTGAGGTCTTGCTTGTGATTAATAAATAATGAAATGTATTCAAAGTAAGATAAGTTCTGATGTACCGATTTTAGCCATAGTGTTGGCAAACTATTGCTTTTGCTATGGATGCAAAGAAACATACTCGTACCTGAAAGGAGGAAACATATCGGTCCTTTCTTAAGTATCGCACACACGTAACCTCACTTGTAAATATATTGAAGACTTAGTTTCTAATTCTCACATACAGGGTGTTTAAAAAATACGGGACATAATTTCAGGTATGTATTTCCCACATGTAGACAATCAAAATAGTTCATTACAACATGTGTCCGGAAATGCTTTATTTCCGAGTTATGGCCTTCACAACATTGAAATTCACCGGAACGTTTTTCTTTCCGCAGGTCGTTGCCGTCAAAGGACACATTAAGAGGGCACTCTGACAGTTCATTCCGAGGCGAAGGTTACATTCAGTGTTGTGTAGGCGTTAGACTGTGCGACGTATTCAAATCAAGAGCTGGCAGAGATACACTTCATGTACGGTAAGGCGGACGGCAATGCTGCGCTGGCTCGTCGTTTGTACCAGGAGAGGTATCCACAGCGACAATGTCCAGATCGGAAGACATTTGTACGTGCGAGTATGGAAAATTTAACTCTCCTGGTTTGGGAAGGGGACGACCAAGATCTACAACTCCAGAAGTACAGGAGGAGATTCTGGAGGCTGTGAACATGACTCCTTCTATCAGCACACGAAGGGTAGCGTTACAAGTCAATGTTCCTCATACGACTGTCTGGAGACTGTTGAAAGAGTATCAATTGTATCCTTATCATTTGCAACGTGTACAGGCCCTGTCACCAGCAGATTACCCTGCACGAGTTAGGTTCTGTCAGTGGTTCTTGCAGCAGTGTGGTGTAAATCCGAACTTTTATTTACAGATGAAGCACAGTTCACACGAGATGGCATAACAAATTTCCACAATCAGCATGTATGGGCGTATGAAAACCCACGTGCAACTGTTCCATCTCATCACCAGGTGCGGTTCTCCCTCAACATGTGGGCCGGTATCATTGGTGATCGATTAGTTGGACCCCATGTACTTGTAAACAGACTTACGGAGCAGGCGTACACAAACTTCCTGGAAAACACCATACCTTATGTTTTAGAAGACACTCCACTGATCAATCGTCAACACATTCACTTCTTGCATGATGGCGCTCCTGCACACTTCAGTCGTACGGCTCGCCGGTACTTGGATCGAAGGTTTCCTGATCGATGGATAGGTAGAGGTGGCCCAATTGCTTGGCCTCCACGCTCACCTGATCTGAACCCTCTCGATTTCTACTTGTGGGGCCATTTAAAATCATTGGTGTATTCGTCTCCGGTGCCTGATTTGGAATCCCTTCGGAATCGAATTGTGGCATTTTCTGAGGACATACGCAATACTCCTGGAGTTTGGGATCGTGTTCGCAGGTCAATGAGACATCGATGTGAGGTCTGTATTCAAGCAGGAGGTGGACATTTTGAACACCTTCTGTAATGACAACGACCTGCGGAAAGAAAAACGTTCTGGTGAATTTCAATGTTGTGAAGGCCATAACTCGGAAATGAAGCATTTCCGGACGCATGTTGTAATGAACTATTTTGATTGCCTACATGTGGGAAATACATACCTGAAATTATGTCCCGTATTTTTTAAACACTCTGTATAATAAATTATTTATCATCATCATGTACAGTATTCTTCATTTTATAGTTTCTAATTTTTTTTTAGAAATTCATTCTAGAATTTCTCTTTTTTTTCCGTGATACTTTTCTAAAATATTGCTGATTTTTCTTCCGGTTCTGAAGGCTTTTATGAGTTTCTGCAGTTAATCTTTCTTGATCCATACTTTTCTTTAATTTTTGTAATTTCTAAGTTCAAAATGGACATTACTGAGCATAGATCCCTTCCATTTGTAAACCAAAGATAAAAATATAACATTTAAACCAACAAAGCTGTAGTTTTATTTCCTAGACTGGGTAATGTATTCTACGTACATTTTTTATTGTACGAATGTATTTCCGTAGTGAATTTTCCCCTTCTCAAGTAATCCCAAATGTTTTTTTTTTTAGTCCTAGATTCATATTCATGTTACAAGTTACGCAAGAATGTTGAATGTTAATCATTACTTTTTCCATATATTAAAGATGTGGTTAAGGCTGCTTTCCAGTTGAGACAAAAATGGACTAGTAAATCCAATATTATGTTCATGATTTTTTTTCAAAATGTCGATAAATCCTGTTCTTTGATTATGCTCACGACAAAATTATCGGTAAATACCGACTTAATAACTTGACATACACTCTCAAATTTTACAGCTTGTAAAAGTCCATACCACTATAAAAATAAATATGACGCTCAAAATTTCAGAAAATCGTTTATTGTTTATAAAAAAGAAAATTCTGAAACTAAACAACAGAATGGCATATAAGAAATAATACGGAACTGTAAGTGAAAATAGTTTGAAAAAATTGGATAAATATATCTTCATAGGCTTTGATGGGAATAGAAAGTGGAGTTATAAACTTCGTATTGCTGTACGTTACAAATAAAATATTACATAATTGTGTAGAAGTCTCGTAGCGTTACAATAATGACTAAGTAGGATAATGAAAATGATTTGTCATTTAACAAGGCATTAAGAGTAGTAGGCCTATGAAGTAATAAGACCACCATCAACACTAGTGTATAGTGTACGTATATGGAATGAAATTAACTGAGGGGGGCACGGATGGCCCAGCACTGCGACCTATTGAGATCTATTGCGCTAACCCTCTATATGGAATGGGTTGCATGCCACAGATCCCCTATGCGCACCCTGGTAATCACATGACTCCCTTAACGACCGGTTCCTAAAACCGACAGAATCCATATACCATTCCTGCTTCGGCAAATTCCCCGCGAAGAACACACTGCATTCTGGTGCGTTCGTAGCTGCAAGCGGGTATGCTCTCTACCTCTTCCTGCTACACGACGGGGCACACGGGACGACTCCGCTTACCCTTTACCCATTTCAGCGAGTGCTGACGACCACTGTTGTAACATGTGAAGGAGATTCACAGTGAAATACGATCAGAGGATAAACAAAGGTGACGCAATTGTTACAACTTTGACCGCGAAAAATAATCTGCATCATTGTGTTTTGTTCTGCTCTCTATACTGATGAATTTTTAATTCCCATAATTATGACATGGAAAAAGAATACATGAGAGAACTGATACTGGAATACAGAAATAATCTCCGGCTGTGTAACGTTAATATACATCATCATCAGCAGTAGCAGCAGCAGCGTCATTAACCGTGTGACAGAATCTAGGCTGTCAGCAGTAGTTTGAAACATATATATTATCCAAATAAGTTCGTGACATTACTCGTCCATTCTGAAACAGTTTTTGTATTAATCTGGACTCATTCGTATTATTTTGGTTTATAAGGTTGTTATGAGACAGTCCAAACTTACGTTATAGTTTATGTTTAATCCAGACTTCATATATTTAAGTTTACTTATCTGTATTGCATGAATGTTTATAAGGGCACGTAAAGCATTCTGCTTGGACGTTTTTACGTCAACTGTACATAACGCCACGTGGTCGAGATACTGAACAGCTGTTTTATTCTTTCCGTATGACGGTCGAGTGTTGGTTTGAAACGTATGAGGCTGTCTGTTCAAATCATTATTACTGACGTCGTACTGCAAGTCCCATGGTGTCAAGTGAATTTTTACGCTTACTGGAATGGAATTCTAATTCTTGTTCACCAACTACACGCGCCGAACCTGTCAGTATGCAGGCGACTTAAAAGGGATAATGAGGTGTAAATTGCTTCTTCGTTTGAAAATTCTCATTCATGGGAAAAAGAAACATTTCATTTCAAGAAAAATATAGCTCAAAAATACTGAAAATGGACCAAAATAACGAGGACGATAAATAATACTTGTACGTATGTATTGTATTTAACATTCTGTATCACTTTTATGGTTATTTTATGCAACATTGTAGCAATAGAAATCTTGGATGACAGGGAAACTCGTCCACTGTAATTCATGTTTTTTTTTTTAACTTACATAATGACAAATTCAAAATAAAGTACAGTAGAGCGTCTCGTTTAGGCACAGTGAAAACGTAAACAAAGTGCAGGTAACGTATGGAGGGAAGACGAGCCGTACGATAAACACGAGGGCTGCACAAGGTTTTGGTTACAACATTTGTGGCGGAGCATTAATTGAAATTATATTTTCCAAAAACACACAAATTGCATAACGTTATCATATACACATTTTAACAAACAAGCAATTGTAACGTTGAAATAATTCAATATAACAAATCAAGTTTTTCTACTTACATGATGTTGCTTTCAAGCATCAGATTTGCAGTCATGAATTTCATTTTCTGTATGACTAACATAATACCATCATCTTCTGTGGCCAAATTAACAAAACTACAGTATACTGGTCTGAACTGTATCTAAATAAATTGAACTTTGAGAAGGGATAATTATGTTTAGGTAATAGTGTTGCCACTTCAGATCAGTATATTATAGTTTTGTTAATTCGGCCACAAAAGACGGTGGTATTATGTTAGTGGCACAGAAAATGAAATTCATGACCGTAAAAATGCTGCTTGAAAGCAACATCATATAAGTAGCAAAATTTGATTTGTTATATTGAATTATTTCAACGTTACAATTTTATTGCTTGTTTGTTAAAATGTGTATATGATAACGTTATGCAATTTGTGTTCTTTTCTTTTGTGTGTTTTTGAAAAATATAATTTAAATTAATCCTCCGCCATAAATGTTGTAACTGAAACCTTGTGCATCCCTCGTGTTTATCGTACGGCTCGTCCTCTTCCACACGTTACCTGCACTTTGTTTACGTTTTCACTGTGCCTAAACGAGACACTCTACTGTAAGTGAAAGCGATGACAGTGAAGCTAAAATCTCAGTACGATACTCTTCACAGAAGATAATTTTCAAAGGCCCTTCATTACTTATTGACTAGTGCGACGAAATGTAACTAGGCCTAAATCTTGTTAGTAGAAAAGATTAAGTTCTTCCTTTCAAAGTAGCTAAGATCTGAAATAGTATTACATGTTATGGCCATAGTACAAGCTAGCTTGCTTCTTTCAGTTCTTATTGTCCCTAAGATTCTGGATTTAAAGTATAAAAATGTAACGTAGACACAGAAAAGAGCAAGACTCGGAACAATTATACAGTTCCATAAGACCGTGGCTATCCAAACTTTACTTAATGGGTAAGTAAATGTATGAATCAGGACTTATGGGAACAAACATAAAGACGGGAAGTAAAAATTGAAGCAACAGAGATGCAACTGCTGACACTGGTAGCGAGCTTGAAATTGCGCCTGCTTGTATACATCTTTTCTTGCATCTCGCATTACAGCATGCGCCAGAGCAGTCGGTTCATCGTTATTGATAGACCAACAAATGATTTGACAGTGAAAGAACTCACTTGCTCAAAACGTCTCCCATATTCTGTACTATTCATAGCACGTTTTGGAGCGCCTGGCGTAATTTATACCCCCACACAATTCAGTCTATAAGCTCTTTCTTAATTTAAGATACTGTTCTGCAGGCAACCGTGTAAGAACAGCGCTTGAGGTGGAAATGAAAGGAACCATATCTTTTTACGCTCGTGCACATGGCACAATTCCTCACACTATTGCAGAGAGAGGGAGAGAGAGAGACTCAGGTAAAAAATAAATATTTAAATTGCGATACTGTTTCAGAAGTATTTCGAACATTAGTTTCCTATCTCAAAGATATCCACTAAACTCCATATTCACCTGTACTAATTTGTGACAACTGATTTATATAGACTACTTACAGTGACATTAATATAGAGTCAAACCTAAGGGGACCGGCATTTCTGTCGTCTCTCGGCACTACAGTCTCGCAAGCAGATAACGTTCTTGCCGTCTCACGCATTTACAGTCTGGCAAGTGCTCTTTTGCATAATTACTGAATTATTTAGCCTATTTACGGAAATTAAGAGAACTTTTCCTGAATTTTGGAGCAATTACTCAAAATGTTTTGCATTACATTCTAAACACATGCAATGATGTACGATACACGAGATCGAGAAAACACACTAATTACCACACAGGGATATCTTAGCTCGGCAAAAAAGCCGGTGTCTTCGACTTAAGTTCGGCCTAGGACAGAATGCGTGGATGTTCCTTCTCAGTTGTTGCACCACATTTGCATATATTATAGTAACTTTCTGAACATTAATGAGAAATACGTATTTTTAAACGTGGTTAGATAATCAGTACAACAACGCATTTTCCTCATTGAAACGTATCTCCTGAAGAAGAAATACTTAACAACTTTTGTTTACGCAAGTTTCGGCAGCGCCTTCCAGAGACTAACAACAATCGAAACATTTTAGTGTTAAATTATTAAATAAGTGGGGAGAAACAAATTCCATTCTTCATGAGAAGAAACGTGCACTTCACGATTAATACTAATTATGAGATTAAGCTCCATCGAGTGTCTCACAACTTCATACATCAATGGATCATATGTAACGAGGACATTTTGAGCAACCACTCTGAAATTCGGTAAGATTCTCTCCATTCTCTTAAATACATAATTCACTAGTTACACGAAAGATCAGTTGCCAGACTGTAGTGCCGTTTGACAACAAGAACGTTATCCGCGAGAGTTTTCAATCTGCTTTCCTTAAATTTGACTGGCACTGTAGAAACTAAGAAAACGACGTTTCCTTATGAACCATTACTATACACTTTAACATATCACCATATATGCCTACTATTATTTGTTTAAACAACAGAATAATGTTACAATTATCCACTTGCTAAAATAGTGTAACTGTGGGAGATTGGTATGGAATTTTCGACAGTGGGATAAATTTGCTTATAAAACCACGAAGTACGTGTATAACTGTACAGACGTTAGATACCGAGGGGCATAACTTATTAGTATAGGCCTATTCGAGAATTCTGGAGATTAATGTCGAGACTTGCTGCGCTCGGCTTTAAGTTTCTGCGAACCATAAGTGAATTTTTTTGTGAACAGAGATAAGCATCTGATCAGTTCTGCGAAATCGCCTTATCGCTAATCCAAAAGGAAGTGTCCTGTCTTGTCAATTAGTACTGTGACTACCTACCGAGGATCGACACAAAAATGTTCCATATCTGACTAGTCACTCGAGCTGAAGGGTATTTCGAAACATGTCGTCTTGATTAGCATAGGACAAACATCATGCAAAGATGAGGAAACGCGGAACGAACTTACTGTAGTGACAACACGAAGGAGCGATCAAAGTGGTCCAGCGAACTGCGCTGCGCTATCTGTCAGTGTCATCTGCTGCGGGCATTGATTTGTACTACCGGCACGGTCACTCTCAGACCAAGGTTAACTTTCGGACTCTCAGGTGCTCCTTCCTTGTCTACTATTAAACTCTGGCACCATATAATATAAACTTAAAGAGAGCGTTTCATTAAGTGTTGAAAAAAAAACAGGGACAGACTTCCCAGCCGGAGTTACCCAATTCCTCTTGTCGCGTCTGTTGTTAAAGCCTTAGCGCGCTCGTCTTCCATCCAGGCGGCCAGGATTCGATCCCCGGCTAGATCATAATGAAATTTGTGGTGAGCAGAGGAGACGTTGCAGTGAGTTTTTCTCGGGGTATTCACGTTTCCCTTTACCATGCCACCAACACTCACCACCTTCTTAATTCATATATCTGCAATAGTTAAAAATAGATTGAAGTCCCAGGAGCAGTACGGGTTTCCGATGGTGATATAGGGAGGGCTTGAGGCTAAGGCCCGGGGCTTATCAGCAAAGCTCGGAACTTGGGGACTTGTGTCTTTGAACGTGGCTAAGCGACCGGACTTCAATGTCAACAAACTCCCGCTTCCAGCACAGAGGTACTGTAAGGTCTGCTATAAAAGTGGTTCCTGGCTGGAACAACATAATGGTACTCGTAATATTATGGTAGATTGAAACAAGTAATTTTATAGCATATATATATATATATATATATATATATATATATATATATATATATATAAACATGCAAAATATATCAAATTTACAGTTCTGCTCTGTATATTTTATTACAGTGTATGACTACATACACTCGAATATTTTTCGAACCCATACCTTCTTCGTCTGTTAGTTAAACATGATTTGAAACGAAAGAAACTTATTTCCACGTCACATGAAGTGACGGGAGCAAAATTAATTTTTTTTTATTTTATTTATTTTAACTAGCTACCTACTGAATACAAATTACATTTATAAAACAAAAATGTTTCTATCCACTACCGCAGGAGCCAGGCTCGTGTACGGTGTTGTATTAGTCAATAATATAACATAAAATTTACAAGGACACTTTACTAAATACATAAGTAACTTAATTCGAACCAATAAATACAACACAAGAGCAAGAATAAGGAAGAAAGAGAAAAAGAGAGAAAAATACACATTTAATATAAATTGACAATTCGACAGAAGCCAGTGATATTCAATAAAAACAAGAATATAGTAGACAGAAATAAAAGGTAAAAAAATGCATTTGTTAATATTAAGTTATATTATATCGTGGATAATTTTACAAATTTATTTTTTAGAAGCTTCAATTTTAAAAAATTTCAAATTTGGAAAATGGTTTGTAATTGTATTATAAAGTCTTAGGCCGAAATAAAGTATTGCATGTTTTCACTGTCACTGTTTCCTGTTCGATTTTCAGTGGTTGCTAGCTGATCTCGTATCTGAGAAAGATAAGTATCCTAAATTTGTCTCGAAAATAGTTTTCAATTTCTATGTCACTACTAGGGAAGGTTCCACTACGACTTGATCCATGGCTATGGACAAATTTTCCACCGATTTAAGGGACTGCAATGTATTTCAATGAATGCCCGTTTCCAATCTCTAGTTTGTGTTTGACACAAGTTACAAAATATAAACTCTCCATTCGAAGAAAATAATGTATCTCCTCAGAATTCCTCCACGAAATTCTGTACCTAAATTTTAAGAAATATATTTTCAAACGTATACAATACCCATTCGAATAATACGTATTTTCTTATTTTCAAACAGACCGTTTACCTCTAATTAATTCTCTGAATGTCATTGGCTTCGACACGACACAGTTTCCTCGTCCGTCTTCCTGTCATTCGATGTGACCACGTTCTTAGTAAGTACACACGACTGTCCCTGAGCACTTGCAGGGTGAGCTTTGTGTACGTTGTACCTGTAACCTTACTCATGCACACGACACACAAGTCCCCAAGTTCCGAGCTTTGCTTATCAGGTACTCGTCTGCGAATTAGACCAGCCTCTATCAGGGCTGATGCAGGATGAGCCACGATTTCGGATTCATGAATGTTACCCAGGTCAGCTGTTAGACAATCATCCACTGATGAAGATATTCTCTTCTCCTCGCGTATGTGGTACCTAAGAGGTTACGTCCATTTTCGGCTTTTCCCCTTCAAACTTTTCTAGATCTCCTTCAGTGGAGCAGCGTAACCCGAAGTGAGACAAGTGGCCAACAGGCTTGGAGCTCACATAATCAGTTTCTGTTAGCCCCGAACCCTTTTCGAGGACGCGTTTTGCGTACCTTTTAAATTCTTCTCCCACGTTTCCTCTTTCAGTTCAATTCAAGTAAAGCCATAACATCATTCATTTCTGATGCTGTCATTAGAGAGGCTTATGATGGGGTTGGAAAATGAGTGGAGTCAATAAAGATGTCGACCTGGTTGGCGAGTTGGTATAGCGCTGGCCTTCTATGCCCAAGGTTGCGGGTTCGATCCCGGGCCAGGTCGATGGCATTTAAGTGTGCTTAAATGCGACAGGCTCATGTCAGTAGATTTACTGGCATGTAAAAGAACTCCTGCAGGACAAAATTCCGGCACATCCGGCGACGCTGATATAACCTCTGCAGTTGCGAGCGTCGTTAAATAAAACATAACATTTCAATAAAGATGTTCAGTCTGTGATAATATTGACAAATAGCCTTTGGTTATTTATATGCATTGTGGCGCTAATTGCTGTAACTTCGTCACGAGGAGAACAACAAAACTGTAATTCTTATAGAACAGTGAAATGTGCTATGGAATGGGCCAAACAGTTGAGAATCCTGTTTTCCAACACAAAAGTTAAATCTGTCTTTGCCCTCATCCTCGAGGAAGTAGCCCAGGGACCAGTTGAAAATACTGCCAAGATCAAACCACTCTGTCCCACAAGATAAACATTGAACGAACCCAAAAATTGAGGCGGTCAGAAGCAAAGAGGTGTAAGTGTACTTACGTTATTTTCGTGAAAATGCGTTAAAAGTTACTAAGCTTTCGTAAATTCTGTCAAGTTTTAATTTTAAATGTTAATGTATGATGTGGTTAAAATATATATATTTATCACTGACATTTTAAATGCTTTAATCCGAAATTCGAATTCTAGTTTAGGTGAACCAAAGATTCTAAAATTATGACAAACTAAAAATAAATCAGAGCCGAAAAATACTTACCGGTTATTGGTAAATGTGTGTGTATGTATGTATATTAGAGTCGGGCAAACAGCCTCTTACTCCCGCTCGTTCTCGTAGGCGAGACTAGCTGGCCGATAACGCCAGTTCCGAGAATCGTATTCTCGAGATTGGCACTCTCGGGAACGAGGAATACCGGGTCCCGGCCTGTTATCGCACGGCCGACTTATCGTTATGAAATGCGTACACTGACTGCCGGCTTAATTGCCGCTTATCACTGCAATTCGTGACTCTTTCTGAAATATTAATGTTCATAAAGCAATTTAAGAAGGCACAGCAGTGTGGTATGCAATAAATAATACAGCACATTATGATTGTCGACATTCTTACAGAAGTCACACTATTTTAATGAACTATTTATTGCCTTTCCGGAGAAGCAAAATAATGCAGCACTTTCAGCCGTTAGCTAATCCTAAGCTAGTCTAAAACAATAACAAGTTATGGTTGGAGCTATGATATACTTTCTCGATATCAGCATTTTGTTGACATTCCATATTTAATCATTCGATAGTGTTTTGTATACGCTATAGTAATGGATATCACACGACTGTATTATTATTATATTGCGCGTTCACATCTGGATGTTTCGTTGTAATGCAAGGGCATCTTCATCAGCATGGGTAATTATTGCGCTGTGTAAGGACGAAATAAAATAATACTTATTTATATTATTATAAAGGACCAGAGGCTCTGACAAAAGATATTTTTGTTTCCCAATTGATAAAATGCTGAATGTGAAATGGAAACACTTTTGCAAGGGGAAGGACAGATTTACGAAATAGAGTAGATCCTTTCACAAATTGATCATAATTACTTACAAATGCGTTTTAAGGAACCCGAAGGTTCATTGCCGCTCTCACATAAGCCCGCCATCGGTCTCTATCCTGAGCAAGATTAATTCAGTCTCTACCATCATATCCATTTTTATATTAGCTTCCCATCTACGTCTCTGCCTCTCCAAACGTCCTTTCCCTCCGGCCATTCAACTAACACTCTATATCCATTTCTGGATTCGCCCATACATGCTAGATGTTCTGCCCATTTCAAACCTCTGAATTTAATATTCCTAATTATGTCAGGTGAAGAGTACAATGCGTGCAGTTCTACGTTGTGCAACTTCCTCCATTCTCCATCCCTCTTAGCCCCAAATATCTTCCTAAGAATCTTATTCTCGAACACCCTTAACCTCTGTTCCTCAAAGTGAGAGTCCAAATTTCACAACCATACAGAACAATCGGTAATATAACTGTTTTATAAATTCTAACTTTCAAGTTTTTTGAGAGCAGGCTGGATGACAAAAGCTTCTCAACCGAATAATAACAGGCATTTCCCCCCCCCCCATATTTATTCTGCGTTTCTTCCTGAGTGTCATTTATATTTGCTTTATCATAACAACAGAGAATAAAAGAGGGTTATTATTATTATTATTATTATTATTATTATTATTATTACCTAGTTACTTTACGACGCTTTATGAACTGCTATAGCTATCTAGCGTCTGAATGAGATGATAATGCCAGCGAAATGAGTCCAGGGTCCAGCGCCGAAAGTTACCCAGCATTTGCTCTCAATGGGTTGAGGCGAGAAACCTCAGCCAGGTAAAGACTGGTTCACAATAAACCGGGAACGGAAACGACAACGAGAAATAATGTTAAAATAAATATATTTAAATGTGAACATTCACAATTAACGAGAAGATTGCCGGAGCCCGGAAACGGGAACGTGAAAGTTAATTGTGAATGCTCACATTTAAATGTATTTATTTTAACAATATTTCCGTTATCGTTGTCTTTTCCGTTCTCGGTTTATTGTGAACCAGTCTTAACTTGTCCCAACCAAGATTCGAACCGGAAGCCGATCGTTTCACAGTCAGGTGTGCTAACCGTTACTCTACAGCGATTATTATTATTATTATTATTATTATTATTATTATTATTATTATCATTATATCATTATTATTATTAGTACTGCTATCATCATCATTATCGTAATCATTAGGATGATTAAGATTATGATTATCAGGATTATTATGATGGTTATTATTTATTGCTGTCTTGTAAGTTATCATTAGGTACCGGTACAAGTATTAGAAATCTGATTAATTATTAATTTGTTATTCTCGTTCCTATAACATATAGGATAATTATTATAAACCATATAGCCCTATATAATTTTATATTGTAACATGGCTAGAATACAATAATGATTGTTCTGTAACAATAATTTATAACGTGCACACCAATAGAAAGTGTAGTTTTCTATAGTATAGGCTGGTTCACAATAAACCGGGAACGGAAAAGAGAACGAAAATAATGTTAAAATAAATGTACAGTATTTAAATGTGAGCATTCAGAATAGTTAATTGTGAATGCTTACCTTTAAATACATTTATTTTAACAATATTTCCGTTCTAGTTCTCGTTGCCGTTTCCGTTCTCGGTTTATTGTGAACCAGCTTTTGATATTTTCATGTTTCATATTATTGTGTTACAAACTATTTTTTTATTTAGTTGTTATAAAAGATAGCCTAATTACTGTAAAGTGTAAACCATCTTGGACTATACGAGTATAGCCTCATTTTCAACTACCTGTATTAAAATACCATTTAATACCATCCGTACAATAACGAGTTTTCAAGCGTTGAAGGGTTCCGTACAAATTTTACGGAACAAACGTTTGAGTCATGAGTCCCGCGCTAACAGGTTAACTCGCCGTTATTCGAGAACCAGTAAAAATTTTGAGTTGCCATCACTTTTAAAAGTAATTTCCATCCTTTCTCAACATTTCTCTCGCTTTGACCCCCCATCTAACGTGAAAAACAAAAAAGTTTGCCGCTTACCAGCAGTGAAGTCTGAACAGATCAATCTCCATCGAAGTTAATATATTTTTTTTTCACTTTCCAAAAAAGATTTTCAGTTCGATTTGTTTTTCTATGCTTTCCTTAGACATTGAGCTATCAATCCAAAAAAATTACAGCGCGATTGATTAAGTATTATAGGAGCTACGACATGATATATATTTAAAGAACCGGGAAGTGTATAAGCCAATGCTTCCTATAGAAGCATGGCCCGAGCGATACTGCTTTCTAATCATTACTACAGTCCCGCATAGACGTCCGAGACTGTCGGGAATAACCTAGTATCGGTAATCTCGGGACCAAGAGAATCTCGTGTTCTCTATCAATGAGTCATTTGGCTACGTTAGGTACTCGCGCACTGGGCGAGACTGCGGTGATTACGCAACCGAGAACGGGCGATAATATGAGGCAGTCTGCCCGACTCTAATGTGTGTATATATATATATATATATATATATATATATATATATATATATATATATATATATATATATATATGATTTCAATTAGGTGTAATGCAGAACCAAAAAGTACGCAGATCATGAGGATGACTGTCTGGTCTCTCATACAAAGTTTTGAGGAAACTTGAGTGTTCCCGCGCCAATAATCAGATGCTGGTGATGCAAATGGTTTTTGGGCTCTTCTTACCAAACTTACGTGTTGTCTCAATATTAAGAAACTTCAGATGAGCCATCTAACTGCAGTTTATTTTATCTTGTTGTCATTACTAACTCATGTAACAAAGGTATAGTCTAAAGTGACAATACACTAGATTCTCGCTAATCCGGTCCTCAGTTATTCGGCCTCTCAATTATCCGGCCTCCTTCTAGTGTACTTCCTATCACTTCTACTGTAATAGTGTTCTAGAAATTTGAACCGGTGTCATTTGTTGTACTCTATTACTTCTACACGTATACGCGTATACAGGGAGTTTCTAAATTAGGCCGACAAACTTTTGGATCTGATACAATTATAACCTTCTTTCAAACACTTTCCGTTAAGGAGCCCATGAGCTCGGACACTACGTTTCAGTGCAAGAGGGATTTAATGCTACCACCCTTATTTATTTCCTGAGCTCAGTATCATGCATTAATCCACTTTGATTACTATCTGAGGTCGGCAAGTTTGTTTACTTCTATCTGATCTGTTGGCTTTTTGTGCTCAGTATCATCCTTTCATTCATTCTATTGATTGCTTCTTCTCGGCATAATATAAGTCTTCCTTGCTTACGAAACATTGCATTTTGTTAGCCACTGCAAACATGGAATGTTACACATGGAATGAGTTGGCGTATGGCAGCATTTGGTTCTGCTCGTGCGGCACAGAGGCTTCACCAGCAACGGTTTCGAAACAGACGGGTTTCTCATATTCTCACCACAGTACATTTACCAGCATTCATCGCAGACTGCGCGAACAGGGCTCATTCGATAGACGAGCAGAGGGTCAAGGACGGCGGCGTTCTACGCGAACTCCTGAGACCGAGGAAGCTGTGCTGCGGTTTGTCGAGAACAATCGTTCGGTGGGTACGAGAACTATTGCTCACCAACTCAACATTGGTCATTTCATGGCCTGGATAATTCTGCAGGAACAGCTGTTGTATCCTTATCACCTTGAAAAGATCCTTGCCATTAAGCCAGGTGACATATCCATTGCGACAGGAATGTTGTACTTGGTATTTGAACCAAACTGCAGTCCAACCACAGTTTGTACCTTATGTTGTTCACAGAGGAAGCATGTTAAACTCGTGAGGGATTGTTTAATTCCCGTAATTCACATGTTTGGGCTTTCGAAAACCCCCATGCCACGTTTGCATCAAATGAGATTTGGTGTCAATGTGTGGACAGGAATTGTGAATGACTTCTTTGTGGGGCCATACCTTTTGCTGCGACGACTCACCACCAATAATTATTTGGTACTTTTACAAAAAGTTCTGCCTGAGCTATGCACCCGCTTCCTCTTATTAATAGACAAAGAATGTGGTTACAACATAACAGAGCACCACCCATTTTGGGAATGGAGTGCGTAGTCATCTGACAACTACATTCGGCGATCACTGAATAGGTCAGGTTGGGTCCGTTGCCTGGCCAGCGCGCTCACCTGACATTCCACTTGATTAATTTTTGTGGGGCCACATGAAGTGTGTGGTTTATGAAACCCCTGTTGACTCTGAAGAACATATTGCAGCACGCATAGTCTGCGCAGAAGCTGAAATCAGGGAAATGCCTGGTGTCTTTGCAAGGGCACGACAAAGTATGGCACGTCGAGTTGCTATCTGGAAGTCAATGGACGTATGTTTTAGTACTTATTGTAGTGATGAGACAGTAAAGCAGTGAACCCATACTGCTAATTTAACACTGAAGTGAATGTTTTTCTGCATGTTTGGGTCAATAAATTGTATTGTCCTGTAACATTAATGATTTGTTTATTCAGTTTTCACGTGACTAATCACTTCAATCCCTTCCTGTACGATCGAACCATGTAATGACATAAACCCCTCTTGCTCTGAAAGGAAGTGCCGTAGCCTATGAATTCCTTAACAAAAACTGTTTGAAAAAAATGTTATTTATCCGATCCATAAGTTTGTCGGCCTAATTTAGAAACATTCTGTATACATACACACGCACCGGCCACGTGTGGAACATACCAGTATCGATTTAGAAGTGCAGGTAGAGTGATTGGCACATCTTATATCATTAAATGTAATAACTTCTAAGCACTTTCAGAAATGCAGCAACCCTCTGTGCAAGGAATGACCGGATTACCAAGAGTCTACTAATTGTACATATTTATATACCTATTAAGTTTAATTATTACGTAGCGTATGTGAAATGTTCGTTGTATTGTATTTAAATTATGTGTTTGCTTTCCTATATACTGTACGTCTCAAGAGGGATTTAAACAAAAACAAGTCTCTACTTACGCATTGCTCAGAAAACTCAACAAAAAAACATCGGACGAGTCACCTGACAACCGTTCGTTGTATATTGAGCTTCTGCTGTCATTACTGTCCCACGTAGCAGAGGCAGTCTATTATAATAGCTAGTCTATTGGCCGTTCCTCCCATTAAATTTACACCATTCTTTGATAAATCTAGAACTTATTACGTAGCCGTATGTGCAATTTTTTGCATTGTATTTTAATATATATCTACAGTACTTGCATACAACTCAGGAGGAATTTAAAGAAAAAACAGTTTCTACTAGTGATTTATAGTGACAAGAACACATCAGGAAATCTACAAGCTTTACAGCTTTTCACTATAGTTTGTTTGATATATATAACAACCAGTTATTAATGTCGGGTCTTTCCTCTGGCCACAGTTTTATCACAGTCTAATATATTCAGTCACGAAGCTTGAGTTGTGAGGGTGCTAGGAACAATAGACTGTGCCGGTACTATTTCGCATTGTCTGTAATGAGGCGATATTAGCGATCCTAGTGGTTAGCAACTATCTATGGATGCATATTTACTACGTACTGAGCTGCGTGACTGAATATACTAGATTGTGGTTTTATTGTATCTGTTCATCCATTTCACTCTGTTCAATTTTTGGATGTTTGGGAGAAGATGGGTGTAAACAATTAGAAATTTTGACTTTTCTAAAGTGTTCCTTTTATGAAACAATGAAGATATTGGGCACTGGGAATCTAGACTCGGACTTTTCTGTTACGAGTAAACAATTTCAGTATAACCTGTTCCCTGTTAATAGCAATATGAAGCAATTCATGCTATGTTGGATGAGTTGTTTCTTTCCGTCCTTACTCCTTTCTCCTATGTCTTAAGGTATTTGGCTTTTTATTTCTCTTTTCAGTCAGCGGTAAATTAACACATTTTGGAACTCTGCGTCTGCGTCTTTCTGAGTACTATCTAACAAAGACATCACAAAATACTGCATTCACAATGAGCAAATCTCCATACTCTAGGCAGGCTACAAACCCTCAACCGTGTTTTCCACGTAGCTCTATAGAGTTCCTTAATCGTTAAGTAAGCCTACACTATAATGAGCTTGATTAAATTTCAAAATATAGAAATGTAGAATTTAATCCAGAAAGAAATGTAACTTAATACATTCTCATTTATGCGAAGGAAAGTTTCTTTAAATTGGTTAGAACTATTGTTGAAGACTTAGCATCAAGTATTTAATCTCTGTAACCTTGAGGTACTGCAAACAGTATGCGATTTACGTCGCAGTGATTGCACGAGCGTCAGGGCTCTAGTAGGGAGCGGGTTCCTGCGAGACTTGACACACTACGAATATGTATACGGCTAGAAACGAGGTAAGCTAACAAACTAATTGCTCTTTTGTATTCAGCTCATTCTTATGTTTGAAACTCGTCTTCTGCTACAGGTGTAGGCTTTTAGTTCTGACTTAAAGACTGTCCTCCCACGTAATTTCGTTCTTCCAACAAAATGTCGACCAGTGTTTCTAAGTATTGTAATATTATTTGTTTTATTGTTCACCAGGAGTCCATGCGTCCGATATATTGGAACCATTATTGCTTCATCTGATGTTTTATTTTACAAGTTATAAATATTTAATTGTGCTCCAATAGGCCTATAAGTATTATGGATATGGTCTTTCAAGGAAATAGCCGGTTATTCTTAAGAATTACATCACTGTTGACTCGATCTTTCTACTTTTTGTTTGGTTCAGAGCCCAATATTCACTATCATAAGTAAGAAGTAGAACAGCCGTAGCTGTGTTTGTCATAGTGTTTTTCCTCGTTTTGTTCTCTTAAGGTCTTAATGGTTTCACATGCTTCTGATTGAGGTTCTGACTGATATGTGCATCTGTTACCAGGCAGTACACCTCACTTGACGGTATGTGTCAGAAGAAAAACAATTGTTTGTACACATGAAGTCTGATTAGTGTAATATGTAGATTAATAGTCGGCGATGCATGCAATGAAGGGGGAAAGGAACTGGCCATCTTATCCCATTATCTCTTGGCCTAGTTGCCTCATGAGTGGTGCCTTGTTGGTATCACTTTAAGTTCAGACCTGTCTTCGTACAGTTCACTAAACAACAACAAACAATGTTTCGCATATAAGTTGTAATTTTAATAATTTTGTATTAGATGTTCATCTACATTATAGTAAATGTGATTTCCGAAGAAATTCAGGCTGTAAACCTGTTCCGCAGTATCATTTAACATCATATTTGACTCTACAGTACGATTATTTAGTTCTGACAGTCGCCGGCGATCTGCGCCTGGGTCAGGCGAGTCCATTAAGTTAACGCCAAGGGATGTTCAGGTTAGTAGGTTGCCTGCAGTCAAAGGGATCGGATGTTTCGCATGCTGTATAGCGTTGTGTTTCCAGTACAGTTGAGCAGTACTGCATTCTCTTACCGACCGCTTGCCCTTATCTCTACTCCGGAACTCTCCCACTACTCCTATTACTTCCCCTCTTTCGCGTCGCTAAGCTGTCAGGACTAGATAATCGGGCTGTAATTTAAAAGTTGCCTTTAAATTCAATTTTAGTGTTGATTTTTATTATACATTTTCTAATGTTTTAAAGTTGGTAAACTGATGATGACAGTAACTGGATTAATCTTGCTCGGGATAGGGACCGAAGGCGCGGCAATGAACCTCCGGGTTCTCTAAAAGCCGTAAGTAAGCAAGCTGGTTTTTTAAAGTCGTCCTCAGAATCTGAAAGGATGACTTGGTCTTCGTATTTAAAATAATAGTCCCTATTCATTTAGTTGTTCCTGCCATTGGAAGGTAGCTCTGTTTATATGAATTGTATAAAATAAATGGAGAGGTTGAAAATAATATTTAAATATAAATAACTTAATGTGTAGTTTCAGAAAAAAAAATGGCCCGAGTTTTGATGGGAGTCCGCCTGTATATAGACAGCAAGTTTCGCACGACTGTTACAAGTAACATAATTATATACACGCGTCTTGTTTACTGCACATGCGCTATGCGTTGTATCTAGAACAGTAAAATTAAGCGGACCATTTTTTCTTTCTGGAACATACTTATATTCGGGTCATTTTTTCTGGAACTGTACTCTATATATTACATTCTATGACATATAGTAATAGTCATATTAATAAGTTGAAGTAACATTGACTAGTCCGTAGACTATTACTCGTTCACATTATAGTCTATTCTTCCACCTCTAAAAAGGATAACCAACGTCTCTTTAGTCTCTCGGTCTCTGTTGTTCCATAATCTATTTATAAATCTTCTATAGTCATTTTCAATATGCAATCGTACCACCCTTGTCTGTATTTATTTATTCTATAATGCTGGTGATATTCATGTTCTTATCTTATTTCAGCGTTTCTTTATTAACTCTATAACCGTGGACGTATCCGTTCAACCTTCCTGACTTGTACTGTCGTCAAAGTCTATGTCCTTGATCGATGTAAAAAAATGGACTAACTATAGCCTCCTTTTTACTCATTTCAAAATAGTTTTTCGCTTTATTTTAGTAAAAGCATTCTTTATTGTGGAAATCAGTTAGAGAAATGTTTGATAGCTAATTTCTGTATCATTGTAATATAAGAGATAATTCTATAGCTTGAAAATCTTTGTACTAATATTTTATTATTTTAGCTCCCTGATGATTTCTTTCTTTGGAACAATGTTCGTTCGTTCTTATTTCATAGATGTATACTGTATAATGTATATCAGTTGGCATCGATGTTTAGAGTACAGATTGCTTGTTAAAGAAAAAATAACAATACTTATAATTATAATTATTATTATTATTATTATTATTATTATTATTATTATTATTATTATTATTATTATTATTGTGAAATAAATATTGATTATCAAATTTCTCAAGCGAGGAAATGTGTTAGAATGTTGAATGATGTATCGTGGAGTACAGAAATTAAGAAAGAGACAAAGAAAATGATCCAGGCATGTCAAAACCCTGCACATTGTGCAGTCGCGCACATTGTGCAACTGTCTCTGTGCGATCTGCACTCTCTATTTCCCTACCTGGAGGGAGTGAAGCGCCTTGGAGGGGAACGCGACAGGGCTATACAATACCTGCAGCAGCTTTTGTTTCAGTAACACAGTTTCAGTACGAGTGCCGATTTGGCTGTGTCTGTGAATGAGTTATGATAAATAAAGTGAGGAGTTCACAGATAACGAAGAAGAGAAATTACGAATCATATAACATAATTGTTATAATGTTTTCCTCAGCCAACAATAATAATTATTTTAAAATGAAAGGCTTTCATCAGCCTATGTCGAGGTAATAGTGTTGTGAGGTGACAATTTAGATCAGATTAGTACAGTTCTCAAAATATGATATTGCCAGCGCTTATTTCTTAATCAGTACTCTCACGGCAAAACGTACTTGACAATGGCGTTAATTTGGAGTCTGTACTAACATAGCCATCAAAGGTTAGACGACTTACGACTTTCATTTCATAAACTGGTAAGTGATTATAATATAGTGAGGAATACATGTGAGGCTCTTGAGGTTGTAAGGAGAGAAGAAAATAACTATTGGCAAGGCGGAAAATTTTTCTGGAAAAATATATAATGGCAAATTTTCCATCTCACGTCACAATATTAATTCAATATATTGATATTAATAAATCTTTAAATCTGACATAAAGAGAATATCGTCGCTTCACAGCTTGTGAACTACACTTTTAATTTCTTTGAGTAACGCTCCCAACTTTTCGATACTTGCTCTTGTTCAAATAAACTATATGTGAATTTAATTTCTAAGCTTAATTTATATTTATTAATATTAATATTAATTTATATATTTACATACAGCAAAGAAATGATTTCAGTGTAAAAACTTCACAGTGTCTTACTGCATGTAATTAATTAGGAGTATAATATTTTCTTCAACATTTGTGTACCAATGGTCAAAGTAAATAATAATGCTTGCGAACAATGAAAGAGTAGGGTCTATTACTTTAAAATAATTAGTACCTACTACGTAAAATGAAATACTTGTTCGTTTCTTGTTGTTTCGAAATTACCGCAATTTTGTTTCTTCAAATACTGTATAAAAATCATATTAATAAATAGACTTCGTTGAATTGCCACACGCAGCGTGCAATCAGGTTGCCGATGTACGGTAGTATAGAGGAGGTGAGCGACCGCCCGGTCTCGTAGTATAAGCAGTTCATGTTAAGAGTTGTGACCGGTCCAAATAGATAGAGCAACTACAGCTAATGTATACCTATGTAAGAACTTGTTTTTGCATTACTGTGGTCGGAATAGTCAAAGCTTAACATTTGTTCAGTGCAGACAAGAATTCATCAAACATACTACAATGAGATTGTTGCTGTTCCAAACAATTGCCTCTGGAATACCCTTACCCCCGCAGCCAGTCTTGACCCGTTAAAAAACGTGATTGGATGCTGTTAATTATTATTCAGAATATTACGGCAAAATAATGGAGGTAATTGATGCATTAGATAGCACAGACAGTTCCGCGCTGTTGCAGCTGTAAAATCATTGCCTTCTGAACAGCTATTGGAAGATATTCTGTTCATTGATTCTAATTTTAAAATCGTGTCCAAAAGCATCACCCTGTTAGAATCGTCTAAACTACAACTCTCAAAAGCCCTTAATATAGTGGATAAAGTATCACAAATCGTTATCCAGAATATCACTAATTTCAGAAAAAGTGAAATGTAAGTTGAGAAACATTATTGCTAAAAATTCTGCCTATTCACAACATCGTACTATAAATGATGTACTATCACGTCACGACAAGACGTGTGAAGTTGGTGTGCTAAAAAGTAGTGACTTCCCGTTCTTCAAATATGCACCTATTACATCGTGTGATGTTGAATGTACATTTTCCCAAAATAAAAACTGTTTAAGTGACCATCGGAGGAGGTTACTTTGCAGTCGCTCAAAATGTACGTAACTCTTCACTGCAATGCACATATTCAAGGATGATGTGAGTATATTACATTAAATTTTAAGAGTTAATATATCTCACTACAAAATAATTGTGTATTTACATGTTTAGACATTTGCTACTTCAATGATCATTCATTATATTTCTTGAATGCAGGATACAGGTTTTATTGTAACCGCAGTATACTGCTCAGTGTTTACATCAGAGGCATACTCGATCCGTTGCACGTCTCCTTCTCATACAGTCTATACCGCGAGCGTAGTAAACCTTACGATTCTCATGGCAATTCCACGAAGTCTATTAATAAATGATGCTTAGAAACCACTACTTTGTGAAGTATAACTGAGTAAGCCTAAAGTTTCTTGTATTACAATTGTCAAATATATACACTGATAATAACTGTGTTTTTTTTGTTCTGCTAACTATGTTTATAATGTCCAAATGCCTATTTACTCCAACCCTAATAATAATAATAATAATAATAATGTTTTATTTTAACTGGCAGAGTTAAGGCCATAAGGCCTTCTCTTCCACTCAACCAGCGCAGAATAGATTATTGTACACCCCTCCAGCTAAGAACGGGTAAGAGCAACGCTTGATTGATGCAACCTGCACAGACAGCCGATCCGAACACATAACTGCACATGTAGAGTCTGATTTCTGACATGCCTGCTCTATACGATTGTGGAATCCATACTAACCTATGTATCAGAAGGGTGGACATGTACTGAGCGACAAAAAATAAAATAAAATTCTAATTGTAGATAAAAAAAATTATGGTTTATTTAATGACGCTATGAGGTTATCAGTGGCGCCGGTGTGCCGGAATTTTGTCCCTCAGGAGTTCTTTACATGCCACTAAATCTAGTGACATGAGTCTGTCGCATTTAAGCACACTTAAATGCCATCGACCTGGACCGGGATCGAACCCGCAACCTCGGGCACAGAAGGCCAGCGCTATACCAACTGCGCCACTCAGGGTGACCTAATTGTAGAAATAGATGGTTTAAGACGAAGTACAAGGATACCCAGGTTCCAGATAATAAGGAACGAAGACATCAGAAAGCGAATGGAGGCAGAAGAGACTAATACAAAGAATAGAAGAAAGAACGCTGCAATGGTATGGGCATGTGAGGCGGATGAATGAAGCGAGATGGCCAAGGAGGATGCTGGAATGGTCACCATTTGGAAGGAGGAAACGTGACAGTCCTAAAGCAGTCTGAAGAAATGGAATAATGATAATGATGAGAAACCGTAATTTGGAGGAAAAAGACTGGAAGGATCGGCAAACTTGGAGAGTGGGAATAAAGAGCAACCGCTGAAGAAGTGGAGAAGCCCGTGAAGTAAAGTAAGTATTATTATTATTATTATTATTATTATTATTATTATTATTATTATTATTATTTAACAAAGAAGACATCAAAGAATATAGACCTATATGAAGAATCGCTGAGATGTTTACATAACATTACATTGAAGAGAGAGAGACAGAGCTTGATAATTACAGTATAAGACCAGGCGGTGAACACAAAGTAGCAGAGTAAACATATTCTCATGAAAAAGATAGACAGTTGGTATAGGCTGTGGCAAGAGTTTGAATAAATAATGGATCATGTTCTGATGTCGTGATATCTCCGACTGACATCATATGAGTTTCTTGTGAGACATAATAATGTAAATGAATTAATGCACGTGTTGTAATGCTGTTGTGAAAAGCCTTAGCACGAATTGTAATTTGTTATGAAAGTGTAGCTTGAAAGATTAGAGTACATAAGAGACGAAAACATATTAACAGATTTGAAGTGAAGCTCATGGCAAAACAACTAACTGTACAAAGTGATACTGATGAAGATATCAGCGTTCAACTACTTTCGAGTTGCTCACGACCATTTAAATTGCTAAAAATATCGTCAAGCAGTGAATTCAAGTAAAATTTCTGAAGTCATTTCTGACTGTTTATTCGTTTTCTTTAAATTCATGAAGTGAAAATCCTTAGTTGAGATTGTTACGGAATCTAAATATTTATATTTTAAAAGAAGAAAAAGTTGAAAGTACAGTATTTTAAAGAATTATAAAATATGCGAAGAAATAAAAGAGACGGTAAATGATTACTGGTATTGTCCATAACTGGAATCTCCGGCGCTGGTGTTCGGAGAAAGTTGCTATATATAGTTATAGTGGAAGCAGCCACTCTAGTGGGTGACGTTAGTTATAGTCATTTTTATAGAGCAACACTCAAGGGTTGTGAATTAACATTTCAGTGAATTCTTCGTTATCATTAGGGCCGTGACATCGGTATATCTGTATTAGTCTGAGGTGAACATACGACGCCGGACTGAATGTAGTCGGCGTTTCAAGTACAGGCAGCGGAAGTGAATTTGACACACGCCAAAGCAAGCACGTTCCGTGTTTTGCATACGATTATTGCGTATTATAAAATCAAGACAATACAATCATTGTATGTAAGGGCTAATATCGGAAAGGTCTAAAATGCTGATGAGGTTGAGAAATCATACTTAAATTGTCACAAATGTGGTAAAACATGTCTGAAAAGATTATATATATATATATTTAGAGTTTTCCATTACAGTTTTAGAATACCGAAAACGTATGTTGCTTTGCCTATATTTAACTGTTACATTAATTTATTTATCTCATCTATTCCGTATCTTACTTTTCTTGCATATTGTTTGCCTGGTTTCGGTTGCTATTGCAATGAACAGCAACATTCATTTTCAAAGTTTCAAATGAAAATGACAGCCGAGTGTCGGATAGTATAACCTTGTATGCGGAAAAACTGAATTCTACATCTGCTGAAACCAAGGGCACATATGTAAAATATTTCACATCATCAATTTCTACATCAAGTTTATAACAATCGCACTGACTTGTCATCTGACAAAACTCTTGAAATGTTGTATAATGTATTGAAACCACAGTTTTTTTTATTACTGTGTTCATTTTCCCATACACCTTTTTGCTTATATCATCATACGCCATATGCATTTTCGAAATTCCAGAGCTGTAATGCAAAACTCTAAAAAAAAAAAAAATAATAATAATAATAAATAAAATTTAAAAAAAAAAATTAAAAAAACATCTTTTCAGACTTACGTTTTACCACATTTGTGACAATTTAAGTATGATTTCCAACAAATTATTCTCAACCTCAACATTTTAGATCTTTCCGATGTAAATCCTTGTATATAATGATTGTGTTGTCTTGATTTTATAATACGCAATAATCGTATACAAAACACGGAACGTGCTTGCTTAGGCGTGTGTCAAATTCACTTCCCCTGCCTGTACTTGAAACAAGTCGCCTATATTCTGACCGGCGTCTTATGTTCACCTACAAACTAATACAAATATACCGATGTCACAGCCCTAGTTATCATACAGTTTGTATATACCATTTTTATTAGTAAATGTTTTCACTATTTATAATACAGGAAACATTATCCTTTTGTCCGTAACAATAGTATAATGTACGACTTCACAGTTTTACCATCTCAAATAATTGCAAGACCGTAGAAACACACAAACAGATTATCGTGCAAACCAAAACAATTCTAACGAAAGATTATGTACTGTGGGTTTTTCCGAGGAGTAACGTGGTGCTAGCGGCAGCAGTTTATTTGACGGCGCTTTGAATAATTGTAGAGGTCAATAGAAATTCAACGTGGGCGCGAAATGGTCGACGATTTTTTTCTTGCGTCCTCTGTCAGTGATGTGGTTTTTTACGTGTTGTAAATATACAACACTAGTGCCACACCCTTATATCTCTCCCGGAGAGACCCACGTTAAAGATTTTGTCGTCCTTTGAAATCCATCGACCTCGGCCGAATTTGAACCCAGAAATAGATTTGTTGCAATAGGTACCCATTGTTTTTTGCACTGGTTATAAATACGATACGAAATATCCCGAGAAAACCATCCAAAATTTTCTCTTTTTTAGTTTTATATTTCACTTGAACTCTCCAGAATTTGAATCTTGATCATTACCCTGAAAAGCTGATACTTTAACCGTTCGTCTAACATCGCAGACGTAACTTTCAATATATCTAAGAAAAGTGGGCTGAAATGAATAGCTCACTCAGTATTTCAACCCCATGACCTCTGTTGTGGATGGCGGTGAGTGGTCAGCTTCACGCTCTAGTTACTTCGTAAATATTCATCGAAGCGCACCACGAGGTTCTAAAAACGAACAGCGGACATGTCCAAGAGAGACGCATTCTGCCTTCTGTATTGAATATTTTTGTGAATTTCTCCCCTTTTGTTACAACTTGTAGGTGAAATTGGATGTCCATTCAAATGTATTATGTACAGCACTTCCTTTAGGTGTATTGTTCCTCTTACTACTACTACTACTACTACTACTACTACTACTACTACTACTACTACCACCACCACCACCACCACCACCACCACCACCACTACTACTACACACTACCATCATTCATGCTATTTTATTCTTTATGAATGGCGCTTTCGATTGCAGGTGTCATTCACTTCCTTTGCGATGTCAAGTTCATAATACAAAGTTCTACGTCTCTTAAGTGAGTTTCCAAAAAATTCAAAGAAAGCCCGGATAATTTCAAACACACTATAAGTATTGTGTAAATTAATTTCTTCATTCTCGATGGTCGAATGATTACCATGCCTACCATTCGAGCCGTTGTCCAATATAGTTTATTTACAGCATATCCCTAAAATTTAAGGAAAGCAGACTAGACGAAATTACCAGTCATTTCCTCTCCCGTGTTTTCTGCTGCTCGGACAGATGTCTCTGCAGATCCTGTAACTCCTGCAGTTGTCTCTAATGCTCTAATCATGAAAAACAAGACCTTCAAGGCTTTCACATTGTTGAAACCTGCAGAAAGAATTGGATTTGTTTAACATTATAACGACCATTCGTTCAATTTTCGAAGACAATCCCCGAAATAAGACGCACTAATATTGCCCTTGATCTTTTAAATAAATAAGTATAATAGACCTATACGGTTAATATTTATGAAATTATATTGTGAATTTATTTCAACTCAACAATAGGATTTATTCTTCCAACAATAATTCCTTTCTACAATTCGCCTTAAACGCTCTCGTCAACAATTGGATTTTCACTCAACACAGTATTCGTTATAGCACTCCACTGATGACAATGACAATTTACTTGGACTAGTACGAACAACAATGAACTGTTAATCTTAACTAATATTTACAAAGCACTATTTACAAATCAGAACTATCAGTTCTCAGTTCACAGTTCTTCTATCTCAGTCACTCGAGTTCACAGTATCTCGAACCACAGACCTTCAGAGACAGTTCACTGTACTCGAACTCAGGTCCCTCCAACTGCGGTCCACTGCACTCGAACTCAGGTCCCTCCAACTGCAGTCCACTGCACTCGAACTCAGGCCTTCGGATGCTGACGCAGATGCGGACGCACACTCGAGTCGAACTCCGGCACACAAGTCTAGCTTGCTTGCTCTGGCTTACTCACTGACTGAATAACTGAAAACTCTGTCGTTCCTTCGCGACCGTAATTTATAACCACAGCGACGTAGCCTCGAAAGTTCGAATTCGCGAGTCTTCCACTTCGACGGATTTCTCGGCCTCTCTATGCAAGCAGAAGATGCGCGCGCAAACTCCCTCTCCACTCTCTCGCCGCGTAGGCCCTTCCCCCTTACTTCTCTCCGCCGCGCGCCGTCCCCGCGCGATCTGCTTTCTTGCGGGACGCTGGTCGTGAGTTCGAATCTCACGTCGCTGTCACAATATGTTTAATTAAGCTAATAGCCAAGAAGTTTAAATATGAAATCTGCGAACAAAAGACATAATAGCCAGCGACGGGTATTTCTCCCATTGCTCTTAAATTCTTTATCTTCACATTATTTTACTTGTTCTACTTTCTACACAAATACCATTTAATCATTATTGACGACGTAAATTTAAGTAAAATAGACAATAATACACAAAACACTTCTTCACCAAGAATTTCTTCAATTATAATTATTTATAATTAAACAACGTTATAGAAGATGGAGCAGTATGCATACCGGTACCTCAGTAGTAGACAAATGCATTATATTAAGTATTAGCTGAAAGCTCCCGGCGTTACTTTGGTTTTCTTCGGCAACTCAACTTTAGAAAACCAAAATGAATTACAGTCTTTACTAAGCTTTCCTCGTCCCTAAAATGAATTAGTGCTCTTCTTAGCCAAAACGCCTGCCAGGATTAACTTGTTTAAAACAGCTGAAGATCAGGCACCGAAAAAAGTGATGTGCCTTACATTCAACTGTTTTTGTTTTTAATTAGCATTGAATTGAAGTTTAGTTAAATAAAAACATACCCCCTTAGTGGTCTGGATGGTATTCATGAATCCGAGATGACTGTCTCAACTCTGACAGAATCAATCCTATCCCTATAAGAATATCTGATGAGTTCCAGGGCTCGGAGATCCAAGCCTTTATATCCGAAGACTTCACCCCGGCCTGCTTTCAACTATTGTAGATTGTAGATAAAATGAGAAAGCGTTAGTGAAATGAAAGTGGGAGACGGAAGTATCCCGAGAAAAGCTTTGCAATGTCTGTTATTCCCTCTCCAGATTCCATCACGACCAGGTCGAAGATCGAACCAGGGCCGTCTGGATGTTGGCCTAAGTGCAGCTAGCTATCGCTGAGCCACAGACACGGCAAGTTACGGTTTAAGCATCATTCTAAATACTCCGGACAAAACCTCCTATGCTTTATAAAATCGCTTGCATAATAATAACTAATAAAGCAAATCTTCTCCATCCCATTGCCATCTCTTTCCCCGTGCCGCGCGACAGAGTTCTGAACTTCACAGGATTCTCACGTCTTTCATTTGTCAACAGCCGTCTTCAAGATCTTTATTTTATAGAATGTCAAGTGGTGGTTAAATACAATGGGATAATTCAGTTCTAATTCTTTTAAGTATTCAGTATTATTACAATTAAATTCAGTTGTTTTTTTTTATTAATGCCGGGTACTTGACTATTCGTCGTTCACCCATATGAAGCCAGTTGTAAAGACACTGTAGACCAATTTACCAACAGAGTCGTTGCCCAAGGTGCACTATGGTGCTAGTGCACGCTACACCCACGATGACATGAGACGATGTAAATTAGTTGGAATGTCACAGGGGAACCGGAACCCCCGGAGAAAACCCCTGCGTTACCGTGGGCAAGGGGCGTGCCCTACACAAGTTATAAATCGGGGGTACACCGGAGATCGAACTCGGTCCACAGGTTTATAAGTCCAACCACCAAACCACAGTGGCGTCTTAGTTCTACCGATAATTATTTTAAGCTTCATTTAAGTATATATCATCATAATTATCGAATATCTGGTTGAATAAAACCGTTCTTTATAGGTTGAATCTATTAAGCGCAGTACTTTAATATTACAACACAGAGAAAATAAACATGATACACATTAATTGTCCTAGTAATAGGGTAAAATATTGATTGATTTTAATTAATCAATTTTCGTTATTTGTGTAATTTTGTTATTCATAAAACCAGTGACAATAACTTTCTTACTATAACTTATTATTATACAAACAGATAAGGTTATTTTTTATTTAGGGAAATGTAAAAGTTTTCGCACACTCGACAATTTTATTTGAAAAGCATTAAGTTGATTATTTCATTTATTTCGTCTAAGAAGGAAGAGTAAAGGTCATATTGTTTGTTATTCTTCTCAACCGAGGCGTAAAGATTAACTACAAAATAAGGAGTAAATTAAGCTAATTGAAAGAAGGAACGAAAGAAAGAGAAGATTACGTGAAAAAATATTTGGAAAATAAATTGCAAATTTGAACTTAAAAACGTTAAGCCTACTACAAAGAAAATAATAGAAAGGTCTTTTGTAAAGTAACGCAGCAAGGTATACGAATACTAATTACTGCATAATAATAATAATAATAATAATAATAATAATAATAATAATAATAATAATAATAATAATAACTTATTTTAACTGGCGAAGTTAGGCCATTCGGCTTTCTCTTCCACTCAACCAGTATGATACAAAATTACTACATTACTATAAACAAAATGTAATTAATATAATACATTAGACCTACAATATCTAATACATAATAATAATGAATGATTCTTGGATTTTACACTTCAAATAATAGAAGCAAAATCTTCAATACATGATTATATTACAATAACAATTCCTTTTATCTTACCAACACACAAATAAAATAATTATGTAATAATAATAATAATAATAATAATAATAATAATAGTCATACCTAAATATAATGAAATTAATGAAATTATAACTTCAATTTCAATGCCTTCGTAAGAAATCGTTTAGCCTGTTCTTGAAAGTAGTTATGTGACAGCCCCTAATCTTCTGAGGTAGAGAATTCCATTCACGGGGGACATGCATACATCTGCTTAGAGCTGATCTTCATCGTCATCTTCGGCCTTTGTGCTCGAGGTTGTGGGTTCGATCCCGGCCCAGGTCGATGGCATTTAGGTGTGGTTAAATGCGACAGGCTCATGTCAGTAGATTTACTGGCATGTAAAAGAACTCCTGCGGGATAAAATTCCCGCACACCGGCGACGCTGATATAACCTCTGCCGTTGCGAGCGTCGTTAAATAAACCATAATTTAAATTTTTTCGTCATCTTTATCCTGTGAATTCTCTTCTCCTGAGTCAAATTGAATCGAAAACCATTGCAACCATTCTCAATTTTTTCGCGTGATTTATATAGTTTAACATTTATGCTTACGTCATCAAACGTACTGTTTATTGTCGGTACCAGCAGCTCAGTTGGTAGAGCAGCTGGCTACGGACTGAAAGGTCCGGGGTTCGATCCCAGGTGGTGGCAGGATTTTTTCTTGTTGCCAAACTTTCAGAACGGCCCCGAGGTTCACTCAGTCTCCTATAAAATTGAGTACCGGGTCTTTCCCGGGGGTAAAAGGCGGTCAGAGCGTGGTGCCGACCACACCACCTCATTCTAGTGCCGAGGTCATGGAAAGCATGGGGCTCTACCTCCATGTCCCCCAAGTGCCTTCATGGCATGTTACGGGGATACCTTTACCTTTACCAGCTGTGTTTTCCCGCATTCTTTGCGGCAGGATGTTTTCTATAGGTGGCACTTCTTTCTTATGCAGTTCGTAGGTGGTTCGGCGAAGTAGTTCACGAATGAATCGTCGTCTATTCGGTCTGAAGGCAATTTTATTCTGTTCACACGTTTCTTTGTTGCCGTATTATACAGATTTACTTCTATCTGAGATATTTTGTGCACCGTATATTAACCTAAGCAGTTTGCCTCGGATGTTAACCCTTTACCAAGTGGTGGAAAGTATATTTCCCATCAAATTAATTATTTTACTGTGTCCGCGGGAAAAGTCTTACCACCTCTAGTAGCGTCTCATATCTAGCAGCGATTGTTAGAACTCGGTGAAAAATAGATAGATCAGTACAGATCACAAAATATCGATACTGTGAATTAAAAAGCCAGCTGAGAGTATAATTATTAGTGTATGGAAAGTGCGAAAACGTGTTATACCTTTTTTACAGTATTCTTTAGGTATTTATATTATAAAAGCATTACATTGTGTTGTGATACGCTTAGGTGAATTACGAGTATATAAAACCTCAGCCCTTCATATAATTATTCTGGTAAGTAACATTACACTTTGTTATAGTCAAATTTCTAGGTTAGAGCTAATATTTATTTCTGAACTATGTAACTCATTCACAAAATTCTAACAAATGTTAAATTTTTACGTTTATTAATTTTGAATTGCTCATAAGTGTTCTCTATGGACTGTGGGAAGAGTACTTCCCACCAAAAATTTGGGCTGAACGTGTCAAAATAAAATTTCTTAAAAAATATCAGTGACTTTAACAGCATATTTTTATGGTATACTGAAAGTTTAATTTTTTATTGATACTATAAAAAATCGCCTGGTAAAGGGTTAACCTATTAGACTAACATTTTTGCTGCTTAATGCAACATTACCTTGAATAAGGCCACGAATAAACTTTTTCACATTTTGTACAATTTTCATGCTTTGTCTAACTTATTGCAAATGTTTCGAAGTTGTTACTGTTTTGTTCCGCTTTACATTTGCACAGTCAGCTACTTACTGCTAGATATTTAATCATTTTTCTTAATCACTAATATATTAGGTAAACAATATATTATGTTATTATTCGGTTGAGAAGCTTTTGTCATCTAGTCTGCTGTCAAAAATTCTGAAAGTTAGAATTTATAAAACAGTTATATTATCGGTTGTTCTGTATGGTTGTGAAACTTGGACTCTCACTTTGAGAGAGGAACAGAGATTAAGGGTGTTTGAGAATAAGGTTCTTAGGAAAATATTTGGGGCTAAGAGGGATGAAGTTACAGGAGAATGGAAAAAGTTACACAACGCAGAACTGCACGCATTGTATTCTTTACCTGACATAATTAGGAACATTAAATCCAGACGTTTGAGATAGGCAGGGCATGTAGCACGTATGGGCGAATCCAGAAATGCATATAGAGTGTCAGTTGGGAGACCGGAGGAAAAAAGATCTTTGGGGAGACCGAGACGTAGATGGGAAGATAACATTAAAATGGATTTGAGGGATGTGGGATATGATGATAGAGACTGGATTAATCTTGCATAGGATAAGGTCCGATGGCGGGCTTATGTGAGGACGGCAATGAACCTCCGGGTTCCTTAAAAGCCATTTGTAAGTAACAATATACTGCATTAATACATTTTATGCCCATTGTGATCTTATCTTCCTACAAGTATATATATATATATATATATATATATATATATATATATATAAATTTCTCTCATTCTTTTTGCATTTATGCTTTGTATTTGTGACTATTTCTTATTTCCATCTTCTCTCTGCATTCGTTTCTTGTATATGTCTATTTGTATTCTGGTGTGGTAGAGAGGGCCTCATGGCCTTAACTCCGCCAGATTAAATAAATAAATAAAAATAAATTTTTCTTCTTCGTCGGAATCTCATGTTCCTGAACTGATGAACTTATCCATGTCGAAAAAAATTAGGCATTTTTTTCGCTGTTATTGACACAACCACTATACATTGACTTGTAACAAACTCACAACTTCAACTGAATAACAGCATTCACTTCTCAGGCATAGATTTGGTAATACTGGGTTCCGTTGTACAGCTATTGGAATCCACAGGCACTGCCTTCGCACAAAATAAATTATCCCAATAAAGTATGTAACGCCATTTATATTAATTGATTAAAAAGTTTGTCTCCTCGCTGCTTTATTGTTGTAGTTCCTAGAAAAATGTAATGAGAGTAAATTGCCAAGTGATGGAGTAAAAGATATGCCAGCGAAAAACAATAGGATTATGCAACACAAGATCTTTGCAGCTAGAGGTCGCGGAAGGTGAGAACTTGTAAGAAGATGCGAATGTAGACTGGTTTCAGTTCCCTTAGGCTATCATAGAATAAACTTAAAAACAAAGCTACAAGTCACAGATGTGAAGGACATTACAAGTAACTTGTCGAAACCGTTATTATTATTATTATTATTATTATTATTATTATTATTATTATTATTATTATTATTATTATTATTATTATTATTATTATTATTATTATTATTTCAAAAAATACAACATCGATACACGATTTTGAAAATATCTAATCGTACATCATTCATTTCCTCTGATTGAGATTCTGGCTGATATGATCCTCTAGTAGCAGACAGTAGGCCTACATCTCACTTGACGATATGTGTCAGAGGAAGAATAATCCTTTCCGTACACGTGAAGTCTGATTAGTGTAATATGTAGCTAATCGGCGATGTATGTAATGGAGGGGAAAAGGAATTGGCCACCCTACCCGATTATCTCACAAGTAGTGTCTTACTAGTATCACTTATGAGGTTCAGACCTGTCTTCGGATAACTGACTAAACAACAACAACGTCATTCATATTATTTATTACCTTCATGTGGAAAAGTAAAATTAATTTAACTGGTGAGAATCTTTGCAGCAGTTTCATATTATGCTTCTGTAATAACGGTCTGTGTTTGTAATATGCATTTTTGGATCTATAATCATTTTTCTAATGATCGTAGTTAAAGTACTCGTATTTAAAATTTCACAAAAATACCTATTATTAGGCCTGTTGGATTTGCAGTAACTACCGAGTACGGTAGTGTAGTAGTTAACACGTCTGCTTTGTATTAAAAAGGACCGGGGTTCGATCCCAGGAGCCGGCTGTCTTGGCTTTTCTTTCGTGCATTCAGTACTCGATAGTATTAATCACAAGGGCCACCACCCACTTCTTTTCTAATCATTCATAACAAGAGTTCGTATGTTGTCTTCAGCGCAGATCAGCCATTTTTTGTCAGAAAAGTATCGTAACTGTCCGAGTGTACTTCTTTCTATCTGGAGGAGAGAGCATTAGAAGCAACTGCTGAAAAGCGCAGACGCTTAAAAAAAGAAATGTTGAAGTTATGTACAAATTCTTTTTCGGAATGTTGTTCCTGACGACTATTTTTCAGATAACTGGGGGATATCAACCAAGAATGTAGTCTTTGTCTTCTGCGTTAGTAATTTTTCCTTATTGCACTTCAATTATTTTGCATTATTATTATTATTATTATTATTATTATTATTATTATTATTATTATTATTATTAGCATCATCAATTTGTCATTATCATCATTCTTGTCGGCCTGGGTGGCGGAGTCGGGAGAGTGCTGACCTTCCGTGCCCGAGGTTGCGAGTTCGATCCTGGCCTAGGTCGACAGCATTTAAGTGCGCTTAAATGCGACAGGCTCATGTCAATAGATTTACTGGCATGTAAAAGAACTGCGGGACAAAATTCCGCCACACCGGCAACGATGATTATAACCGCGGCAGTTGCGAGCGTCGTTAAATAAAACACAATTAAAATTAATCATCAGTCTTTTCTAATATATAATAAATTTTGTTGGTCTTTCCAGACGGACACTTACAGAGATACTCTTGAGATGTGGAGTTGTGGTCAGCATGATATAGCAACGCAAGACACTAGATATGCAACGAATAAAAACCTACTGTTTAAAAAGTGCTGCATAATCTTGACTGCTGTCTCTCGATTGCATATTGGTACCTACGAACTTGAAAGCAATCCAGTATTCTTATCGTATCCGGACTGAACCGTCCATTCATTTGATTCACAATTCCGACTATATAGTTCAGTTTTATCTTTGTTCCTTTATTTTGAATTGCCATTATGAACAGCCTTCATAGCCTATTCCCTTTTAAGAGAAATATACTAATGAATTAGTTCCAATATCCAATACGGTACGTACAATATGAGAACTTTGACCCTAAATGAAAGGGCCTCAGAAAAATGTTACGGGAATTTCTCTTTGCATTTTCAGACCTCTGAAACTGCATAATATGACCATTGGTGTTTTATAGTTTATTCAGTAGATATGCACAGGAACCGTCGTCATCGAGGCATTTTCTCATTACTTACTTACTTGGAATTGGAATGAAATATAATTTACGGAGGGGGGCATTATGGCCCAGCACTGCGACCTATTGATATCTATTGGGCTAACCCTCTAGTGGCGCATTTCCAAACCCACACCGCCTGACTACACTAAGGTTCTTTGTATGCCCAGGTTTCGAGCAGGCAACCCCACTCGTCCCTAGGCCAGCACCCTCCGTGCGTCGCCAGGCGGCGTTCGAGGAATGCTACGGAGTGAAAACGAAATGGAGAAATGGTGACGGAATGATGTAAATGCTTAACATGGGGAAAAACGGGAGAACCCCGAGAAAACCCCCAACTGCTATCTTGTCCACCACAAGTGTCACTATGGATTTGTTTTAGAAACATATTTCAAGGAAAACAACATCAAAGAACTCAAAAGCGACCCCACCACACAATACCACTACATAGTAAAAAACACAATAAACAAAAACAAACACATAATTCCAAACAACATGAAACAACAACTAAAACCAATCAAACCAGAAGCACCAAAAGTAAACGCACTACCGAAAATACATAAAGAAAACATACCCATCAGACCATTAGTCAATCATCGAAATGCACCAACACACAAACTAGCCACATACATAGACAAAACCATGAGGAACAACATAAAATTCGAAAAACAAAGAACAATAAAAAAACAACATAGACATAGTAAATAAAATAAAAGACAAACATATCCCACACAACTACAACATTAGCAACTTTCGACATAACTAACCTATACACAAACATACCCATAAAAGATACACACAGATACTAGAACAAATACTCAGAAACAACAACACACCACAAGAACAAATCAAAGAAATCATTCACACCACAGACATCATCACAAAACAAAACTACTTCACATACAATAACAAATATTACACACAAACTGAAGGCCTACCCATGGGATTATCCATTTCCAGCATACTAGCAGAAATATTATTACACCACATAGAACAGACATACATACTAAACAAAGACAACAACAAACATGCAGACAACATCATATATTCGCACAGATACGTAGATGACATACTAATAGTATACAAAGGAAACAAAAGACAGATCCAAAACCTACATCAACACATAAACAAAATACACCCAAAGCTACACTACACATTAGAAATTGAAAACAACAAATCCATAAATTTTCTAGACATCACAATAACAAAAGTAGACAACAAACACACATTCAAAGTATACAGAAAACCAACAACACACATACACAACACATCCAACCACCCCACACAACACAAACAAGCTGCATTCCGAACAATGGTACACAGACTACTCAACATACCAATGAACCAACAGGATTACAACGAAGAACTAAACACAATCAAATACATAGCACAGGAAAACGGATACAACCCAAACATAATAGACAACATAATACGTAAGACAAAACATAACAACAAAAAACAGAAGAATACAAAACAAACACAAGAACACAAAAAATACATCACACTAACATACGAAAACAAAAACACACATAAAATTGCAACCTCATTCAAGAAATTAAATTACAACATCGCATACAAAACAAATAACACTCTAAAAAAACATCTCAACAAACAAACAACACAAACAAACAAATACAACCACACAGGCGAATACAAACTCAAATGTAACACCTGCAACAACTTCTACATAGGACAGACAGGCAAATCATTTCCAACACGTTACAAAGAATATATCACAGCCATAACAAAATTACAAAACACCTCCACATATGCAGAACACATCACAAATGCCAACCACACCTACAGAGACATCAACACAGACATGGAAATACTGCACATCCAACCAAAAAGCCAGAAACTCAACACACTAGAACAATATGAAATATACAGACACACGAAAACACATCCCGACGATATTCTCAACACACAACTCAATTTCAAAACACATACACTCATTGACTCTACACTATGAACGCACCCTCACAGGAAACAACAAGAGGCGCCAAGACCAACAACGATCAATTCTGAAGATGACCCATAAATAGGTCGAAACATGTAAGCAAGGTACGTTAAAATTTAACACAAGAAAGTCTTATCATACATATTCCGAAGTGATACAGTGTTAAAAGTTGTGTAATCAAGATGTATATTCCTAATTATGTTGAGTGAAGGATACAATGCATGCAGTTCTGCGTTGTGTAACTTCATCCCTTTTGGCCCAAATATTTCCTTAAGCACCTTATTCTCGAACACCCCTAACCTCTGTTCTTCTCTCAAAATGAGAGACCAAATTTCACAACCATACAGTACAACCGGTAATATAATTGTTTCAAAGTTCTAACTTCAAGCTTTTTTGAGAGTAGACTGGATGACAAAAGCTTTTCAACCGAATAATGACAGGCATTTCCCATAATATTTATTCTACATTTAATTTCCTCTGGAATGTCATTTATATTTGTTAGTCTACTGTTGCTCCAAGGTAATTGAATTTTTTCACATTTTCAAAGGATACATTTCCAATTTTTTTTCATTTTATATATTGAATGAAGATTTGTCACATTATCTTCATGCTCTTGTTGATCTATTTCTTTTGCGAAGTTTCAAATATGCAATGCCTGAATTTTCTAGCTCTCTCAATGCCTACCTTAGGCAACTACATTGCACAGTTCTCAGTCCATCCTCAAGTACAAGAGTATCGTATGAGGTTACGTATCCTGCCGGCAGTAGAATCTTCAAGAGCCTCGATTATTAACAGGATACAGAAAATAAAATTACTTTACAGTACAAAATGTAATACGAGAATGTATGTAACTTCATGTTCCATTTACACAGTCGATTGAATTACCGTATGTTATTTCTTAAAATAATTAATATAAACTTTTTTTACGGAGAAGGGACCCAAAGGCTAGCACCGTAGTCTTTTGGCCTTACTGTGCCTTACCATTCCTTAAGAATGTTGTTGAAGTCCGAACGGTCCGTTTCTTTGTATATACCGTAACTCAGCTATGTGATGTCATCTGTTGATTCGGCCATGTACGCGTAAGGTTCCAATGAAGTTACACTGCTCTTCCACCACCCTCCTTAAGCGTACTACGTCTCTCAAACTGATGCCATCTGTATGTCAGTCACAATACTACATCACACCTTATCGCTTGGGGTGAATACTATTTAAATGGTACTACAAATTTAAATGGAGTATGACGGTGGAATGATGGAGGGAAATGGGAGAACCCCGAGAGAAACCCTTCGTTACCTTGGCTTTATCGACCACAAATACGACTTCGCCATCACGCAGTGGTCGTAAGCAAACTGAGCTACCAACGCGACTATGTAAACTCTTTTGTTTTCCTCCTGGAGAAGTTCTCCATGGTTCTGTATATCTCCGTCTTTCAGTGTTTAGGCTAATGTGACCTGTTCTGATATGAAAAGTTATATTTATGTTCTCATTTGTAATATGTCTTCCAGGAAATCTAGTTAATTTTGGTTTGTAATTTAGGAGCACTTTAGGAGTATAAAATATATTTGAACATGAAGAAAACTTCTGAAGATGTGCAGCCTTGATAATCTTGTCATTTTATCTTATGTAATAAAACTTCAACAATAAGTTGTTTGGACCGATTTAGAATAAGCCGCCATGTACTATTTTTGTTGAATTTATATTTTATATGTAGTATTCTCACATGGAGAGACTCACTGAATATTAACAAGTTCCTCCAATAGTTAGGTAGACAGACTGCACAACAGACGCCATTCTGTGGTATTATGTATGAAAGCGTATATTTCCATGAAAATCTTTGTCAGCATCATCATATCATAATGCTTCCTCTTCATCCTTCGTATAATGAGGAAGTACAAAGAGAAATGGAAGCTCGTAGCTCTGTTGGGAAGATCCTGAAGATTCACATAATATGGAAGAACAGAACTCTCATCAAAAATTGGAAACGGAGTAAAGCCGCAGGTTTCAGTGTCATACGAGTAAATTTAAGGCACGCAAAGGTCTTATCTCTGAATTAGAAGGCTCCGGACAAAATTTATCTGCCATTTTCTCGCACAAATTTCCTGCTTTGCTGACTTGTTTCTGCAGAACCTTTAATTCGGAAATAATCATATAGTCTAAGCATAAAATATAAACTAGCTTCTAAAGTTGTTTCAAAGGTTCTAAAGACTTGTATAAGATTCTCAAAACTTGCGGATAAATGGGTTTAAGATTATCCAAAGATGTCTATATGATGCCAACACTTTGATGCACAAGAAATCTTACTCTTCGCCCCAAATGTAATCTTAATCTAAACATAGCCACAGCTGCCCCAGTGGAGGTGAAGTACTCAGGAATAACCGTCTTTAATGACTTTGCATTTTGATTGTTAATTTCTCTCTGTTTCTGTGCAGGATGGAACCACGCCCCTCATCCTCGCGGCTGCCAGTGGCCACGTGGATTGCGTGAAGGAGCTGCTGGACCAGGGAGCCGACCCCAGAGCGAGGAGAGTGGTGAGTGCACATGCGCAATTGCAGATCAAACTGTTCAGCACCGATATAGAGTAATTATCAGCTGTTATGATTTGTCATAAGTCGCCTGAAACGGTAACCTAGAGTAAATTTGGGGCTCTCCTTTCGTTCTTTTTATTTGTACCATTTTCTCCATGTATGCTCTCTTTGACTTCCTGCCACAACAGATATTTCATATTTTTTTCTTTTTCCCTCTTGGCTAAAATTGTTTCAAATATCGTAATTAAACTTAAAACAAGTCTAAGATGGCGGAATCTTCGCCTTCTTCTCTAGCAAAATGTATGCTCATAAACACATTCGTTTTTACTAACCTCTTACAAATTAATTTAGCCTTATTTTTTAAACTTGGCACCTACTCCTGCATTTAAAACTCTTGCTTGATGCACTATTAGCCGAATGTCTTGAGCTAGAGCGTCAGTTTTCAATGCTAGAGATCCAGGAATCTAAATAATAAGTAATTTTCACCAGAATTACCATTTCCCTTAGCACCATTCTACTATCGATCATTTTCTATTTACTTCCAACCGTCAAATGAAATTCGAATATATGGGTAGAATCGTAATATAAAATAATGTGATTTGTCTCATGGAACTGATTATTATCGATGACAATACTCATTATTACCAACCCATTAGTGATATTCGTTAACTCGGTAAGATATAATTGACCTAGAAGTCATATAGACTACTTATAAAAGTCTTGAATTAATTAAACTATCATAATGGCCCTCTTAGACACAATCGCATCATACTTACTGCCCTCCTCTTTTTTAATCAGATTTGTAAGCTATGTCTTGGTAGGTCAGTTGGCAGAGTTGTAACTTAAAACGACTGCTGACCGTGTTAAAAACTCAGCGAAGCGAATTTGTATTTGTAGTAGAAAAATCCAACGTTGGGAAGGGTTTCCGTTTCCCCCCTCGTCATTTCACCAACACACCCCACAATTCCCCTTTGATTATCATCTCCGTTTCGAAAAATAAGGCACCGCTATGTTTGTGTGGCATCCGAATCAATCATACGTCATGGTGGGTGTTCCTCGAGGTTTGTCCTAAGATTGGTAGATGGCAGTGGTGATGGATTCTAGAGAAATCATAGATATGCATTAGAAGCCCTGGAGCTCCTCAGGTCCTTCCTTTCTTGGTAGGGATATGATGATTCATGTAGGTCTCTGAGGTACGGTAGACCACCATCAGAGATATGGTTTACGGAGTTGATGGCTGGAGAGGAATACGTGGTGTGGCGAATAGTAGAATCGGCTTAGTCGAGCAGCGCATGTCAGAGTGAGACATATATTTCGCTACTCGACTAACCCCTTGCAAGGACGCGAAAATTTATGTATCTTTTACATTTTGTTCTTCACTTGTTGTTAGCCACTCACTCATTTATTCGACGCCAGTCATGAAAAGTTTGTCATAATTAATTTTTTGCTAAGTGAACCTAGAACATGCGGTTCTGAGCGCAAAATAATTATGGCTTTGAACTGTCTTTCCACACACTAAACATATGTATAATATGTTTTCTCGTTTATTTGTACAATCAACATATTGATATACCTACCTAATATAAGTAACTTTTTATGAATCGCTCTCATCAGTTCATCATATTAACGAAATTGTCCTGTTTTTCTACAACCTATAATAAAAATTGTCCCAGACAATTAATTTGCCGTAAGCCTACGTAACATAATGTCGTTTAATTATTTTTCACAAATTAATTGATAGAAGTAATTTATGAGTCATCTAAAATCATCATCAACAATATGAAAGGTTTGGTCTTCATCTTAATGTTATGTTTTATTTAACGACGCTCGCAACTGCAGAGGTTATATCAGCGTCGCCGGATGTGCCGGAATTTTGTCCCGCAGGAGTTCTTTTACATACCAGTAAATCTACTGACAAGAGCCTGTCGCATTTAAGCACACTTAAATGCCATCGACCTGGCCCGGGATCGAACCCGCAACCTTGGGCATAGAAGGCCAGCGCTATACCAACTCGCCAACCAGGTCGACTCTTCATCTTGATCTCATGGCTCTAGGTTTATACTGATGAAATAACTTCGGCTATCTTCCATATGTCATTCTCTTCATATAGGCCAGTGATATCAAAGCAAGCGCATTTTTCTGACCTTGACGTCGTGCGCGGGCATCAAGCGCTAGGTATGGAATGAGGAAGCAGCCTGTTGAATTTAAAAAACAGTGGTGCACAAACTTCAAACGGAACGTGAAATTTTATGTCGTTATTTTTATATGGCTTATTTCGGTTTGATATTATGTATATTGTCTGAAAAAAATACTAACACCAATTTCTTAATACTGCAGTTGTGTTTTAAACGTTAATAACATAATAAAGAGTTAAGAAGGAATATGCACATACATTCCATTGTAGTACAACTATACTGTACTAAGGTGAATGAAACGCATCATTCATAAAGAAAGTTATATCCATAAGTTATATAAGTTATAGCCATGAATTCCTGCCAAGTCCTATTCATGCATGTCCTCGTCATGATCCCTGGGTGCATTTTGCAGCTAAGACATGAAAGGGCGAAAATGCGAGATCCTGACGCAAAAATTGGGACATGCCAGCTAAGGGAGAGAACCCTGACAGAAAACTACCGCTGCCTTGCGGTGTAGTTGGCACTACAAAGGCTAAGGGAGTTAACCCTGAAAGAAAATCCTGGTCCTCCAAGGAGGGGGTTAAGCACAGGGCTAGCTACCCGGTCTTATAAAAATATAAACTGCTACGTTTCCCAAATATATTAAAGCCGGACGGATTAACAGGCATCGACTTTGGCTGCGTAAACGGACTTTATCATTTGGAACATGGAATGTACAAGGAGTAACTGGAAAAATTAGAGAGGTGGTTAAGGCAGTTGAGTCACGGGAATGGACATTGTAGTATTGATGAAACAAATGCAACAGGCAAGAAGGGCAATAAAGATGCTGAATGGGGTACTGTGGAGTAGATCCATTTCCAAACAAATGAAGAAAAGAATTCTACAATCTATAGTTGAATCTATACTAACATACGGGACAGAGGGATGGGCACTTGTTGAACGTCAGAAGTGTAAGATACAAGCGACGGAGATGGAGGGAATAAGAAGAGCTGCTAGAGTATCCAGATTGGAAAGGAGAAGGAATGAGGATGTGAGGCAAATGATGGAGATGGAAGAGTCGGTAATTGAAAGAATCGAAAAACGAACTCTTCAATGGTATGGCCACGTAAAAAGGATGAAAGAATGAAGATGGCCAAAGATTATTCTGGAATGGTCACCTCGGGGAAGGAGGAAGCGTGCGAGACCAAGAAAAACATGGAAAGCCGGTGTCATGCAAATGATAAAGGACCGACATATGCAGGAGGAGGATTGGCGGGATCGAGAAGAATGGCGGAAGGGAATTCAGGGCAACCGCTGAAGAGTGGAAGAGCCCACAAAAGAAAAGAAAGAAGATATCCCCAAAAAAGAGATTGAGTATGACATGATAAGCTGGAATTTATATTGATGATATCTTTAGCCTTATAAAAGTAATCAATAAACTAATCAAAACAATACTATAGTACAAAGCAAAGTTACCTAGGTATATGTTTTAACTGTAAATAATATTACATAACAAAACTCTTATGGCAGTATGCTTTTAAGGTGATATTGGTGCGCAACTTCCTATCATCAGAATATTAAATTATTTTCTCGAAATCTTTTGAAGCTATATACCTGACGTTTTTACAACACATGGGCACATATCTTTTGTTTATGATGTAACAGTAGCTGCTTTGTTTTATTCATTTCCTTACAAACATTTTCCATGCGAATATTTTCAAAATTTTCAAAAAATACACTATCTTCAGTAATACGTATTTACGATACTTACATTAGATTTATGAAAACATCACTTCAGTACCTGTAAGGCTACTAAGTAAACATATCTGAAAATTTCACTTTTCTATAAAAAAAAAAGTTGAGAAAATATTCATTCTGAATAAAAAACAAACTTGTGAAAAATGACCATTAAAATTAAAACTTACATTCCTATAATGGACTTATACTTCTCAGACAAATCTAAAAATTAACACGGGTACAGTTTTAACCCTTTCCAGCCCAATGATTCCATATGGCATCATACACTTTACCTGCTCTGAGAATGCATGTAAAATGCCAAACGACTCCATATGTTATCATAGCCATATTCTTAGTTATTTTTAAGATAGCTGGCACCCCTGAAACCCCGAAACAAAACACTATCGGGCAGCGTTTCTCCTTCATGTCAAAATATTTTTTTTTAATGTTCAATTTAATTTGTGCTGGAAAGTGTTAATAAGTTCTTTTCCCTTTATCTATTGATTCAGTGCTGGCCATCCCTGTATATAGCTCGACCAAGCGGTATATAATACCTCTTTCGTCTGTCTCTTTCCTTTCCGCTGTAAAGCTCGCCTATGGGCATCAATTGACATGACTGATATAGGCCCGACTTTCATTCTTATTGTTAATCGTACAATAATTTATTTAGTTACCTATCTAATTCGGTTCTGAAATGATATTTGATTTGGTAATCACTCATTTCTAGAATTATTCTCATTCATTGTTTTATATTATAATTATTTCAGAGGTGGTGTCAAATCAGCCTAATACAGTGTTATTTTTACCGCACCACTTGGAAATAGGAAATTATTACGTTTCATGTTTGTATCATTCAAATTATTCAGACTTATGATATCCAGGATATTCACAAGAGCAATTGGCTCACAAATGTTATAGGACTACCTAATTGTCATTTTTCCTGTCCCTACCATAATGTTCACTGTTATTTAGTAGTGCTTTGAATGTCCCTTTTCTTTTGACTGCATTAATTAAGTTTCTTCCTTTTCGGAAACCAGTCTGAGAACCAAGAAATTATTACATTTCAACTTCGGAATGGTCCACAGTGTTAACTCTGCTGCACTTCCGTTGAGCGTTCGATAGTCCGGAGGCTGTCTCACTTAAATTATAGGAGTGAAGTTCGCTCCTGTCAGAACGCGCTGTTTATATGTATACTGAACGAGTTCAACGAAAGGGGATATCTGGAGAAAAAGCGTAACAAGCTTTAATTAATGTTTGGTGGCGTAATAGAATCGCCCCACTGTTACAAGGCTCGAGGCAAGTTTCGCAAGTTTGTATAAGGCCTGTAGCATACTGAATCAGTTAAAGAGATACGCCGTAAGCTCAGGGAAACAGCTCTATATCGTTGACTATCGAAAAAACGTAATAAAACAATGAATCTAATTAAATCTGTGGTACAGTACATTAATAAAATATTGAAGTCCAGAACTAGAAAATAAATGCACATAACATTTTATGTCTACTGTTCTCGCAATATTATTCCATGAAAGCGAATTTTGAACACTTGAAACAGATGATAAAAATAGAATGCAGGCAGTACAAATGAGAGAGTTAATATGGGTAAAGAAAGTTGCACTATTGGACACACAAAAATTATGACATACCGGTATGAAATATATTAGTTCCCACAAAATATACAGGATTTTTAATAAGTAATGTGTAAATTTAATTACGTAAAATTTGAATGAATATTTTGAGTTAAATTTTCGGACACGTCAAACCTTATATTGTGATCCGGATCTTTTATATATCTAATAATATTTTCTGAGTGATGAATTAGGAGAATTGATCGAATGTTAGATAAAATGTGTGTATCCGAGAAATTTCTTAAAAACCATCTTTGTCCTCTAAAATTCTCTTTGAGCTCCCCGAGATTTGAACCCAGATCTAGGCTGTAGGAAACTAACGCTCTAACCATTGGACTAATTTAGCATCTATTTCCTCTAGTAGATCAATAACACACATTCCTACTGCTATAAAAGCTTGGTAGTGTCATAATTATTCAACAATTCGAGAAAAAACATACACAGTATTTTTTAATTACGATGCGTTGCTATTCTTACAATAAATCTCAATTAAGATGACTTGAAAATTATGTAAACCAACTTAAAAAGTTGTTGCGGGAGAAGAAGACAGAGGAGCTGACATGGACTGGGAGCTCGAGCAGTTCATATCCGCAGGCCTGCCTATAAAGCGCTTAGGGCGTTCTTTAGAACCCGTAGTCGATAGGTCGTGACAACTGGAATGCTTATTTGGTTCCCACGAACCTTCTGCTATGAATAATACAACTACATAAACTCACACTGTGTGTGCTTTCGACATACTCGTTTCTGTACGCATGATTGGAGGCAGCCGTTCATATTATAAACAAGCGTCCAGACGCGGTTAGAGAACTGACAATGAGTACTACATAGATGTACGCACTGATTCAAGTCAGACTGTGGAGCTCGTAGTTCAATAATAGTATTAAACAACATTCCTACCAAGCTGGCATCATCGTCACGTTATTTTCACTTGCGGCACGCTATCAAAATTAAACTGATAAGTGTGTGCTATTGTACACCTTTTAAAAATAGTATGCAGTCCAGCATTTCATTTTGAATCGCTTTAGAGCAGGGCTGGGCAGCAAGAGCGTATTCTACTCTCTCACGGGGAGCCATATGATTTCTCTTCATCCCCTTTCTTTCCCGCCGAACACTTCGCAGCGTTGATTCAGTGACGGATGAATATTAAACGTCCCCGTTCAGAATCTGGATGCGCTCCCGATGCCCAGCCCTGCTCTAGAGGCACCTTCATAGTAATAATAATAATAATAATAATAATAATAATAATAATAATAATAATAATAATAATAATAATAATTGAATCGCACTTTTTAGAAAGGAACTAAGTCAAAATATGCTACTTTTCTGAAGAGCAAATGAAACTTATTTTATGAATAAATACCATTTTACCAGCGTCGTATATAAATATCAACTTGATGTTTAAGATACAGGGAGAGGTTTGACTAAGTGTTTTTCTCCGCCAATTAGTGCACATTGAAAGTATTAATCATTTCATCAGTTAAAATAAAAATCGCAAATTTTGACTTAGTTCCTTTCTAAAAAGTGCGATTCAATTATTATCATTATCGTTATTATCATCAAATATTAATTAGTATTTTGTCTTGGAATCGTTCACGTGAAATTTGCTTTGAAATCTAATACCCCTTCATTTTCCCATTATTTGTGTATTTTTAATTGATACGGTAATATTTTGTATTTATTTCATGATATATTCGACAGTAAAATAGTGTGAAATATCTTTATTTCTTCTGTGAGCCAAAAAAATAATGCCAGCTGTTTTCTTATAAATAATAATAATAATAATAATAATAATAATAATATTTATTTATTTATTTATTCTGGCGAAATTAAGGCCATCAGCCCTTCTCTTCCACTTAGCCAGAAACAAAAGAAGTTGATACAGTTTGCAGTATTACAAGTTAATGATTACAGACTAATATTTAAAGAACTCTAATAAAAAATGTATATAGTCATACAAGCACAAGTTGAGTAAAATAATGCAAACATACTAAATAATAATTACAAAAAATATAGGGCTAGAAGTTACGCTCAATGAATATGCAAGCGGTAAGTGAACCAATATTACAAATTACAAGAATTACAAATTCAAATGTAAATTATAACTATACAACACTGAGGAAAATTACATATATACATACATAAGGGGAATTAAACATGAATGAGGAAGAAAGAAGACATTTTCAGAAAAATGAGTAAAATATGTACTAACAATTTGTAGGATTACAAATATAAATATTATAAATAGGCCTACATATCTATAGTAACATCTAAAACTTCTACATGGATATACATTTCTTTCGTCTACTTGCTAAATTGTCCATGCTTCCCTTTCATGTGTTAGTGTTGATTCTGTTAGAGTTCTCTGAATTGTTTCAAAATTTGATTTATAATCCTCTGTTTTCGCATATTTTGTTGTTATTTTGTCGGCATAGCTATCTTTCTCGCAATTTATAATGTATTATAGTCTAATTAAAAGTGTTCATGAAATTGAACTCTCGTTTAATTGTAATCATTAATTACTTTAACCTTTCGTTATGTTATTACATATTTTACTTTTAAAAATGTCATACAGAAATATAATTTTGCATATTCAGGAAACAAGACATTTTCTCATCAGCAACTTTTATGTAAGCCATGACATTGATCTATATTTTTATTTTGTATGTATAATATCAGTCATTTTATCTTACACATTCGCCAATATTTAAAGAAATCCTGGTGGCCCAGAATGAGCTGCCAGTTGTCATTCGTCTCCAGGGACACCAAAGCCCCGTGCGCAGCTGTGGCGGCCTCAACGTGGGCGTCGCATCTCAGGCCGCAAAACTGGTCGAAGCAACAAAGATAGCACAGACTACTTCATTGATTTCTTGTCTATTCAATAGAGTCATTTGAATCTTGATCATCTGTCCTGAAAGACACAAATCAGGGACACAAGTTTCTTGCTTTATTGGCTGTAGATGAATAAATTGCTTAAGTTTGCGTTTACTGTGGTCTGACAAGTATAGCTGACAGTAAAAGTTTCAAGTCATATTTTCTCTTGCCCTTCACCAAATTTTATAAAATTTTGAATTGATATCATACCACATCATATACTCATCATATTTTCCATTCAGATGTTTAAAGAACGACACCAATCAATGGTTCTGGGCTAAGCACTGTACGACACGGTATCTTCAGCTTTATTCTCATTTTCTGAGAGCAGTCAGTCTGAGATATATCTGCTTAAAAACCTATACAACTTAATCACCATGCTGATGAAGATGACGCCTTTCTCAAAGTGTGTCCCGCAGCCTAGGTTCTGTGAGCAAATCTTGGAATTCTGCCTGTAAGCACTAAATGATTTTTACATTTTATTTTATACTCAGAGAATACTATAAAATACATACAAAATAATAACAATGAATAATAATAATAATAATAATAATAATAATAATAATAATAATAATGTGCCTCTGATTGAGGTTCTGGCTGATATGTATATCTACATATTATCAGGCAGTAGGCTACATCTCACTTGACGATATGTGTCAGAGGAAGAACAATTGTTCGTATGCATCTGAAGTCTGATTAGTGGAATGTGTAGCTAATCGGAGATGTATGCATTGGAGGTGAAAATGAACTGGCTACCTTATCCCATTATCTCCCGGCCTAGTTGCCTCATGAGTGATGCCTTATTGTGTTACTTATGAGGTTCAAGCCTGTTTTCGGACAGTTGACTAAACAATAATAATAATAAAACGGAAATAGATTACAAGAGTTCCGCGGCGGAAAAGGTTCGAGAAACACTGCCTTTAAAATCTAGACTGGCTCAACAAAAACTGCAGAAATCTATCTAAACATTGTTACTTGAACATTACAACAGCAACACAATCAACAACGATTGATTATCGCGGGATGTTCTCGCTATGCATTGTGTCTTATCTTCCGACAGCACAGCGTAGAATATCGAAGTACAACCTCTTCTTGGATGCATGCCTCGCTTCTCGTAAAAATGTTCCCAAAATCCTTGCCAAGTTCTTGCCTGGTGATAGAAAATTCAATTTGTGTGATATGAATACAGAAAAGTTGGCTAGTATACGTCTGATCACTATCTATAATGCATTTTAAATTATCAGTAACTTGTTCTCCACACATCAACTATTGCTCTCCTTGTTACGTTTAGGATTTGAAATGTTTTCCACAACCATGTTATCTCCAAGTACTTTTTTCACGTCTACAAGATATTTTTTCACAAAAGTCCCCTCAGAAATGTTTTAATGGATTTGATATATACATAATAATAAAATGCTACAGCTTATAATCCATTCAATCTTTAATTCTGAGTCCTCAGGTTTTTAGTAGCAATCCACTTCTTATAATTATAAGATTATAATCATCTATCAATACAGTTCTTGTAGTTCCTTCGCACTCATATAGATTTTCTTTTTTTAATTATGTATAATGGCGTTTCATATTATGCCACTCTTAGAGACAAAGTTTGCATGAAAACAATACATGAGACTTCTGTATAAAAAATATTCATATGTACGACATTGAGCGGTACTGGAGGTAGAAAAATATAGTTTCTTCGATTTTTAATCGATGATTTAACGACAATGTCTCATCTACAAGGTTACCTAGCGTCAATAAAATTGGTAATAGCGAATGAGTCTTAGGACGGATTACCTTACAGTTGGGGGAAAACCTCATAAAAACTAACCAGATATTTAGCCCAAGCGGATTTCGAACCCACGCCCGAACGCAGACTAGGATCAGTAGGCAAACATGCTAAGCAACACCGGTAGCCTCTTGAGATCGGAAGCTCAGAATTAGAGATAAGTCATATGGCCATTATCACGTCTCGGCCTTCGGAAAGACTGCGATTTCAAGTAATCACTTTCCCAGTGTTGCTGAAGCCCTTTATTTGTTGTATAGAGTGAGTCAGGAGGAAAGGTACTTGGTGTGAAGGGTGATAATATTGGTGATTCCGAGCAAAAAAAATTACATGAACATATGCTCTGTTCTTAACAGTATCTAACTCACAGCTGTTTGAAAATCACGGGCGTCAGTCTCATGTCTTTCATCAGCACTCACATGCAGATGCAACCAAAACGACATTAGGTTGTAGTAGGATAAATTAAACGTATCCTGTGCGTTGGATCGGTCGCGGTGCAGTCATTTCTTGGCCACCGAGGTCACCCGACCTTACTCCATTGGATTGTTGTGTGTGGAGTTGGCTTAAGAGCGAAGTCTACAAGCGAAAAGTGGAAACAAGGAAGAACTTCTCGCTCGCATTTTACATGTTTGTGTTCAAGTAAAGGAATGTTCAAATCAGCTCAGAACAGCAACAAAGCAGCTGTCTACAGGAGCTGCAAAGTGCATTGAAGTTAACGGTGGACGTTTTGAACATGTAACATGTTCTGTAAAGAAAAGTACACAGTTAAACAGAACATAAGGTAACAATGTTTTAATGTACTATCACCTGCATTTTTCCCGTTCCTCATTGTTTCCATTAGTTTTCTCCAAAACCGTTAAGAACAGGACATATGTTCATACAAACTTTTTTGTTCAGAATCATCAATATTATCATCCTGAAACCGTGTACCTTTCCTCCTGATTCATCCTGTATTTTTATACTTATTAATTTTACGCGAGTAATGTACCATATTTAAATATTTTCACCGCTTTCGAAACATAATGAGTAATTTGATTTCTTTAATGGAACAAACTTCAATGATTACGTATCCTGAGAGTGATAATGCAGGTCATCATTATCACCAACCACAGGGATTAGACCTATTGGCCTGTTTCGTCTTCAAAGTTTTCTTGTTTCCAGTCCGGCTGTTACTTTGAAGATTCTCAGTAATAAAGATGTCCCCTGGCCTCGTTACGAGCGATGCGCAGAGTAAGACTGGTAGTAGGGTTGCTACTTTAATGTTTCCAGACAAACATCGCTGTGCACTGAAGGCTGGTTCACAATAAACCGGAAACGACAACGAAAACGAGAACGGAAATATTGTTAAAATAAATGTATTTAAATGTGATAATTCACAACTAACTATTGTGAATGCTCGTATTTAAATGCATTTATTTTAACATTATTTTCGTTCCCGTTCTCGTTTCCATTCTCGGTTTATTGTGAACCAGCCTTAACCCCTAGAGCGAGGGTTGCTCCTTCTGCTCCTTAGACCGAGCTGAGGTAATATTCCCAAGTCGGTCTGGTGACCGACTGACCGTTGAAGTCTTCACACGTTATCCTGTGTAGGAGATCATTATACCCTGAGTCACTGGGACCCCGACAGAACTTAGCCACCATTAAGGTACCCGCCCCCGCGACTTGGACGCGTTTATCGAGAATTATTCATGTGTGTACAGTTAGTAGCCTTGTATAAGACCAAGGCTAGGGGCTAAATTAAAATCAAGTGATGGATAATTTTTTTTTCGCTGTCGTAGGCCATAGCTTCCAAAATTTTAATATATCAATATTGTTTCACATTGCATCATATTAATCTCGTAAGATAAATATAAAATTACTTTTCAGTTTATAAGTTCCGGTTGTTTATTTAAAATATAATTTCGTAGGCTTTATACGTATTGTATCTATTCTTTATTCCACAATACGCACGTCCATTTGTCTTCGCGATAACAGCTGACAGAAACTGATCGCTTTCCGATAGTTGCCCGGACTAAATATGAGATGTCATATAGGAGTATACTAGTACGCGATTTAGATTTTATGCTATTCCTGTCTCCAGATAATAAGTACTTACATCATGTCTATATTATCTTTTTAGTAAAAGTGGGACGAAGCATAAGATTGGATTACAAGGAGGTGATTATAAGGAAAGAGGTAGAGGTGCTTATTGGAAGGGACTTGGACCATCCTCAAATATTTCAGCCCAAATAAGCTTTTCGTGCACCTGTGATGTAATGAGTTGCGTGCTGGCTGTGCTGCCCGGTTAAGTAGACCCCGTCCACCACATTACACAGCCGTCTCCAGCAATCGAATCCGTATACCTATACCCAGAGCCGAATTTGTTAACCCTTAAATTGACAAAGTATCCTATAGGATACAACAGGTTAATAGGCTATATGCTATAATTTTAATAGAACAATAGAAACAAAACTTGTAGGAAAATTAAAATTTCAAAATACTATAATATTGTACAACATATAAAATATGGACATTGCGATAGTTGTTTTCTTTACAGTCCGACAAGATTTAATAAACTAGTGTGAGAAATGAAGTTTTGCCAATTTAAGGGTTAAGCCACAGTTAAGCTATAAAATATAAGAAAAAATATTTTTAGTTGTTCAATATAGTTAATCTATGACTAAATTTTTCACGCGAATTTTACATTTTCTTGCGAAAGTCTTAATTTGCTCAATAAACACAAAAAATGATGTATTTTTTATTTTTTTATATCTAATTTTTCGTGGGAAATACTTAATACATACTTAAACCAGCGAATAGGGATTATAAAGAATGGACACTTCGCGTCGGTACCTTTGATGTAGCCGGACCGATTTCAATGACCTTCAAGCCAGCTAGAGCGTCAGATTCTGCTTTCTCCCTAGAGTTGGCGCTGACATCACACCAGCTAGCAGTCGACACAGCGGAAATATAATTAATACATCTAGGTACATTATGTACTCAAATAAAATAAATTGGATCCATAAAATAATAAATCCTTCATTAACTGTAATGTCTAGACTCTAGAGTTCCTTTATAATGAGAGTTCAGACGTTGACCCCTACAACAATTAAAATATGTAATGATTTGATAGCGCTGAAAATGGAAAAACAAAACTCTTACGAGAAGTAAAACCATATACCTATATTATATTATATACAAATATTAAACGAATTCGATACTTAATTTTATAATGCATTGTATTATTTTATAATATAATTTATGATATCTGAAATATAAAATATTATTATTACAACTAGTTTGTCACTGAGAAATAAGGAAAAGCTGTTAACTTGAATTTATTTGAATCAAAGCGTTACTGAATTATGCAATAAGGTAGGCGATGTTTGGATCCTGTGCCTTAATTCTATTCTCAATTATTATCTTAGCGTATGCTCGATTACACTACCTCTAGCGCTTGAAAGTGGAACTAGCCGCTGGCGCACAGAGAAACAAAACACAGGAAAATTCGCTCAGTGTCCATTCTTTATAATCCCTATTCGCTGCTTAAACCTTTTGACTTTCTCTTATTTATATGCGTTTAGATTTACTAAAAGTTATTTTGCCTGCCAGCTAATAGCTTGGCCTTACTTACTTACAAATGGCTTTTAAGGAACCCGAAGGTTCATTGCCGCCCTCACATAAGCCCGCCATCGGTCCCTATCCTGTGCAGATTAATCCAGTCTCTATCATCATATCCCACCTCCCTCAAATCCATTTTAATATTATCCTCCCATCTACGTCTCGGTCTCCCTAAAGGTCTTTTTCCCTCCGGTCTCCCAACTAACACTCTATATGCATTTCTGGATTCGCCCATACGTGCTACATGCCCTGCCCATCTCAAACGTCTGGATTTAATGTTCCTAATTATGTCAGGTGAAGAATACAATGCGTGCAGTTCTGTGTTGTGTAACTTTCTCCATTCTCCTGTAACTTCATCCCGTTTAGCCCCAAATATTTTCCAAGCACCTTATTCTCAAACACCCTTAACCTATGTTCCTCTCTCAGAGTGAGAGTCCAAGTTTCACAACCATACAGAACAACCGGTAATATAACTGTTTTATAAATTCTAACTTTCAGATTTTTTGACAGCAGACTAGATGATAAAAGCTTCTCAACCGAATAATAACACGCATTTCCCATATTTATTCTGCGTTTAATTTCCTCCCGAGTGTCATTTATATTTGTTACTGTAGCTCCTAGATATATGAATTTTTCCACCCCTTCGAAGGATAAATCTCCAATTTTTATATTTCCATTTCGTACAATATTCTGGTCACGAGACATAATCATATACTTTGTCTTTTCGGGATTTACTTCCAAACCGATCGCTTCACTTGCTTCAAGTAAAATTCCCGTGTTTTCCCTAATCGTTTGTGGATTTTCTCCTAACATATTCACGTCATCCGCATAGACAAGAAGCTGATGTAACCCGTTCAATTCCAAACCCTGCCTATTATCCTGAACTTTCCTAATGGCATATTCTAAAGCGAAGTTAAAAAGTAACGGTGATAGTGCATCTCCATGCTTTAGCCCGCAGTGAATTGGAAAAGCATCAGATAGAAACTGGCCTATACGGACTCTGCTGTATGTTTCACTGAGACACATTTTAATTAATCGAACTAGTTTCTTGGGAATACCAAATTCAATAAGAATATCATATAATACTTCCCTCTTAACCGAGTCATGTGCCTTTTTGAAATCTATGAATAACTGATGTACTGTACCCTTATACTCCCTTTTTTTCTCCATTATCTGTCGAATACAAAAAATCTGATCAATAGTCGATCTATTACGCCTAAAACCGCACTGATGATCCCCAATAATTTCATCTACGTACGGAGTTAATCTTCTCAAAAGAATATTGGACAAAATTTTGTACGACGTCAACAAAAGTGATATTCCTCGAAAGTTACCACAGTTGGTTTTGTCCCCCTTCTTAAAAATAGGTACAATTATGGACTCCTTCCATTGTTCCGGTACAATTTCCTTTTCCCAAATAGCAAGTACAAGTTTATAAATTTGGCTATATAATGCACTTCCGCCCTCTTGTATTAATTATGCTGGAATTTGATCGATACCTGGAGACTTGTACTTTTTCAGATTTTCTATCGCAATTTCGACTTCTGAAAGCATGGGTTCGGGTATAAATGGCTCAGCAGTTTGTATTTCAATTTCGTCCCGATCATTTCTATTTGGCCTATGTACATTTAGTGGTTGCGCAAAATAGTTTTTCCATCTGTTTAGGATTGATGGAGAGTCTGCAAGCAATAGCTTGGCCAGCACTTGGAAAAATTGCTTTGGGCCTGTATGAACATAAATATGTTTGTCAAACATCTCCGCATATTTCAGCACAAAAGAGGGATTTAACGGCACCGTACTCCAGGCAATGAATCTTTGCAAATCGTTTCAGTTTTACTTGATAGGTTCAACAGTTGGTTCCTAAAGTGAAGTGATGGTGTGGAGATGGGGCGAAAAACCGAAAAAGTGCGCCTTTTCGTGTGATGAATACCGTTGTTACGGGTTTTATTTAAGTGATAATGACATTGTTACAAGAGGCTTTCAATAAAATCGGAAAATCTTGCAACTTGTATCTTGCACTTTCTCCATTTCACTGATTTGGAATAAAAAGTAAGTTAAAGTAATAAATTGTGTTAATTACAGTATTTCATTATATCTTACTATCCATAATTCCCTTCAATTAAACGTTTAATATTATAATAATCTTGGATTAAATCCGCTGGTTAATAACAATAATAATAATAATCCACCGCTGTGAAGTATAATGGCTAGTATGCCTGACCGTGAAACGAGCGAGCCCGGGTTAAAATCCTGCTTGGGACAAGTTACGTGGTTGAGGTTTTCCCTCAATCCATTAAGAGCAAATGCTGGATAACTTTCGGCGCTGGACTCATTTCACTGGCATTATCACCTTCACCTCATTCAGATGCTAGATAATCATAGCGGTTGATGAAGCGTCATAAAATAACCAATTAAAATAATAATGATAATGTATACAAATATATAATTAGAGAATTATAATATATTTAGGCCTATGTAATGTGTTTAAATTTATTTTCTTGTCCAAGCAAATTTGGAGAAGAGATGTGGTGGGTTATTCCACGATGACTTTATTTCATTGCGACTTTATCGCGAAAATTTGATACTTTATTCAACACCAAAAAACGAAATTTAAAAACTGATACGCGAAATTTTAAGAAAATTATCTACAGTAATCTCACTAGAGGTTTTGATTTTATTGATAAATCTGCGTGGTGATCTGCCGTATCCCACAGATCTACACGAGTTGTCATGTCCCCGTCATGGGTGAAATGCTGGGGGCTCCCCTACATCTTATGTAGATCTTTTAGTAGGTTAGGTCCACCAAAATACAGTCTAGCTATTACCAATTTTATTCCATCAGCGCTAAATAACCGCGTAGGTGATAGAGCATCATTAAATTACCGATTAAACAATTAAAATACAAGTGTCTACAAATTCTTGTAGCAGCAGCACTGCTTCTTTGCTGCGGTCTGTTGAAACAAATATGCCTATTAATAATTAATGTAACAGTTTACTTAGTCATTGCATATTGTTGATCAGGTGACATTCTGAAATGTTGTTTGAATATTAATTATTAAATATGTTTGTACGTAAATAATACAATAAATTGAACAGTTCACAGAAAAAATTATTGGCTGTCTGAGATTTTGCTTTCGTTTATTTATACTACTAGAATATGCCAGTAACTTCTCTAACTACATACTTAATGGAAGAACTAATAGGTATTTCTTTTGGCGTAAGGGAGAGTGCTCGAGAAAATTTAGAAGCTTATGATCTTAAGGATAAATTATACATAGGCCTACATAACACTGATGTTTCCATTAAAATCATACGTCCTAAAGTGGTCGTAAATACACGTGCGGGCCATTGTTTCATTAGTCCTACAATTACTCTTAAAATTTTTTTATTTCTGAATAGTACTTTCTGTTAATTCTTCATTTCTTATGTTCAGACAGGTACAACAGCGCTGTTCTTTGCTGCTCAAGGAGGATTTCTGGACATTGCTCAAATCTTGCTAGACAAAGGTGCTCCTGTAGATTCACCAAGTGTTGTAAGTACCGTGCTATTAAAGTATTGTGACTAGTAATATACCCCAAATGTCTCTAACACCTTACTTCATTTTCTTTTACGAAACAGAGTCAATTATTATAGTGTCCATGTTACCTGGAATATTTTTTGATACACAGCAATAATTAACAGCAAAACGAATTTAAACTTGGAACATATTGTTTTTGGCATAAAATATATAGGCCTAATTACTTGGCATGGTACAAACTGATGTAAAGTTGAACTTTACGAAATTAGATCAAAAAGTGATATAAGAGCCATAAATTGCTATAGTAAACTTGTTACATACTCCAGAGTAGATAGAATCAGTGGCGTATACTGGTTAAAGGGTTTGGGCTACCGCTGACCCTATTATTACACAAAATATATCTAACAATTACTTTAATTTTAATTACTATGGTAAAACTAATAATACAGAATTATTACATTATGTTATATTATAAACTTTTTCTTTTGTAATTTCCTTGGGCTACCGCCGGTAGCCCCGGTAGCCCGCAAAATATGCCCCTGGATAGAATAGTGTTAAACTATTTTACTATCTTCATGCACATTCGTGTGCTTTACTTCCTACATATTTTGTCGGATCCCGGCCACTTAGTCACTCGTAATGAATCCATCTCTGTACATAGTGCGTTAGACATTGTGCCACTGTCACATATTCTGTGACACAGTACATGAGGGTAGGCCACCAAAGAGAAAACTGACAGGTAGAACTTAAACTGAGGGGATTCGAACCAGCACCAGAACTAGAATCCGGTGTGGCTTAGTGGATGAAGCGTCAGCACGTAGAGCTGAAAACCCGGGTTCGAATCCCGGTGCTGGAGAGAATTTTACTCTGTTCTATCCATTCTTCATCATATGAAAACGCAGAATTTCTGCACGGAAATATCATATGTACTTCAATATATCATAATACCATTTCTGTATGTTGTTGTTGTTGTTGTTGTTGCTGCTGCTGCTGCTGCTGCTGCTGCTGCTGCTGCTGTTTAGTCAACTGTCCGAGGACAGCTCTGGACCCCACAAGTGACACTAATTATTATTATTATTATTATTATTATTATTATTATTATTATTATTATTATTATTATTATACTAATAACTACTGAATAATAATAATAATAATAATAATAATAATAATAATAATAATGGTAATAGTAATAATTTATTTTGCATACATCATCAACCATAGTCTTGTGTTATTTATTTTATAATTGCAATGCAGTTTGGGGGACGAAAGTAAAAAAATAAATAGGCCTAAATAAAAAATTAAAAAAAAATGTTATTTTGGGGATGCGTTAGCATAAAAGATTGAATACCACTAGTCTAAGGCATCATGCCTAGGACTCGCGTCACGAAATGCATGTTGGTTCGAGTCCTCATGGGGGAAGAATTCTGTCATGAAATTTCGGCCATTGTGCCTATTGTATGAAACTGATGTCCACCCGGCATTGTGATGAATTTTGGGAGCTACATTAGCGAAATGCGTTTTCTAAAATGGCTGGGGGAAATCATCGTGCTGACCACACGATATCTCCATTCTGGTTGGATGATCGTTCACCTCTGCTGAGGCTGTGGACGTGAGGCCAGCAGCTGGCTGGTAGGCCTTGGCCCTTCATGGGCTGCCGTGCTACGGATTTCAATTGGTCAAATTACATACAGTGTGTAAACACATCAACTCCATCGCTTAAATAGTAAAATTGGTGTTAATAGGGGTCAGCCAGACTCGTGATAGTAGTAGAACTTATAACACTATAAAATAAGTTGCGCATGTTCAGTAGCCATCCAGTGAAGCAATAATTGAAAAACCATCTCGGATTACCAGGATTTTCCAATAATTTCATGCTAGATTTCCATTTTTTATAACAAGACATGACATGGTTTGTACCAAATGATAATGAAATTCATTGTCGACTACCAAGAATGCAGATGATCGCTAGGAGGTAGTGATTTCTGTTGGAATACTGCATATGTATAACATTAAATTCGTATAATCTACGTAATAGAAAAGTGAAATATAAATTAGATAAAGAGAATTTGTTAGTATGGGTAAAATTATCCCAGTACTGTACGTGAACAATTCCATCTGAAACCTCTCTGGCTATAGACCTTTCATTAACTTACAATACTGAAATAACAAAGTTTAATTGTGTTATCCACAAATTATCTGTTTGTGGGATAAAACTCGTTCGTATTTGTCGCAACGTGTGAAATCTATTTCACCATAATTTTTTTTTAAGAAATTTGATGCTCATACTTACTGAGATGGGAGACCTATTTTCTTTTCTCTATAATAAGTTTTCATAATATTTTTATTTTTCACTTACTGTAAGTCATACTTAGTTGATTTCATATTTTAATTGTAATTAAAGATTAAACTGCTTAAACATTAGTTTTCATTAACATTAAAACGCATGTACAGTATATGGAGATAATTTATTAAAGTCAGTTGTAGGCCTCTCGTTATGTCTATGTTGGTCATAGTGATAATAAATGTGCATTTCTTCACAGGATGGTGGTACTCCCTTATTTGTTGCCTGTCAGTGTGGTCATATGGATGTGGTCAAGGAACTTGTTGCTCGAGGAGCAAAAGTCAACACTCACATGAAGGTATGAGGCCATATTTTGTTTGAACCCGCTTCACAAAAAAATGTATTAACTGCTACTAATATAATTTTGATTGCATTTAAGTACCAGATGAGAGAATATAATACATACTACACTACACTAAAGTCTTATACAGAATGGCAGTGATGCTATCAACCATTTTCTTCGTGTGGGGAGGGGGTGAGGCAGTGGAGTTAATAAAACTTACCTAGGAAATAGTTTAATCCTATTTACAGTGCACTAGCATTTAATAATAGTAACAATAATAATAGGTCCACAAACGATTAGGGAAAACACGGGAATTTTACTGGAAGCAAGTAAAGAGATAGGTTTGGAAGTAAATCCCGAAAAGACAAAGTATATGATTATGTCTCGTGACGAGAATATTGTACGAAATGGAAATATAAAAATTGGAAATTTATCTTTTGAAGGGGTGGAGAAGTTCAAATATCTTGGAGCAACAGTAACAAATATAAATGATACTCGGGAGGAAATTAAACACAGAATAAATATGGGAAATGCCTGTTATTATTAGGTTGAGAAGCTTTTATCATCTAGTCTGCTGTCAAAAAATCTGAAAGTTAGAATTTATAAAACAGTTATATTACCGGTTGTTCTTTATGGTTATGAAAGTTGGACTCCCACTTTGAGAGAGGAACATAGGTTAAGGGTGTTTGAGAATAAGGTGCTTAGGAAAATATTTGGGGCTAAGAGGGATGAAGTTACAGGAGAATGGAGAAAGTTACACAATACAGAACTGCACGCATTGTATTCTTCACCTGACATAATTAGGAACATTAAATCCAGACGTTTGGGATGGGCAGGGCATGTAGCATGTATGGGCGAATCCAGAAATTCATATAGAGTGTTAGTTGGGACGCCGGAGGGAAAAAAACCTTTAGGGAGGCCGAGACGTAGATGGGAAGATAATATTAAAATGGATTTGAGGGAGGTGGGATATGATTATAGAGACTGGATTAATCTTGCTCAGGATAGGGACCAATGGCGGGTTTATGTGAGGGCGGCAATGAACCTCCAGGTTCCTTAAAAGCCAGTAAGTAAGTAACAATAATAATAGGGACCGATGGCGGGCTTATGTGGGTGCGGCGATGAACCTCCGGTTCCTTAAAAGAAGTAAGTAAATAAATAATAATATGAAGAAGAAGAATTGAGGTATGGGAAATACGGATACTTGATTATCGTGCATTATAATGGTTATCTCTGAGGAGAAATTAATTATTCCTGAATTTACTCACATCTTGATCCACTACTCTTGGCTTCATTAACGCATAAAGATATCAAGAATAGTTACCATTCTTGAAACCACATTGGTTAACCAAAAAGTGTTTAAGCTAATGATAATAATTTTTAGGTAAAAGAAATACGTAAGCAAAACAAAATAGAGACCAACACTTCAATATTACCTCCAGAGTATGTATTGCCCTAGGTATATTATTTGAATAAATACTAAGGTTGAGTCTTGCACTAAAACTAGACGTAAGTGCAAGACAAAACAACTTACATTATATTAATGATTTGATTTTAGAAATTGTGTTAAAAATTGTATATTTAATGTGTAAAATTATAAATTGTATAGTTTTTTTTTAGTACTGGTAGGTTATTTTACGACACTTTATCAACATCTTAGGTTATTTAACGGCTGAATGAGATGAAGGTGATAATACCAGTGAAATGAGTTCGGGGTTCAGCACCGATAGTTACCGGTACCCAGTATTTGCTCATATTGGGTTGAGGAAAAACCCCGGAAAAAATCCTCAACCAGGTAACTTGTCCCTACCAGGATTCGAACTCGCTGCCAGATGCGCTAACTGTTATTCCACAGGTGTGGACTTATAAATCGTATATGTTAGTTTTAATTATTATGTATATGTACTATTCTGTGAACTATTAATAATAAATCTAAATATATATTGTTTGAGTATTAAGATACCGGTATGTTCTTAGTTCACTGCTTTGGCTTAAAAAATTATCCATTACAACTCATTTTGTAAACTCTCTACAACCTGTAAATGCCCTTGCCTGAAAGAATCTGTAGATGTGAAATACCTGGGAATTATTGTTGATCAGCACTTGAAATGGGATAGACAAATCACCTTTTTATGTAACAGGATACGTAAAACAATTTACAAATTTGTAAACCTTCGCCATTACTTGCCTACTCACGTATTACGTTTGGTTTATTTGGCTCTAGTTGAATCTGTTATCCAATATGGTATAATTGGATGGGGAGGCATTACAAAAACTGCTCTTTTTCCTCTAATTATGTTGCAAAAACGTATAATCAAAATTTGTTTGAAAAGGCGACTGGATTATCCAACAAATTTGATCCATTCTGAATTGAATGTTTTTAGAATTGACCAAATTTATGAATACTCTTTAATGAAATTCTATCATAAAAATAGAACGAAATTTGTAGCTCAGCCACATGCTCATAATACGAGACGAAATGAAATTCTTAAATTAGTTGAACCTAAATATTTCACATCTGCTGCTTTACTACACAGTACAAATTATGGTCCACGGCTATATAATTCGATAATAAAATTTCATCCAGAATTGACTACTTTAAGCAATGAAATTTTCAGATCCAGAATTAAAAAATTTATATGACAGACTTCCCTGTATATATATTATGTACCATGTATTGTAAAACAAGTTTATCTCTATCCTAAGTGTATTTTTCTATTTTATCTTGGTTACTATCTCAACATGACCTGCACTAATTATACTACTAATAATAATTTAATATTAATCCATCAATCTAAACATCGTCTCTTTTTTCACTCAGTTATTATTAGTATTATTATTTACTAATTTTATTACAATCTTTATGTGAGCTTTTTTCTTAAGTATTTTGTCTACAAAGTATGTGTATCTATGTAACGGAACTGTCCCCGAACACGAGCTTTGCTCTTTCGGGGTATTTTAATGTAACGTTTTTATGTATATGTTATTATTAAATAAATAAATAAAATAAAAAATAAAAAAATAAAATAAAAAAAAATAAATATAATAGGAGTGGTAAACACAATAAGCCTCGGGTTGTGATGCAGACCATTCAGGTCCCTTCTCCTTAAAAAAAAATGTTCGTTTCTTTAAATTGGACTAGTAGGCTGTTACCATCACGAACTCTATTTGCTACATAGTGAACCCTAATTTAATAAAACTCAAACCACAACAAACTCTCGACTGTTTGGATTAATAGGGTCCACAAATAGATGAGCAATCGAAAACATGTAATTTTATCCGCAATTGACATAATTCGTGTCGGTTTTTTCTCATTTTCCCTCTGAAGTACTGTAACATCAATCACATTAGACAGAACATGAAAGAATAAATGAGGAAGGAGGTTCCAACAATGTACCCTACATATAGACGCTGCTTCTTCTAATCTTACAGAAAACTATACTGTAACTAAACTCTCTGCGGGAAGGTGCTTTAGAACAAGCATAGGAGAAACGTGTGAAGGGAGGGATTACTTTAAGAAGAAAACATGGTAAGCTCAGTACACAGGAGCATGTTTGATATTGCTGTCTTTCGCCGTTATTTAAGGAAAAATAAAATGGTGTTGAATTTCGTACAGGAACCTCGCAAATTGTGTAATCTGGGCATGGATTGTCGGAAGTTTACTGCTCGCTACTTTAAAACACTTACGAAATTAAATGTTAAAAATCTAAAATTGAATTCTGATTTATAAAGTTATTGATGTCATTTTTATGAGACTTTTCTTACTGTACTGTAACATAGTAATAATTATTGTATTTAGTATATTAAATTTATATTTAACATAGACTGGATAATGCAATGGTATTGCTACAAAATACTGCCAGAAATGATGTAAAATAGGATTATGTTGGGTTTTGACAGGATCGTGCCACTCCACTGTTCATTGCAGCACAGAATGGCCACTTCAAAATACTCATGTTCCTGCTGGCACAAGGGGCTGAGCCAGACTCGAGACGAACAGATGGTGCCACTCCGCTGTGGATAGCAGCGCAGATGGGACACGATCATATAGTTAGACAACTTCTCAAAGTGGGTGCAAATGTCGATGCTAATCGCCATGTAAGTTCCTTGCAAATTTGAATACTGCATATTACTTACAAGTTTTATTTGAAACACATTTTACAGTATTTTCTTTCGTAGGTGAAGATAGTTTAGCAAATAATACCTGTATGGTGTACAGTAGAACCTCGATAATACGAACTAATTGGGACGAGGGGTAATTTGGATTATCAGATATACAGTATTATGAATCATGAATATGAATATGAACAGTATAACTGTCATTTGTATTCAAAATGGGTCTGAGATGAAACTGTTGATTGACTTGTAATGTTTGTTACATGTCATTAATTTACTCATCCTCAGTAATGTATTTAATGAAATAATTATTTTTTTTTATTTTTGTTTCAAAGGATGGAGCCACAGCATTGTTTAAAGCTTCTCATAAAGGACACTCCAGTGTTATAGACGAATTACTGAAGTACAAACCATCTCTTGGACTTCTTCCTGTAAGTAAACACATCGTGTTTAGAAGTAGGATACACATTTTCATAGGACATGTATGCACTTACACATAAAATCCATGAAGGTTGTAAAAAAAAAAAAGTCACAACTACCCTATTTCAAAATCTGTTTCAAATTAAAAGTAACTTCGGAATATGTATGATTAGACTTTCTTGTGTTAAATTCTAACGTACCTTGTTTACATGTTTCGACCTATTTATGGGTCATCCTCAGAACTAGTCGTTGTTGGTCTTTGCGTGTCTTGTTTTGTTTTCTGTGAGGATGTGTTCATATAGTATAGTGTAGAGTCAAAGAGTGTGTGTTCTGAAATTGAGTTGTGTGTTGAGAATTTCGTTGGGGTGTGCTTTCGTGTGTCTGTATATTTCATATTGTTCTAGTGTGTTTAGTTTCTAGCTTTTTGGTTGGATGTGTAGTATTTCTGCATATGCATATCACATCACAAATGCTAACCACACCCACAGAGACATCAACACAGACATGGAAATACTACACATCCAAAGGTAACGATGGGAAAAGTACATTTGCTGAGTCTACTAGACTTTCATAGGCTATATCTTTGTATCCTGGCACGAGACATTCTTTCTGTTTCCACTCCTTTTTTATCCAGTCTTCATATCGGCTCTAATGTCTCGTTCACATGTGAAACACGGAATTTTTGTACTCACTGAGTATGTTCCCCTCTTTTTCTCCTTCAACCCAGTCCAATGCTAGTCCCGAGCACGTGGTCTTGATCCCTCTCTGCTGTGACCACCGGCATTGACCCATTACTCTCTACTTGCGTTTACTTATTGAGTAAATAAAGAAGATGGCTTCGAAACGAAGGTTTAATTTCTACGATGAATGGGAAGAAAATTATTTTTCTCCCTTTAAGATGGAAAAGCGGAATGTTTACTTAGGATCAAACATAAGAAACTTCCGTCATATTCAATGCTAAGTACACGCCACTGCAATATTGACGTTGAGTCACTGTTCTGCACCGCTACTTCATAAACAAACTGTGCTAAATCTTGGAAGGGGTTGAAATGACTTTTTACCCATGATGCTCAGTTCCCCATCACTGTCCTAGAAGAATACCTTATCTTTTAAGTCTCCACACTCTTCCCACTTATATTCATTGTATTTAATTTTCTCAAGCAAAAATTTCAAGTTTTGATGTGTTTCCTAAACAGCATCCTGCGGCCTACTGTCAGTCAGTGGGAGCCAGTGCAAGACGCCGGGTGTGCTGTGTGAGTGTTCACGAGAATAACAGCGCGCGGTTGTGCATTTCTTGTTGGCCAAGGACTGTCTACAGAAGAAGTGCATCGCGAAATGCGTCCTTTGCACGGTGAGAACTATCTATCACGGAAAGCTATGTTCAATTGGATCCAAGAGTTCAACAAGGGACAGCAAAGCGTCAGAGATTGGGAGCAGCCTGGTCGTCCTGCAGAGGTGTCAACTGAAGCCACAGTGCAGTGTGTGGAACACATCATTCATAACGACCAGCGTGTGATCATCGATGATGTAGCCTGTGCTGTAGGTTGTTTGCATGGAACTGCTTACAACATCATGCATGAGCAGCTGAAGTTTCATAAAGTTTGTGCACGGTGGGTCCCATTACTTGTCCGTGGAATACAAAATGAACAGAATGAGCCTCTCCTTGCAGCACCTCAGTCAGTACAGTGAGGAAGGGAAGGACTTCATATGGCGAATTGTTACAGGGGACGAGTCGTGGGTTCACCACTTTCAACCGGAATCCAAACTATTCTCCATGCAATGGAAACATCCCGCCGCCCCATTCAAAAAACGTTGAAGACGATTCCATCAGCCCGCAAGTTATACTGATGATGTTTTGAAATATGCAAGGCATGATACTGCTGAGATTTCTGCCTCACTGTCAGACTGTGAATGCCCCATCGTACTGCACCACTCTGCGGGAACTGCAACAGCCATTCGCCACAAACGACCTGGATTCCTGACAGCGGGCGTGGTTTTTCTGGATGACAGTGCCTGCCCGCACACAGCCAGACAAATGCAGGAGATGTTGCGAACATTTCATTGAGAATGCTTGAATCATCCACTGTACAGTCCCGACTTAGTCCCCAATGATTTTCATTATCAGGGTGGCCGCCATTTTGAAAATGATGATGACGTAGCCCAAGAGGTCACTCATTGTCTGAGATAGCAACCAAAAGATTTCTTTGCTGCTGGCATTTAAGGACTTATAAAGAGATGAGATAAGTGTCTGAATGTACATGATTAATGTGTTGAAAAGTGAAATAAATTTCAGGCAGTTACTCTGAGTACTATTGTATCTATTCTGTTTTGCGACTTATTTATTGACTTACCCTCATATTATCCTTAGCTATATTACAGAATAAAAGAGATGTATAATATAACACATCGTCAACTTTAATTTTATTACATAAACAAATTTTTCCGTACAAATTGTAAGACTTTACTAATTTATTACATGATCTAACAAAAGTATTCTCTCACCATAACTTGTTTCAGAACGGGGAAAGTGCTTTACATGCAGCAGCCTTGTTTGGTCATGTACCTGTTGTTAAGCAGTTGATTTCTGCTGGAGCAGATTCAACTATGCGGAACCAGGAGGGAGCCACACCACTCCAGCTTGCTCGAGAGGCCAAGCAGGCTTCAGTTGTAGAGTACCTGTCTAGCCTATCAGCTGAACGAGCCAATGGTGTACCACATAAGCCCATGTGACCAAAGTTGAGACAGTACTAAAGGTGGTGGGTTTCTCATCTTGTCAGCTTTCGAAAACTAAAATATTAGTCAGAGTCACTAATGGTAATAGACATAATCTAATTCACCGTACAGGTGCTTGTCTTTATGGTGTGAGCTGCAAAGCAGGAAAATTAATGTAAAGGTGAAAATGGCGTGTAATATTTTAGACACAATCACAATGCATACAAACATATTATAGCCTATATATGAACAATGATGCAATTTCTGCTCATTTAAGTGAAACTTAAATTCACAGGGATAATTCGGAAGGTACAAAAGTCACTAAATTCAAAAACAAAATTGACCAGGTAATATGTATACCGGTAACTAATTAATTAATAGACTAGATATGGTACCTGAATTACCTTGTTGGTAGACAAAAGAATCTTTCCAAAATGAACAACATGTGCTGATCTTTATACAGTGTTATATCTACAGTCGTATTCATTAAAAAAAAAAATGCATTTTTGTCATTTAGATCGGCTTATTGTCACTGTTTTTGGATAGGTACCTATAATGTGATTAATGTTGTTTGTAGATTTGGCTAAGTTATTTATACATTCATGAAGTGATTATTTGTATTATAATTTGAATAATCGAAATTAGTGTCTTTACTTCTCATTTTATCCTAATACATGTTTGATGAAACATGCAGATTACTTAAACACATGGAAGTGTTTGTATACGTATGTGTGTGTACCTTCAATCAGAAAGTGCCATGACATCTGTCATATTTCTATATGCATATCGCCATATTTACTGCCATTTGTATGGTCCCTGTCACCATCACCTTCCATTTATCTTACATGCATCGTGTGTCTGTATCAAACACAAGAATTATTTTAACAAGATTTTTTATCTTTAAATTCTAAATTATTATTTATTTAATGAAGAAAATAAGAACTGATTTATGTATCGGTACCAGTACCGGTATTTACTTCATATTTCAAGTGAAATGGAAACACGATGTAGATGGTGACTTCGGGATAAAATGATAAAATCTTTAATACGAAGTTACGAAAATATACTTTGAACTTGAATGCATTCACCAACGAACTTTACAGACACCCGCTTCTAATTACACTTACTAACAGTACACATTATATACAATACCTACATTTTACAAAATTTTGTAAAAAAAAAAAAGAAGAAGAAGAAACGCCATAAATCTCAATACAATTTAAATGCCATGTTGTGCACATTTTAACGCCTTATCCCCAGGAAGATAATTGACAGAAGTCATGAACATAAACTGTGAAAATTATTGGTATGTGAGATATTATTGGAAGTAATTTCACAATTGTTATGAAGTCGGATATCAGCAAACAATATTCTTTCTCTCTTGCATTGATACTTCAAGAGCTGCATAGACTGTTTGTTAAACACTTCAAAATATTTGTGATGAAGTCACATATAGTCTTCTTACAGTAAAATGTACACATAACATCTGAACAGTATTAAAATATTTTGTACTTGGATATGTAATTGAATTTCTGTAATTGTTTTTGGTTGAAAAATTCCAGTGAAGGAATGTCTTCCAAGCACGAGAACTCTTTCCAGTGAGGGATAGAATCTCCATTGCATTGCAGTAAATGCATTAAAACAGAAAAGAGTAATCTGAGTGAACTTTATTAGTTCTGAGATTAGAGGAAGTGTTTGTTAAGATATACGAGTAATTATTGTGATTTTGTCTGGCAGACAGTTTCTCAAGGAAAGTATTATTTTATTTGTACACTGCAGATCTGTAGTTGACATGAAAATATGTTACAAATATCATAGATATTTTGTAAACATTTAATTTTAAACTATTCGTTTTAAATAAGAAAGCAATATTGTTGAAGATAATGCTATGTAAATATTTTTCTTAAACTGTGATTTATAATAAAGTTAAAATTAAAAGAGAATATTGTTCTTTTTTTTTAGTATGTATGTACTGTATGTACCATGTCTTTATTTCAGAATGGCAGATTTTTAAGACCAAGTCCACTTTTATAACACTTCATCCAAACAAAAATAAATATACAAACATTAGGACGAATGATCATAAGATAGTGTAGTGGAGTTACTCCAAAGCTATTCTGGATCAAATACAATATTACAGTCTTCCTATACTAGTAGCTATACTATTCCGTTTACAAAACCTAATTGACAAATCTGCATTCTCTTGTAGTTAAGAGGTCGTACGAAAACAGATCTGTTTTTATGAAATATTAATTAGTATTAATTTTATTATGCTCTATCAAAAAGTTCAAACCCTCTAAATTGCAAGATTTTGAGGCATTACATCTTCAACAAAAATATTTTTTCATCGTAAAGATCTCAAAATTATCATAAACAATGTCTTGTTAACTAAAGCAAGGAGTACATCAACGAACACAGAAGAAAATCTCCAGAAAATTACTTTATTGTAGATGCATGCATAATAAATTAGAAATGTGCCTGCCAACAGTGAGAATATTAGGTACTGTATGAATCTATAGGTTTGTTCCAGCATGATTCAGAATCGATTCTGAACTAACTCCTCTTGCGCAGTATCTCAATGTGCGTTCCAACAAGACTTGAATTGATTCTGAACTTCCAGTTTCCTGTTCCAATGTGCTTTGGAATTCGTCCGGAATTATGAAATTGGTTCTCGATTAAGAGCAGGAACTGGGAATTCTGAACTGCTGATGCACGCACAGATTACTTAATCTGAGGTTGATGTTAAAATGCTTCGAGACTGGGCAGATTAAAATTTAAAAAATAGTTGATAATGAGTGACTTGGAAGGTGATAGTTATACATTTTGGGCCATATTCATAGACATTCTTAGCTCGGGCTTCCAGTGGATGATGAGCGAACTTTTATGACGAATTAAGTTGAGAAGATGAATATCATTTTATATGAGAAGAAACTCCGAAGGCCGTGAAAGAACAGTTCAAAAAACGTTCCAACAACGTAAAATCCTGAACTACTTCCAGGGGCGGCTTTCGAAGGGGGACTGTGGAGCTGCAGCACCCCCAGACATTTGTGGCTCTTGTCTCGTTTTATGTTGTGAAATACATTTATTATACAGTCTCTATTTAGCAGCTCGAATTTTTTTTTAAATTTCGCTCTCATTGACATGCAATCGTTAGTGAAGTCATTTCCTCCCCTGGTGCTGCCAGAGCGAAACGAGTGACAGGGACGTATTGGTGAAGCCACTTCCTCCCCTGGAGCTGCCAGTCTCGTCTCGGATGCTTTGCGCGATAGTTTTACCCCTCCCCCTGCTACCCCTCGCCCTGAATCCAGAGTTTCCAGGCGCTGCAAAATTTGCAGCAGTTTGTCAGTAGCGCGCAGTTTTAAATACATTTTCTTTAACGTTGTGAGTATAACAAGTGCAACAATGTTTAATTCTGTACAATATTTACAGTCTATTCAGTTCAGTATCTTAACAATTCAGGAGAAAAATTAAGTACCCATCAGTTGAATCTCATAATGGAAAGAGCTGCTAAACAAAATAGCCTACAAAGCTCTCATATTTGTTGCTAATTTATCCAGTATCCCTGCTGTCTTCTCTCGATCTCCACACAGTCTGTATTAGATTAATATGTTTCAAAGACATTTCCATCAGCTGGGGCAACAAGATGGAGTTTTAAAATAAGAACATTAAATGTTGTTCATGAGAAGAAGGAGCCATTGCTAGAATGTTTTCAAACCATAATGGAATCTGAAACATCTAACATCATAATAAATGAGGCAAGCGCCCTGGTGCATACTCTTGAAGATCCTGAATTCAATTTTTGGCTCAGTTTTTTTTTTTTTTTTTTTTTTTATTGACGTATCATGTAGATATATTATACAACCAACTACAACATCGCCAGTTAGATATTTCTAAGGTTCAAATCTGCATACAAAAAATTAAATTATAGTTTATTTCACGACACTCGCAACTGCAAGGGTTATATCAGCGTCGCCAGTGTGCCGGAATTTTGTCCCGCAGGATTCTTTTAAATGCAAGTAAATCTACTGACATGAGCATGTCTCATTTAAACACATTTAAATGCCATCGACCTGGGCCAGAATTGGACCCGCAACCGACTATGCTACCGAGGCCGACTCTGCATATCAAGCTTTGTTAATGCCATACAGACAATAGGAACAGTGCACAGTTGAGCAGCGAGATCTGTGAAAATGAAAACCCTAAAAAGCGTCGTAAGGTCGAAGGGATTCAGACAAGGGTTGCGGCAGCCAAGGAAGTATGTGAGTTCGATAAAGACAAACTAAAAACGGAACTCACTGTGTTGTATCAGAGACAAGAATTCAGAAATATCAGTGACGCAGTCAAGCTCTTGCAGTTTCTTCTATCTGAGAACTTGCAGGCCCCATTTTCAGAAGTTGTGAAACTACTACCGGTATGCATAGCTATCACCATACCAATGACAACTTCTGAACCAGAACGTTACTTTTCTTGTTTGAAGAGAGTAAAATCCTATCTCAGAAATACGATGAGAGAAGAGAGACTGACCGAATTAGCTATGTTTTCCATTGTAAAGACTATGTTAAATGACATATCGGATTTTAATAAGTTTGCAACCTACAAGACAAGGCACATGGAACTAATCTTTAAATAAGGTAAGTTGCATGGTTTATTTTTGCATGCAGCTCCCCTGAATTCAATACCCACGAGCCGCCATTGACTACTTCTGAGAACATACTTAACTAGCGCATGTGTCGAAAGACGTTCAGTATTAGTTTGTAACGCATTCTGAATTTCTTGTTGGAACAAATCTTTTGATGTTTGTTTATTGACTTAAAGCTATCCACCATACGTAGTTATTTTGATGAAAATTTACCACTGATCTTAATTAAAAGGCGTTGATGCTATACCCCGCAACTTTCCTATGCTTTTTCATCTATTTACCTACCCCTTTCTCCAATCTTGGCCAGGATTTAACTTCTCCCTATCGCATCCGTAACAGAATGCCAGCACACAGTTGTTATCAATTTTACAGATTCTTAATATGAAAGTTAATTTTTTACACTTTTTCTTTTATTATTAAATATTTTAGCAAATTATCTATATTTAATCATTATTCAACACTTTATATTATCATTTGTTACCCCACTAGTCAAACTCACTTATGGTATAACGATACTACTGTACTCTAACATACTGTTATAATTTAATTATAAAATCTAATTCAAAACTTATCAAATTCACACTCTAATAAACAATTTAAAACATATAATGTTGCTTGATTAAACTAAAGAGATCTTATCTATTAATAAATAAGATGGATTTAGTTAAATCTTGCCCAACTACTTTCTTATGTAGGTTCACATTTTAGCTTTTAGTAGTGTGATGGCTTCTAATCTCGATGTACTGGTACTGGTACTTGTACTTCTCAGTTGCCAACTTTCTCAGAATGTGGGTTTTCGGAAATTCATTTTCTAAAATTTGATGATACAACTGTAGGAAAATGGCAGAAACTCGTACAATGAGATTGTGCACTATTTGATTTTTTTATAGCATGAAACACAGGTCCTTTTGAATGTCAAATCATTATTTTATTTCAGCAGTTGCCTAATATCTGTTTCACAGAGCCTACATACTTTTACAATATTAGGAAAACAAACGACAAGGTCCCTCTTTTTTATCCTTTATAAATATGTTACATTTGCTCCAGAATCATCGCAATAGGAGACTGTGGGCTCTATACATCTGTTGTAAGATGTATACAAAACGCCTGTGATTCTCAGAGCACTGTATTTCTCCCATTTCATGTCGTTAATCTACTACTAGTGGATTTACATCTCACTTCATTAGTAAGCTTTTGTAGTCAGCCTTGACTTGCTGACCAGATGGATAACGATCCCATGCTTCTGATTATTTATTTATTTTTTTATTTTAGTAGGTTATTTTACGACGCTTTATCAATGTCTCTGATTATTTAGCGTCTGAATGTGATGAAAGTGATAATGCTGGTGAAATGAGTCCGGGGTCCAACACCGAAAGTTACCCAGCATTTGCTCATATTGAGTTGAGGGAAAACCCTGGAAAAAACCTCAACCAGGTAACTTGCCCCGACCAGGAATCGAACCCGGGCCACCTGGTTTCATGGTCAGATGCACTAACCGTTACTCCACAGGTGTGGACGCTTTTGATTATATTTAAAGAAAAATTCATTGTGATCTTGGCCGAATATACTGTATATGTTGCCAGGTAATTTAACCCATGTGCTTCAGAAAACATTCCTGGTCCTCATACAAGAAGTCGAGTGCTATCTTGCTAGTGGTTTGGTACAAAGTTCTATTGTCTTTATTTCTGAAGCCAAATAATACGATTCAGAGAAATCTTTAATATTACATTCTTATTTTTTATCAAAACATGTCTTTAATTCCATTTCCAAAGGGTTCTTCACAGTTGAAAATGTATTCGCTTCCCAGAATATTTTCCTTCCATCTATGTAATGCGAAATATATCTATTTTCATCAAATAACATATTTTTGTTAACAGAAAAATTGTCTTATTTGCCATATTGGAGGGAATTCCGTATATCTTTTCACATAGGTATGACACCTTTGGAGAACGCAATGACAGAAAAGTTAAGTCATCAAATGGCTAACTCCATTCCTTTACATATTCTAGAAATGATCACCAAAGAGTTAGATTTATACTTATTAATTTCCCTTTAGATTCTAAATTAGATAGAAGTTTTTTCTCCTCCATCGTGGGAAATTTGCTCATCTTCCTGTTATCCATTATCGTAGTTAAATCAAATACTGTAGAGAGCTAATACCGGAAAGCAACGCGATTAACATGGTGTCGGGCGGCGACACGAGAACACTAGTGCTGTCTAGCGGCTTGGTTTGAACAATGCTTCCAATATGTATTGCTTCAAATAACGTACGAAGCTCTCTACTGTATTTGATTACGTACATATCTAGGAGGGGTTGGAAGGAATTGTGGTAGGCCTATTACTATATAGGCCTACCACAATTCCTTCCAACCCCTCCTAGATATTACATGAGAGCTAAAGAAATCAGTACAGAACGGTCAGATTTACATTCTCGTTAATTTAATTGTCATAACTATTGAACGAACATTATGATGCTAATAATAATATTATAAGATGTTTTAAAAGAGATATCACATTGGTGAAAAACATCATTAAAGCTACAGTATAGCTACTGCACATACTTTTTAATTGTCCCATTAACTCTCTATTCTCCAGGTTACTGATGCATTACTATTTCAGCCTTTCTGTTCTTTTTTCCAGTCACTGTTCTACAACTTACTCTGTCACATTCATTTTTTACAAAACAATTGATCATTACGTTAAGGAACTTATTAACGAAAACATGTTTACAATCTTTACATACTGAATTAGTTTGATCTATTTGTTTAAAAGTAAGGGCCATTAACTTGGTTTTTACACCTTGTCTGCTTGATGAAAGAATTTTTCTAAAGTGCGTGTGAAATGTTGATCGAATAATTTTAGATAAAGAAACTAATAACTTGTGGGAATTAGAAAATTAGCACTGTCATACTTTTTATTTGCAATATGCTGATAAATGCCTGTCAAGTTTTCAGATTTGAAACTAGCTAGTTCCAGTTTGAAAATCTCATGTGGTATTCTGCTACAAGCCCACCCTGTCACATATGTTAATGCATTATCTGGAATCATACATTGATCATGATTGTCCTCTTCAAGTTCAGCGATTTCTACAAAACTGTTTTCTGTTGCTGGATAATCACTGCAGATTCTAAATGAACTTTCTTCAATCTCCTTCTTCGTAACTAAAAAATCACTAACTTCAATTTCACAGTTGCCTTTCTCTGAAGGTGTTAAGAGCTGGCAGCTCATAATTCCTCTGACGGCAGACTTGAATTTACAGCTGTCAGGGATAATGTTATAACTACCCTTAGAACGCACGACAGAGAAAATATTTTCAATACAGTCTTGTGTTATACGTCTTGTAAGCAGGAACCGAAAGTTAAAATTTTGTTCCAGATTTCTCCACAAGTGACGTAGAGCTATTATATTTTGTATCCAACCCTTAAAGCAAGGTGGGTTTGTCTTTTTTTCGCTCAGAATTTTTAATTTTGAAAACAGACTTTCCAGTTTTTGTAGAGTCGTTCAATGACAAGAAGTAGTTTGTAAAGCCCTGCGTGAGGATTTAGCATCGTTCATGGTCGATGAATTAAAACAGTCAAATCCACGATCCACTAGCTCTATAAACTCTGTTGTTTGAAGAGCTTCTTCAGGTTGTGACTGAAACGACACATGAGTTTTTATGGCCTTGCTGACTGAATGACTTAGCACCTGTGCAGCCAGACAAACCCTCATGGGCGAGAAAGGTGGAAGTTCTATATGTTTTTGTCTCAAATTTGGGCATAATCGTGGATTCATATCTTTATCCTTATTATACAGTTCAACAACATGTTGCCACTTGTATACTTCATCTTTGTACGAAAGGTCGTGCCGCTTAAAGTTGTTTCGTACTGACTTTAGGAGATGTGGTGTGTCATGCAAGAAGTACACAATTTCTCCATCTATTTCAATAAATGGTTTATCAACCTCGCATCCCAATAAATTCCTCATTCTAATATTACTGGCTGGCTGGTCACTAACGACTACTTTAGGAAATTAGCCACATATTTACTAACCTCGCGGAAGGCTTCGGAAAGAAGATCTTTTAGAACATCACCGGGCGTGGAATTATTAGGTAGGAAATATCCTATTATCTGCTTGTAGTTGGTTTGCAAGCCCCTAATCATAAATACTAAAGCCTGATTTGCGGGTTTCAATTCTCCACTTTCTGTTTGATTTTGACTCTCGTACGGTCCAAATTCTACAAAGCCATCGAATAAATCTGATTTTGCATCATACGAGAAACTTTGTTTCAAAGATATCTCGTCAAGTACAATGGAAACAACTCTCTGAGCTGGTGTCAGACTTCTCGATTTTATCTTAAGCAGTTGCATTATTGCCCATTGAAACCTGGACCCACACCCAATTGTTGCAGCCAATTACGTAAGGAGCGAATAGTCGGCAGACAGAAAGTCTTCCTCAAGTATCGATATGCATTTGGTGAATAATAATGCAATGCCAGTGCGAAATTTTTTTCATACTCGGTGTATCGCCTTCCCATAGGTTTTCTTTTTCTTAGCTTCAACTGAGATTTAAGAAATGAATCTTCTACCAGCGATTGATCACATTCTAAAGATGAATGAGATTTTTTCAATTTTTGTACGTCAGCTCTTAGGGTTTGAATGAGTTTCCTTTGTCTTGACATAATTTTCTGCGCATTCCTTAGTTTGTTAGTAAGAAATTGTATTTTTTTCTCTTTTTGGAGTTCTAACAGTCTCCAAGTTACAGTGTCTATCAGTCTTATTCGTACAGGTGAAAATATGTAACAACTTTGATGATAAAATACACATGAAATGAAAGTATTATATTTCTCTTTGAAAATTCTGTTCAGTAGCATTATGAATACAAATAAAACAAAAAAATAAATTCTATATGTACCGTAAACATGTAAATAAACAAAATTTAACAAAATATATAATTTCTCTACCTGTCATTTATATTCGTACACTTAGTAACAAAATTAAATAACTATACAGAAATAACATGAACAATTACGTTCTAATACCTGGTTGCATATCCTCTGGCTTTGATCACTGCCTGGCACCTTCTCTGCATGGAATTTACCAATGTTTTACAGTGCTGCGGAGTGAACTGTCGCCATTCTTCGAGCACAACAGTTTTGAGGTGTTCTTTGGAAGAAACTGTATTTTTATGTAAATTTTCCTTAAGTCTGGACCACAAATGCTCGATAGGATTCAGATCGGGTGATTGAGGAGGAGTATGGAGTTGTTTCAGAACGTTCCACATCAACCAGTGTTTGTTCATTTCGGCCGTATGTTTGCTGTCGTTGTCTTGTTGGAAACTGTAGACAGGCGGCAAACCCATTTTTATTGCACTTTCCTTGACGTTATTTTTCAAGATGTTGTTGTAGACCACTTTGTCCATAATTCCATCAATGAAGTCGATGTTACCCCCGCCTTTCGGGGACATACAGCCCCAAATCATTATGGAGCCACCTCTATGTTTCGCAGTGGGAAGAGTGTTATCCACTTTGTCGGCCTCATTCTTCTTTCTCCACACTCTATGGGCACCATCGGATCCGAAAAGATTAATCTTGATCTCATCCGACCAAATAACACTGTCCCAAAATTCTTGTTCCTTATTTATATGAGCTTTAGCAAATTTAATTCTTAAAGCTCGATTTTTCCTAGTTACGAAGGGCCTTTTTCTTATCCTTATACCATGAAATCCATATTTACATAGGACACGTCGCACAGTGGTCCAAATCGCTTAAAACCCGGACAAAAGTAACAACTTCTTTTCTAGTGGCCATATTAACTTGAAATTTGGTACACTTATTACTAGTAACATGTATCTAACGTGTGCAAATTTTAATGCCATTTGGAAATGAATAACTACCCCTCTTGAGGGGTGAGATAATTATGCTTTCATTAATAAGGGCCAAATTAGATATTTTTATCACACTACTGTTATTTTATTGCAAAACTCGATAAATGCAATAATTATAGTCATTTTATGTACACGATTTCATCAGCAACCCCCAATATAAGGGTTGAAAAGTTACATAAGTTATGTAATCCACAAGTTTAAAATTATAATCTGTATAAGTTATAACCGAAATTCAATTAAGGATTGTATTTTTGTGGGTGAGTACATTCTTACATTTAGTAACATAAAGAATCCGTTAATATTTTCGTAGTTTTGTAGGGATATCCAAAATGTTACGTACCATTTAATACTACCGGTAATATAACTTGTATGAACTTGCACACTTTTAAATTCCATTATATTATTGTGCTAAATTATATTAGAATATCTGCATTTTTATACATTTTGTTATGGAGTTTATGGCTAAGCAGAAATAAAGTATGCATTTTGATACTTACTAAGGTGTTGAGCATTTGCATCTGAGAAGTGTGCCTTGGATGCACTGAGTAGTTTCATTATTGTAAATGCAGACAAGTTGAAATACAGAACTGTTTGAAGGTCGCAATTCAAACACCAATCAATCAATCAATCTTCTTAATGTATCCAGCTGTTTGCTGACAACATAAAGTCCACTATAGTCCACTGTAGTCTTTTCAGTTTTTGTTTTCATGAGAAATGAGGTGTATATTTGACCGTTCATTGTAGATTTCTGTTGCTAGTAGCCAGAGTTGGGGTGTAGTCAATATATACTGCAGGACTGTGTCTTCTGCAACTGGTACTGATGATTTTAATTTACTTCTTTTGTGGTTTATGGATGGACAGTATAGAAAAATGTAAATTCAATCTTCATTTCTGCCTAATCCGAAAAGATAAAATTACTCAGACATGCTATCTACTATCCGTCCAATTGGTTTTGTCGCAGGGTTGTAGAAAGGGGGGAACTCACATAACAGTTAATTACTTGACGAGGCCCTTTTATTTAAGTTATTTTAAACAGTTACACAATATTACGTAGACGTCCAATTCCTAACAGAAATTAATGTTTTCAGAAAAGAGCTAAGACAGCCCAGCCACTACTCTTTACAGAGGGGAGAGCAGAAGCGAGTGGGGGAAACCAGGATGCTCGCTGTCAGATATAAGTGTCAAAATTCTGCTAGAAGCACGTGTGGTCCAATAAATCCTGAACTTTCACTTCACATGCACTCTCACTAGCACTTATATTGTTCGGATAAGTTGCGTCTTTTTCTTTCAGAACTGCATAATAGCTCGGATACAAGTCATGATTGTGTTTAATTGCCATTTTTCTAATAGACATGTATTGATGTTTCGATAAATTTGTACTTACTATCATTGATAACGCTTCTTCTTCTCACAGTTTCGTAGCTTGTTTTCTTTTCTTCAGCCATGATTCACGAATTCTGGTAGGTGTCGTTGTGGTAATTTCTTTTAATAGTTTTGCTGAATTGTCGTCACCTCTAGCCCTCAAAATCATCACTGTGGCATATGAAAGCTCCTCAGCACCCACATTCTTCCTCAAATCCTCTATTTTCCTCCTCTTACTTCTCTCACATAATTCTTGAAATTCTTTTGAAGGACGTCCAAACGTTTTTGAAGAGGAAGAAGCGGAAGGAATGTCTGTAAGTGGTAATTCAGTTTCTTGTCGTAACCAGTCTGAATATTTAGGAACAAACATTTTTTCGCTGCGATAACATTTCTTCCAAAACTGATAGTACGGAAGAAAAAAGCGCCTTGTTATTACACTTCGTAGAGAATTTGTGCCACGATTGTCCAAATGTAATTCAAATTTATTCTTCATATAATCCACAACATATTCTTCTTGTTGCACACGAGTCCCACTGTTCTTTCCTTGAATTATGTCGTGAATTTCTCGGCGACTCACACGTAAATTCATTTTTCATACACTGGATTCACACATTATACACTGAACTGAGACCGACAGAAACCCTCTGGACACTGAAAAGTCAAGGGCCTGTGTGTTTAAATCCAATAAATTATCCCTCAATATCTAAATATACAAACATAAATTTTACTGCGTGCTTATCTCGCAACGTGTGTTGACGGACCACGCGCATGGGGATGATTTGGAGGTCACGATTCACAGTTCTGCAGGGTTCCGCAGATAAAACCTTCAGTGACGAATTTATAAATGTCTACCAATATACAATATGTAAGTTTCACGGTGTACACTCGTGAACATTTTTTTTAAACTCTAAAACATTCTTTATTTTTTTCGCAAAACACGAGCATTAAAATTTGTATTTATTATTAGAACTTAGAAACAAGAAACAATGATAATTATAATTTTTCCCTATACATAAGACCGTAATACATTCATAAAAAATATTCTCAGAATTTTATTTTGCATTGTTAAGGCAGACACATTGTTCAAAAATCACTTACAAAATCGCAGAATTAATCACGAAAGATTTGTGTCACTTTTGCTCGAAAGTATAGACCAGAACCTTTGAAGTATTCTTCGAAAAACACTTGGTCTTATTAGAATGACTATTGAGGATTATTATTGAGGTAATTTTGTATTTTTAATATGAAGTTTGAAAAATGACTTTTGTCCGGCTTTTTAGCGATCCGGACCACTGTGCGTCGCACCGTTGATTCACTAACAGTCTTCCTTGTGGTTTTCGTCACGAGAGGACGTAGTTTCGGCACACTTAACCGTGGATTCGATTTTATCTGTCTTATTATAAAACGTTCTTCCCTCTCATTTAGTATTTTTTCTTTTGGTTTCCTCTTCTGATTGGCAGTAGATCCACGGTATTTGAATTTATTAATCACGTATTGTACCGTGGAATGGCTTTTATTTACTATATCACCTATTTTCCTTAAAGAATAACCTTTAAGAGCCAGTCTAACTATCGCCTCCTTCAGCTAGGCACTTAGTTCCTTCGACTTGCCCATTTTGAACCGAACTGATTGCCAGTGTTGTCAGATCTTTAAAAAATATTTCCGGAGGTTGTAATGAAAAAAATCCGGAGATTTGTCCACAATTTCCGGAGGCACTTTCGAAAATCACATAAAATGTTATTTTGACCTTCTATTACATAACATGAACCTATAATAAAAAGATTTCTACTTTAATTTTTTTAATCACCAATTTGATTAGTAGTTACCACCTTCTTCTCCTCATAGATGTTTCTCCAGACCAGATATGTTCATTTTTACGTGTTACATATTTTATATTTAGGGAAACTTTAATAGTCAAGTTATAAAATATTAACAAAACTTTAACTATATAATGTTCATCTATCAGTTTTAATATATGCCAGAGATTGATTTTTCTAAAAAAGTAAATAATTTCCTACATTAAAAAATCCGGAGATTACAACATTATTTCCTATTTTTCCGGGAAGTTAAAAAATTCCGAAGATCTCCTGAAATTTCCGGAGACCTGGCAACACTGCTGACTGCTGAAGCAAAACAAACCCTAGAGCACGCGGTAATGCACACTCGCTGTTACCATTAAGGCTCGGCACCCCCGAATATGTCAACATTACTCAAGTGTACGAATATAAATGACAGAGTTTTACTTTCAAAGTAATGTTTTTATTAATATTTTTGTTGTTTAGGGCTTAAAATGAAAACTGGTTGTAAATTAACGTTCTAAGAAATGGATTTTAAAGCATGGTACACTACTATTAGTATATGAATATCTTTATTTTGTACATAAGGTTGTATTATTGGTTTAAATTAGATATGTACGAATAAGAATGATAGACACTGTATCTGTAACAAGATAAATTTTGTGCTTTATAAGGCTTACAATATTATATTTCGAAACATTTTATATTGTAATCATATTTGCTAGTAAATAACAATTACGATATTAGGGCCAGGAATATAAAAATACAACAATCAGGGCTTACTTAAAAGTTTGTGACTTTGTAGAATGCATAGGTTATATTAGAAAAGGTAGTACTGTATCTTACTTTTGTCACAGTCTATGTAGACTGTGCTTCTAGCTCGCTGCAGGCAACACAAGAAATGTTTCGATCTCCTCTCGCACGGCCGACCCTCTCGTCAACTTATTCAAACCTTTCCGCTTGGAGCGCTGTTAGTCGATGTCGCACATATGACAGCCAGCTTTCCGGTATTAGTATCTACAGTATTTGGTTAAATCACCGTCTACTATATACAGTCACGAAGCTTGAGTTTTGAGGGTGCTAGAAACAATAGACTGTGACGATACTATTTTGCATTGCCTGTACTGAGGCGATATTAGCGATCCTAGTGGTGAGCAATTATCTAATGTTTGCAAATTTACTACGTATTGAGCTTTGCGACTGTATATACTAGACTGTGGTTAAATCTTTTATTTTCAGAATATGTAGTTGTTGCTTTTGCTTGTTAAATACTAGGTTCCGTACCTTGTTGACTAGTTTCAGCCTGTTGTGGGCTATCTTATTTTCAATTGTACATTGGATCCCAAAATATCAACTTATTTAAGAAAAATCGAAATATGGAAGCCAAAAGTTGAAAACAGTGACATTAAAATGTTTTTTCTCACATATGAAATGATCCGGAGATTCCTTGCAGTTTTATTTTAGAATATCTTTCGGTTCTGGAGAATAAACTGCAACAATAGTTCCCTTCCATTTGAATGAATGCGTCTGATTCCGAAATTCCTTTGTCATTATTACTGAATACACAAAACACCTTCAAGCTGGTACGAGCAGATCAGATGAAACTGGTAAAAAGTCCGATCTAAAGTGCAAGAAATGTAGAAATGATATTGTGAATGGTGTTTTGTGTTGTTTTTGCGACAGTTGGTTACATTATGAGTGTTGTGAAGACTCTAATGAATCTCGAGCTGATGATTTGTGGTATTGTGGGGATCAGTGCCTAACAGACAACGCCCTGTTGAATATAAACTATCAAAAGAAGACGGCAGAAGACATCGCATCGGTTTGGGAAATAGTTAATATATTGCAAAGTGACATCAACGAACTAAAACGTCAAAATGATTTGTTAAAGAAGGAAAACTTAGCGCAAGCTAAAAATATGGATGATTTGATAAAGACAGTTTCAAATTCGAATTAGGGATGGGCGAAAAATAACGTAGCAGTTACTTTGTAACAGTTACTTAATTGTAACGGTTACAAAAATAACTTAAGATACGAAATAACTAGTTACTCGCTGTTACACTGTTACTTTCACGAGACGATAGAAGTCACCCTCGGCTCTCTTTTTGCGCATGCGCCAATCGGTGTAGTATTTCCGTTTCTGGTGTGATGCTGGGCCCCGTTGTAAGCATAAAAATTGTTTTATTCACCGCATGCTAGATTCACCTTCGTCACAATCATATATTATTTACATTTCGGTGATACAAGTTACGTAATTATAATAATAGTGCATTGGTAGATTTCGCAATTATTACTCCAGCTCTTGTTATCCAAGTCAAACCTTATTTTCGTATAATTGTATTCCAGAATATTTCCTCATAAGTCTTGATAGGCTATATGTATTAAGAGTTAATTTCTGGTGGTAGTATTGATATTAAACTTGGCCAACACAATATTCCACCTACAACTTCAGAGGGGCGGCAAGAACTAGCGCTGAGGTAGTTCTGGATATTTCAACTGTAAACCAACTTATGAATGTCGTGATATGCAAATAAATATCACCAAACGTAGATGCCAACTTCAGAGGGGCTGCAAGACACTTTGTGTGCAAATTTATAAAACCAGGGGCATCACATCCAGTAAAATTAAGAGTGATCTCAACCTTGTTAACAATTCGAAGAGATATTCCTATGTTAATAAAGCGGCGAAACTAGCGCTGAGGTAGTTCTGGTGATTTCGGAAGTGAAAATTGTTGAATTTATAACGGATTCTTTTTATGTAGATACAGTTGATCGTATATGCATCATAGACAAATATATGCATGGCATAACAAAAGCCTAAACTAACCAAATCTAACCTGTCACAGATTCGTATATGCAACATGTATATAAGCGGGGAACTACTTCAGCACTAGTTTAGCTAAAAATCGAATTAATTTATTTGAAAGATGAAGTAGGATGTAGGCCAAAGATTATTATTTGAACTCTATAGAGAGTAGTGGTTTGGTTCGACTGGAACATCTCGGAAAAAGAAAATATATATTTTTTTATTATTACCGGCATAGACCTATATTCATTATTATTTATTATTCCACAGTTGAGTAACAAAATGGACAAGAAACCATCAAGAAACTGTATTACAATAATATGTAAGATGTTTACAGGACAAAAATTATTAAAACATGTAACAATGCTATACAATATTGAAGTATAACTTAATACACAATTTATGGCATTCATAGTTGACAAATTACCTAAGCAAGTGGTTGCCCACCTGGGTGTGTGGAACCAATGTATGTTTTCAAACGTTATTTTAACTAAATTTAACTTCATCGCATTCTGTGACATATCAGCTGGCTGAAATATTTTTTATCTCACACTTCTAAGATTTTAACAGGAATGAGTTTGTCCAAGGACTTCCCTTGGCTTGAAACTCTTGCTTACATATCCGATATTATTATTATTTTTCTTTATTTTAATCTCTAGGTTCCAACTGTGTTCAGCATTCAGGATAAGACTAAAGCAACAATAAAGAAATTAAACTTGTCTTGCTGAGTTATCAATCGAGAATTCGATTAATGTTCCACTCCGTGACTTTCGTCCAATATGTTTGGAAGCATAAAAGTATCTTCATTGATTGACATTAAAATTACGGAAATATTATCTAATAAAGACAATTGTATGAAAAATTCATTCCCGATGACAAACAATTAATAGTTTGACCAAAGAAAAGGGTCTCTTAAAATTATTAGAATTATCTACTGATATCGTGGTTAAAAATTGTGTTTCCTAAAACATCTCTGTTGCAATCTTGGTTCTATGACTCACCAGTATATCTCAATGTTTTCTGGATTGCAGTACTACACTTAATGCCATTTGCATCAATATATTTGAGTGAGAGTACATTTTCTGCTCTGGTCTTCTTGAAGAACAAATACGAGTATAGAAGTAAACATAATCTTAAGGTAGATTTGCAACTTAAGCTACGGTTTGTTTATGGTGATCATCACCGGACGCACATCGCCGGCGATTATAAATGCTGGCGATGATCGTCAGGAAGTGGTATCTTTATCAGTGTAAATCGCTGTCATTTCTCATTTGTTTTGCTACTTTAACTCGATTAAATATTTCTACATGGCCTTCTCTAAAAATCGATTATTGAACATGTCGCTCATTTGCGACAAGAGAGGCACAACTCAAAATTTTTCATTTTTGAGATTTTACAAAAATGAACTCCAAAAGTAGTATATTTTCATCGTGAATAACGACAAATACATGATTACATTATTTTTCCCCCAGATGGCAGATGTATCTTTATTAAATTGTTTTAATCTAACAAAATCATTACAACAACAAAGACTTAATTTTAGTTGTTACGAAGCATTCAAACTGAAAGGTTTAAATCTTTTCATGAAGAGTGACAGAATTTGCGTTGCGTCTTTTCATTGAATAATTTTTTTTTTTCAGCGGCAAAGAATTATTGTGTTGTGTCATTATTTTATAAAAGTAACAAATACTTACTTAACTTCCCTTATTATCAGTAAGCTTACATTTAATATTGTGACGGTATTTATGATTAAAACTATTTTAATTTAATAATTATTTAATGTTATGTCTGTCTATTTGAAAAGTATAATAACGTTTTACCTTTATTTTGAATATGGTTAGTAATTTTTTTTACACGGAAATGAGTCAATTACGTTCCCATGTAATTCTAAAGCTGTCAAAACAAACATTTTTAGACAATGATGTCTGGCAGCCGGTTACTCAAACACAACTCGAATGTTTGTTCAATAATATACCGAAAATTTTATCAAGATGAATAGTATTAATGCCTTGATTAAAAATTTAAAAGAAATAACAGTGTCCCTGTAAATGAAATAAGTTTAAAATATGTAACATGAATAATGATCTGCCCTGTTATTTACATAAAGTAAGCATGCTAGTGTAAATGATGCTGATACAGATTCTAAATAGAATGTTTTTAATTTAACATTTTGACTTGAAAACAACTGATGTCACCTATTTCATTTGGCATGTGGGAGAAGCAGAAAGAGATGTCAATGAAATAGGTACCTGTGTACTTAACTTCTTGGAAGAAAAACAGAAAATGTCGGCTGAAGTCATAAACATAATTTTCTATACTGAGCATTGCTGAGGACTTCTGTTCTGAGGTTCATGATCCATCTGTACGTGTTCACTGTATCCAAATTCCCAAATCTGAAATCCATTATCCATAAATTCTTGATAACTGGACACACTCAGGATGAAGATGATAGTGCCCTTTCAATTATCGAGAGCGAAGTAAAACGCGTGTCCAAAAGTGGTCCGATTTACACTCCACATCATTTTGTCTCTATTGTTAAAGCTGCAAAGAAAATAGGACGGACCTACAAAACCAAGGAAATATCCCATAAGGACTTTTTCAATATCAAGAATCTAGGAACAAATTACAAGAACGCAAATTACTTCAGGAGCACAAGGAAAATGAACGAAGTAAAGGTTTTGACAGTGCATCAAAGTCATCCATTGTCATTTTTCTACAAAACATTCTATTTCGACGAAGAATTTCAAGAAGTATAACTAAAAAAAGTTCTTCAAGAACTGAAACCAAAACCGAGACTCCAGAATTGCCACAAGTTTATAATGAAAAAAATAGGTATAAGTGAGAGAAAAGAAGCAGATTTACTAGATCTCATTAAACTGAATCACATTCCAAGCTTCTATAAAGAATTCTTTGAATCTTTGAAAGTGTAGAGAAGTGTTGTGAACTGTATTGAAAGTGTTGTGCTGTAGTTTATGTTTACTGGGCAATTTATTTCTGAAATAATTTTGTGTAAAGAATTTCAGATCTTTTATAATGCTTTCTCAATCTAGGTTGTTGCTATTATATTATTTTTTCTAGCATAATTCATAGTCATGTATTTAAAAAGAGTCATTAAGTTATACGGTTAATTATAAAGTATAATTTTTATAAAAAGTTATTACATTCGTTTGTCAATAAAACAACATCTTTGTTAAAATTTAAATTTATTAATTAATGTCACAGAGCATCCTTACAATATTATTCTGTAATGACATGCCAATAAATTATTCCCTTGCATTACTTTATCGAAAAATTTCCTTTCTAGATTCACAATAATTGTGCAGTTATTGTACAACTGCAATAATTGTACAATTATTGTACGTCAGGTAAATATTCTTACTGTCATAACTAAAAACAGACATATATTTATTTAAAAAAGAACGACACAACTTAAAATAATTGTTGAAATTATTGAAATTAATTAATAATTATGGTACTATACGCTACAACACTAGAAATATAATATATATGCAAAATTGCATTCCGTTTGGAAAATGCGTGTGCCTACAATTTGATTTCTAAGAATATGAAAATTTTGAAATGCTTCTCCTGTAAAATTAACACTTTTTTAAGTTGTGTCACTCTTATCGCAAATGAGCGATGTATGGAGTGATATGCGTCCTGAATTTGCTTCAGAAGCAACCTCCAGCGATCTGCACCGCGTCCAACAATCATCGCTGTAAAGAAACAGTGCTCATTCATTTTAACTGCCAGCAACTCCAAGCAATGATCGCCGTAAACAAACTGCAGCTTTAGAGTACCTACAATTCAGCCAGACTTCGCAAAGCGACTTCAACCATTCCACTAATAATTTTATAAGTATAAAATAAAACTTGTTTAACACTAGAAGAACCAACCGATCATTTGACTCATTTCGATATTTAATTAATTTGTACCTCCTCTGTGTATTTGCTCATCAATCTAGTCCTTCAGGACATTTATTGAATTTACTCTTTTTAAATCCTCTGAAAATGTCAAGTCCCTATCATTATTTATGGGGATAAAAGTACAGTTACCTAGAAGGACGAACATAGGTCATTTTTACTGGTCTGCACTGTCTTATTTTCATGCAGCAGCAAACTACAAATATTGCTGTTTTATGATCGTCTTACGCCTCCTAATAATGAACTCAATAGGCCTACATTGTCCCCATGTGACAAGCTTATTGAATGTATGTGGCAAGTCTTTCATATTACCGAAAATATTCCCTTTATGTAGACTGGTTGATACTCAAAACATAAGAACGACAATAGGGAGTTTATAACCGCTTTCCTATGACATTACAATATAGTCAATATATTCTGGATAACAGCGGCAATTCTTTTGGCAACTGTGTGAAGTATTTCATTAGTCTATCTCAAGATTTCTATTTGCCATGTACTGTAGTTATTTTGCAAACATGGCACGAAAGGGTTTGAGCGATGAACTTCTGTTATGAAAGATTATGAGGGATGAAGAATTCTGCATTATTTAGAAACACTGTCAGAAATAGATTAGGAAAGAGAATATCCAGTTAGTGTTTGTGACGAAGATGAAAATGAGACTGGTGATTTTAGTTATATCTCGCGAGATTATATATTCCAGCAGTGTCCAGGAAACCAGAGAGGAAGACCTGTCAGATTGGAGGGTGTCACAGCAGAAATAAGACCACATGTCTGCGCAAAGTATAACAAATTCTGAAAGAATCATGTATGTGTGTGCAAAGTGTAGAATCATGTACATGTGTGTGTGTGCAAGATGTGATTATAATAATCAATAGACTATAGATAAATTCAGAAAACACAAAATATATATGTCAAAAATATTTAATGTAAAATTGAGTGAACATGATGTTAAGAACAGAATTACATTTGAGAAATGGCAGAATTAATATGCTAGTACTTATACACAGTTAATAAAACAATTTTTCTTCATCTACACATAACAATTTCTTCTTAGAAGAAGAGTGTATTGTGGTCTCAAATTTTGTTCTGAAATTATTAACTCGCAACTCTTTAATTATACCCACTAAGTCTGTAATAAGACGATATTTCAAATGAAAGCTGCTAATGAGACAGAAATTTAGGATAAAACGTACATGTCAAAATGACCTGTGCTGGTCGTACTAGGTAGTTTGAAAGTCCCAGTCTCTGTAATGTTAATTTTAACAGCAAAAGAAACATCCCACTGGAAACCGTATAGTTTTATTTTTGACAGTAAAGATATGATAAAACATAAAATAACCTTGTATTTGTATATTTATATTCAAAACTTAAAACTGATATTTAATATAGCTACCAACTTATTAAGGGTAGTTAATTCACTACATTATGCAAATGTTTAATGAGTACAAAATGATTACCAGATTATTACAGAAAACACTGGAGGTCCACCAAAATGAAATGTAAGCTTCAAAGGGTTCATCACACACCATATTTGGAAACCACTGATTTAGGTTATGGCAAAATATAAGGATAATAAATAACGACTATAAGATGCAATGTTACAAATGTAAGATATTTACAGGGCAAAAATAGAGCACAATACATTAACAGAAAATAATATATAAATTATGAGGAATATTTACAGAAATTATCTTTGAGAAAATAAGAGACGATACATGGAGACATTATTCATTTAAGATAAATGATGATAAAAACAATAATACGTTAGCATTAAATAAGTGCAAAATAAGTGTTTGTTGCTTGAATAGTGGTGCAAAATTACATGTTGAGGATGTAATGTAATTAATGGAACGCACTGAATATCTGGATTGCGGTAAATAAAACATTTTTATGCTCAGCATCACACCGGAAGCGGAATTTCTTCACCGATAGCGCATGCATAATAAAGGGAGCCGAGGGTGACTTTTATCGTCTCGTGTTACTTTCGTCTGGATTTAACGTCGCTTACGAGATTACACAAGCTGGCGCATAGAGCTTGAAAAACGAGTCTGAAGTGGTTCCCTCGTAATGCCAATTCCGCCGCTCGGAGCGCTGTTCTGCCCTATATACTCATAGCTGAACACTTAAAAGACATTGACATTTGGGACATTTAAAGGACTCACCATTGCTTATTAAATGCTTCGTACAATATTTTATGGACAATAGACGTAATTTGCAAACTTCTACTCCTCAATTATATTACAATAAAAGGCTGTCATTCTTGATATTAAAACATATTACATATAAACTGAGGGACTGTCTGCTCTGTACTTCAGTTCATACACCAAACATTTCCGGAAATAAATTAACTTGACATCTTACATATACGCACTATAGCCTACCCTTTTCACCTAATATTATTAATATTGTTATTAATTAAGATATTGCAACTAATTAAGGTACTGCATTATCTTTAATTTCCTTGAATTCATAATTAAGCATTTGCAAGAAGGCGTAACTTTTCCCTCTCTTTTAAAAAAATACGAACGTCACAATAATTGAGAAGTATAATTATTACGCGATTTTTTCTTGCAGTGGTGAAAACATTTCTATAGGCCTACTGATTAATCTATTGAGCATAGTAATAGTAAACGCTGTAGTATTCTTTTCTGAAGCCAAGATTTTCGCAAGAACTGAAGTGCGACACATGTATAGATGAGGAAATGTCCCTCTTTCTTTTGGGAAAACTTGTGAAGCCACTACTGGACAATATTGCCAAAGATATTTCCAGTAAATACGAAGTGATTAGGAAACTTAATCAGAAGCCCCTAAATAGAAAAGTGCTGAAAGTGCAATAAACTGGGGCATTTCTTAATTACATATAGAACACTGGAACTGACTATCTACAAGGACCCTCGTGTTATAAATATTATGATTATTTCAGATTGTGATACAGTTATAAGCGTACATTCCTAAAATTTAAAAGTAACAATGAGGATGCCCTATGTTATAGGAAAGTTTTAAACGTGTACATTTAACTTTTTTATGAATGATTTCCTGATCAAGATTTTCATTAACTATGTGCCAAACTTTTGAAGTGAAGAGTGCAGTAAGAAACTGTTGGACATCTGATCAGTATTTTAATCATGTGCTGGTTACAGTACATTAGATGTCTTCTTGAATATACCTGATGAGGTATGTATATGAAGTTTGTATCGTCAGTATTCAAGTAGCCTACTTATGTATGTAATTTTTATTATCTGTACAGTAAAAATTTAGCTTACGTGATAGTATGAAGTAATCTCTCACGAAATAACAAGGAAGAGAAAGGTGCTTAAATTTAAATATTGAAAACAGGGTGATAGGAAGAAAATAATTTTTACTTCCTTTCAATTATTAATGAAACCTGGCCACTCACCATTCGCAGTTGATTTCTATGGTTACAGGTCTATTCTTCATATTCTGTAGCTTTCAAATAATTTCTAAAATAAATATTACGCCTACTTAGCTCTTGTAAAACGAAATTTTCACTTTCACTTTCAACGGAACACTCACTTATATTCAGTTCTTGTATCTTGCAGTAAATTATCCATTTGTGATCATCTTTCCAATATAACCTCCCATTGAAACGACCACTTAAAATCATGAGCTAGAATTTATTATTTTAAAAACATTTCCACGTACATACTGTTATAATTGTTATGAACCACAATACAAAAGACAACACTGTGAAATTGGATTAATTTGCCAAGATAAACATCAATACCGGTAGTATAAAATCACATATAGGCCTAGGCTATATTATTTCATTACTTTATGGTCTTAATTAGAAGAATTAATTTTGAAGAATTTACAAATATGCTCAAATAATTTATGACACCTCTTATAGAAATGTAAAAATATGTATGTACATTTTGAAACAATGGGTATAGCACCACTTGAAAATGTTGAGCACTTTAACAGTAACTTGTAAATTGTTCCATCACGTTGTCTATAGTGTTCATTTAATGTAGCACTTTTAGAATGAACGTGGTTCACATACATAAGAAGAAATGACGATGGAATGAGTCGAAGACATACAGTTTTCTTTAATTTTTAGCAAATGATGAAGTTGAATATATACTGTTACTTCATATCTTAACATAAGTAGAGTTGCCACTATAGATGTAACACCTCCGTAACACCTGAAATGAATATAAAATAAATTAATGTATTGGTAATGATACAAGAATAAAAAGAAATTAGGCTAGACATAACCTCACAAAATTACAAACACATGCTAAAACAAAAAAAACACAAAAACAAAAAAACTTTACGTATCTGTATATAATAAAACTAGATATTCTAGATATAATTTGATTCACACGATAACCACCTCAGCCTATTTCGCAGCAGCCATTAGTTACCAGTTTGAGGTGTATTACCTAATCTCATACTAACCTTGTTAAGTTCTCTTACCTAATTCACTGATAATTACGTAACAATACACAGGTCTAAAATACAGACAAATACACATTAATTACCTAATAAGTACAGCATGAAAATAATTAATTACTTTTGTCGGTATTTTCTAAAAGAGAAAGGGAAAACAGTAACAACATTTTCTTCAATGTTTACATCACGTCGTTCACATTTTCATTAGGCCTATATCAGTAATGCTTGGTAAGTGAAACAATGCATGAAATTATTTTACATTTCGGGTCACATCATTCGAGAGTCGGAAAATGCAATTCGCCGCCACTTTTAACATAGCATTGCTTGTTATATGAGAGAACTTTGACATTTACCTTAACCTATAAATATACGACCTGTTGGTACAGAGTTCTTCACATAGCAAAACACAGACAATTTTCGAATATAACTTAGCTGAACAAACTTCAAATAACACTGTAATATGCTTGGCATATTTGTAATATTCGTACTCAATGAGTAATGCACAATTAATCGAACTATTTTCACGATGCACAATGCTTTGTAATGGTACTATTCATCATTTCATAGGGCAGAGAGGCGAACCTAGCGGCAGAAATTGTCATGACTCACAGAGACCTACTCTCGATCGTGCTATGCGCCAGCAACGGGATTTAACTTCTGCAAAAGAAACTAGTTAAAATAACGTCATTACGTAGTATTCAACCGGTCCACGAGATAGCGCGGCATTACTAATGTGTTTCACCATCTGGTTGCAAAAATATCAACTAAGTCGTTCCCTAAAGCACAGCACTCAGAGCACGGTTTTGATCAGAGCCGAAAATGTGATATTTCACAATGTTACTGTTATTAAATCTGTAAGAAAATGTATTAAAAAGGGCTATTCTCTTAATAAAATATTTCCACCAGAAGTAGAATGTGTATATGTAAGCTAAACCATCACAAAAGTTAGTCATGATGAATAAATCAATTTAGTTTGTTATATATCATAAGCTATTGATGTCCTTCGTAATAATATTAAGTTTTCAAATACTTAAAATAAATTATTATTGCATGATTTGTCGCATTAGGGGCCTACTAATTTCATAGGTCGATCTAGCCTTTCAATATTGTGGGGGGGGGGGGAGAAAACTGGAGCTTATTTATATAGGTACCGATAAAACTACTTTAAATAATTTCTTAGACTTTGTCTACACTTCTATAAAGTCGTCATATCTTATCCTTTTACAATGCTTTCATGGGCGTAAGCAATTGGGTAGGTCAGGGAGAGGCTTTGGCTTCCTAAATCTCAAAAGAAAGTTTAAAAAATATATGTTAGCACTGAATAAATACAAAAAGTAAACTGATAACAAGGTACATTTTAGAAAACCTGTCTAATATTAAAATGAAACTATGTGACACAAATCCATACTATTCAGTTACTATCCCCCCCCCCCCACCGTTCTGAAGTCACCAACATTGTACCACAGCCAGGGATGTGCTGGAGGGCACTCGCAAAGACTCGCGCGAGCCCTTTGTTAAATATTTATATTGGTTCCAAGATCTTTGTTAAAATAACTCGCAAGGAAAAATCAATCAAACTCATTTTTTCTAATTTAGGTAATGAGCTATTATTCTGCATTCTGCTAAAGTGATCGATTGAAAATACAGAAATTTAGTGGCTTTTGCACTGCTGTTGGATACTCTCTACAGCTTATTATGATTTCCGAGATTTCGTGGATAATTTAATAGGAAAAAATTGCCCTTTTGTCATTCACTACAGCCAAAGCCAAAATAAATCACGAATTACATCACCATTAGCAGTGCGGAAGCTGTAAGAGACTTCAGTGTAATGAATGACATTGTCACTTGTGAAAGAAGTAGCTTACAATCTCCCACTTGTCCAGTTTAATGACAGTTAAACTATCGGCAAATCTTTGAAATAAGGGACAGGTTCCAGTTTGTGCTATTCTGTTTGAGAAATCATCGCATCGGTGGAGCTATTTTGAAGATCAAGAGTTATTTATCATTATTATTATTATTATTATTTCGAAAAATGAATGAAGAAATTTTAGAACAATTAGAAGTAGAGTCAGTAGAAGAAAATATCAGCAGATACAAATTCAATTGGCTAGATCATGTAAGAAGAATGGAAAATTCAAGAATCCCAAAAATTATGATGCAGTATAAACCTAGAGGACATCGTCGACCAGGAAGACCTTTAAGAAGACTGCTAGATGGGGCCGAAACAGGTCTACAGAGGCCTAATTCGTGAAGGATGATGATAATGATGATGATGATGATTATTATTATTATTATTATTATTATTATTATTATTTTGTTCGCGATCCCCCAATAATAGCTGTGCGGATACTCAGGTGGCCGCGGACCTCTGGTTGAAAATCACTGACCTACGCTATATGCGTATTTATTATAATAAATAAATTCATAATATATATAATATTTGAGGTATAATATGATTCATGATTGTGTTTGTTAAATAACAGTCGGTTCTGTGGCGTATTGGTGATGATGATGATGATGATGATGATTATTATTATTATTATTATTATTATTATTATTTTGTTCGCGATCCCCATTAATAGCTATGCGGATACTCAGGTGGCCGCGGACCTCTGGTTGAAAATCACTGATCTACGCTATATGCGTATTTATTATCTATACTATTAATAAATCTGTAGCCGAAATTTTTCTGGTAATTTTCGATTTTCCAAAAATAATTGATCGTAATATATACAATTAACCACCCTGAAACCGAAAATCGCTTTTTTGAAATTTTTGTTTGTATGTCTGTCTGTCTGTCTGTCTGTATGTTTGTTACCTTTTCACGCGATAATGGCTGAACGGATTTCGATGAAAATTGGAATATAAATTAAGTTCGTTGTAACTTAGATTTTAGGCTATATGGCATTCAAAATACATTATTTAAAAGGGGGGTTATAAGGGGGCTTGAATTAAATAAATCGAAATATCTCGCTTATTATTGATTTTTGTGAAAAATGTTACAGAACAAAAGTTTCTTTAAAAATAATTTTCGATAAGTATTATTCCTTGAAAAATTTTGATAGGATTGATATTTAATGAGATAAATGAGTTTTAAATTTAAAATAACTGCCATCTAAGGCCGTGTAGTGAATTAAAAAACAAATGACTTCGTCTATAAGGGGCCTTGGACAGCAACAATCGAAAGCTATGAAAGATAGCCTACAGAGAATGTTTCTGTGTTTGTATGAAGTAATATCGAAAGCTAAATTAACCGATTTGTATAATTAATTATTATTTCACCTTTGGAAAGTGTAGTTTCTCTAGATGGACATAATGCTATAATGTTATTACAGTAACTTCTGATATAATATAATATAATAGAATTTAAGTTATTTGGAGGGTTCAGAACCATAGTGGGCCAAGCGCCATTTACTGAATACGTAGAAAACAAGGGTTACAATTAAGTTATTACCATAATTCAATGGAAACCTATAACAAGTAAAATAAAATATACACATTATATCTAAATGATGTCAATCTTCATTAAACTATGGTTGCATGTAATAAAAATTGAGAAACATGTTAAAGGAATTGTCATTGCACCAAATGAGTGGTCTCTGGACCAAAATGATCGCATTTTAATTATTTGGATGCAATTTAAATTAAATAACATATTAAACGATTTATCCTTCTATAAAACACGAATGTTCCCTGGATCAAACGTCCTATTTTAATTATGTAATTACTTTATGTTTATTTCTAACGGGTGCAGCGGAGTGCACGGATAAGGCTAGTAATAAATAAATTCATAATGTACATAATATTTGAGGTATAATATGATTCATGATTGTGTTTGTTAAATAACAGTCGGTTCTGTGGCGTATTGATAATGATGATGATGATGGTTATTATTATTATTATTATTATTATTATTATTATTATTATTATTATTGTTATTATTTTAATGTCTCTGATTTCAAATAGGGGGGTCAAATGATGTATACAAAAACCAAACTATGGATATGTTAAAGGTTATGAAGAAGTCATTAGCATCATTAACACATACAAATGTAGTCGTGGTTAATATCCCTTTTAGACATGATTTATTACCCCAATCTTGTGTAAACCAAGAAATAGGAAAAGCTAATAAGCTAATACATGGTCTCTGTGATCATTTTAAAAACGTGCAGTTTATAGATACTAAAAATATCAGTAGAACTTATTTCACTCAACATGGACTTCACCTAAACTGGTCGGGCAAATACAAGCCCCTACAGTCTCGGCTGCGCGAAACGAGGAAACCGGGGCAAATTGAAAGCTGCGTTTGCCGCCATTTTGTTTGAGAGCAGACAAATAATAGCAGTACGTAAATCACGCAATTTAACGCTGTGATGATCTAAAATTGACATATTATGGCCATTTTCGACACAGTAGTACCACAGTCTAATAGGCGTTTAACGTAAAATTAGGACGAAATAAACATATTCAAAGTTTCATTGATATGTGTTAGAACATTAAAGAAAAGAACATACGTACGCAGCAATTTATAGAAAACATACTCATACATCCATAGATAGGCCTACACAATACACATTATAGATTGTATAATTTTACGATAATCAGCAAATTGTTAGGTTTCAGAGAATCTAAAATTATATTAACATATTAACTCTTAGATCACAAGACATAAATATATGCACCTTGATTACACAAGTTCTTGTTATAATCAAATTCCTAACTGAAATAAATATGCGCTAATCAGTATAGATTTGTTGTTAAGCTTTAGAGAATCAAAAATAAATTATATTACCGGTACTTTTAGACCACAGGACATAGGTAATCTAGCAAAATATAATGTGCGAAGGTAGCCAAATTACATTGAATTCATTCTTCAATTAATAAAGGGAATGCTATCAATTATAAAAAAAGTATCGGTACCTAATACATTGCAAACAATAGGTAACGTGAAGACCTAAAAACTAAACAATCACTTTATGCAAGATAAAAAAAACCACATACTTTTTATGTGTGGATTTTTTACATATTGTATTTTTATTTTAAATAAATAAAATAGATATATTATCATTGCTTGCGGAGTGATGGTAAATAATTTTTTATGCACATATGCAATATCAATAAGATGCCATTCCTTGCTTTTGTTAATAATATATATCCGGCAAAATGTAAAAGAGTTATTTATAGGTGAACTCTGAATCATAAATTCACAAAGGAGGCTTAGCTATTATAGCTATTTATTTATTTATTATCTGTATATTTATTTATCCATATATGGATCTTGAATGAAAGTTTATTATCTTGCAGATAAATTCATTTACATAATAAAAACAAAAAGTTATCTTTCCACTAATGTTTTAACATTTGATGTGTAAGTCTAAATAATTCACTCAGTGGGATTTCTCTACAGTCTGATATACCTGTACTAACAATTAAGTATTCTTTATTGTCGTAAACTACGGATTGATTTTTAATGATATTGATATCGTAAAAACAGAGATAATATTATATCGTACCTTTTGCAAATAGCTTGGAAAATTAAACGGGGAAGGTATTATCGTCGCGCTCTCATGCTTAACATTCGGCAGGTCTTTGAGCGGCCTCATGCGTTCGGCAGGTCTTTGAAATTTAATTGTATTATTGTTTTCTATTTCTTGTGTCGCCGCTCCAATCACTCGCCTCAATTTCAATAATGCAACCAATAAGCTGCTTCAATTATTATTAAATGACATTTACTTGTCTAATCCACGTAGACTAAACCCGAGGTTGCAATGTCTTGTGCAGAGGACGAACATTAAGGTATGTGATTAAAAATTATTATTAAAGAGTTATTATTAAAAGTTAAGAAAGCCAACGTACTCGTATATGAAATAATAATAATAATAATAATAATAATAATAATAATAATAATAATAATAATAATAATAGCCATTTAACAATATAACAAACTAGTGCTTATTCTTATCGAGAAAGTAGACGTGACAACGTGACGCTTAGAGTGAAACCTATAGAGCAACAATCGGTCGGCAAAATTATTTTTTTAAACCACACCGCACGTTATTGTATGATGCCGACATGTTAAGTATGAGTCCGCGGTGATAATATATTATCTTTCAAAATTATATTGCCATTACTTTCACACTATTCACTAAAAACACCCGAGACAAAACAAAGGACAAGTATGACAATCGTTTTTACCGCTCTATTTCTACCAGTAGCATGGCGGCGTAAACATGCGCAGACTGGTTTCAATTTTGGACAGCACACCAGCGCTCTGTGTGAGTTTAGTATACTATTATAACGTCTTTGGGCAAATATGAAATAAGTAAACAAATCAATCAAAAACTAAATAAGAGCAAACTCAATGTAATAGCCCTAGGATTTGGAGGAAATAATCTCCTCTCCAATGAAGTAGCGAATTGATAAATAACTTGTAATGTGAACAAAAACAACCAATCAAGGGCTAGAAAAATTTTCAAAATACAAAAAGCAATGAAAGTACGCTAAAGATATTTCATCAAAATGTTCAGAGTATAAGAAATAAGAAAACAAACTTATAAGTATTGATTAATGATAAATTAGGTGATATTGACTAGGTGATATGCTAGTACAGCATTTAGTGAACACTGGTTAAATGAAACGAAAATTGATTTTATTAGATTTAAAGGGTTTAAATTGGAAAGCATATATTGTAGACAAACAAAAACAGGTGGAGGTACTTGTATTTTCATCAAAGAAGGCATAAAGTCCAAAAGAGTCTCTAACTTCGACAATTTGATGTGTGAAGAACATTTTGAAGGAAGCATAGTTGAGATAGAAAATAATGTAATTGTAATCTGTTTATATCGGAATCCTAAGAGTAAACTAGAAATTTTAGTTGAAAAGTTAGAGACTGTACTAAATTATTTTTATAATCGTAATACTAATGTAATTATTCTAGGCGATTTTAATATAAATCTCCTAGATGATAATAGCAAAAAACGACAGTTTTTGGATTTACTACTTCCATATGGCCTAGAAACTATGATAAACTCACCCACTAGAGTTACTTATAGATCACAGAGTGCAATAGATCAGTTAATTATAAATCCAAATGTAGGCTATTCCAGTATGAAACTGAAAATTTTGACTCAGGTATTTCTGACCACTACGGACAGAAAATTACTCTAACCTTGAACAACTCGAAAATAAATCGTAGTAATTATAGATATAATATATCCAGAATATACAGTCAAGAGAACATAACATATTTGAATAACTTACTAGGCAAAGAAGATTGGGTCGATGTACTTACACAAAATGATGTTGACGCAACCTATAATACATTTGTTGAGACATTAAAGTATTATATGAATATTGCAATGCCAGTAAAAAAAATAAAAATCAATAATAAAAATAAGTCAAAATGGATAACAAAATGTATCCGTATTTCTAGTGAAAAATTACGTTGTCTAAGCAAACAACTTTAAGTTATATTATATAAATTACAAGAAGATATATAATAAAGTGATTAGGATGTTCAAAAAACTACATAACGGAAATGTAATTAAGAATTCCATTAATAAGTCGAACACTATTTGGAATATAATACAACGCGAAATTCAGGGTTCTGTAAGAGAAAAGAGTAATTACAGTATTAACAGTAATGGTGTGGTTACTGCAAATCCAGTTATCATAGCTCAAAAATTCAATGATTACTTTGTAAACATTGCTAGTAACTTAATTAGCAACAGTAAGCCAATAATAACAAACACTTCTAAAAAAACTGCAAACAAAAATGTGATCTACCCTTCCATTTACTTCCAACCGACAACTGAAAATGAACTACTTTCTATAATAAATAACATGAAAAACAAAAGGTCCTCAGGTCTAGACGAATGGTCAAACTTTTTACTAAAGAAGTGTTCTTCACATCTCGTTAAACCATTATGTCACATCATAAATCTGTCACTGAATGAAGGTTATTTCCCACAAAGTTTAAAAATAGCAAAAATAATACCAATATACAAAAAGGACCAAAAACAGAGGTAGAAAATTATAGGCCAATTGCATTACTATCGGTATTTTCAAAAGTTATAGAGAAGGTTGTACACAATAGAACTACAGCCTTTATTAATAAAGTCAAAATTTTATCAAATGCTCAAAATGGGTTTCAAAAAGGGAAATCAACTAGTAATGCAATTCAGAATGTTATTGAAGAAATATATGAAAATTGGAAAATAGAGAATAATGCATGGGAATTTTTCTTGATTTATCCAAAGTCTTTGATCTAGTTGATCATTCGATTCTCATTAATAAATTATCAAAGTATGGAATAAGAGGAACTCCACTTAAATGGTTTGAATCCTATTTACAAAATAGAAAACAATTAGTAGAAAATGAATATCTGCATAGCAAATCAAAATTAAACAAAATTAGCCACTCTAATCTACAAAATATTAATTATGGAGTCCCACAAGGTTCAATACTAGGTCCTCTGCTATTTTTGTTTTATATTAATGATTTAGTAGAATGTTGTGGAAATGTTAATGCTAAATTTTCTCTTTTTGCTGATGATACAAATGTGTTAATCTCAGGAAAGAATAAACAGCAGCTCCAAGCAAATACAAATTTTATTACAGAACAGGTAACGACATGGTTTGAAGAAAATAAACTACTAATCAATAAAAGTAAAAACATTGCAATTGGATTTCATCATAAATTGAATAGAAACGTAGACTTTCCAGATTTATATTTAGGAAGCGATCTAATAACATATGCAACGAATATTAAATTTCTTGTTGTGTTTATAAATAATAATCTTGATTGGGGGTCACATGTTGACTGCTTATCTAAAAAACTCTCTCAGATATGCTTTGCAATTTACACCCTCAGGTCATCTGTGAATATAGATATACTTAGAATTTCATATTTTGCTTATTTTAATTCTTTATTGTCATACGGTATAACTTTTTGGGGAAAATCTAACCATTGTTCCAGAATATTCCAAATTCAAAAGAAAGTCATAAGAATTATGTTAAATATCCCCAGCAACACAAGCTGTAGATCTTATTTCAAAATTCTAAACATTCTCACTATACCATGCATTTATATATACGAGATTTTGATTTTCGTCCATAAACAACTCCAAAAATTTACCAGAAATGAACAAATTCACAACCACTGTACAAGAAGGTCTAATTTGCACCTGTTTGGACACAAAAGCTCTCTTTTTGAAAAAAGTTTTTCCTATAACAGCAGACTTCTTTATAATAAATTACCCGAGTCAATTAAACACTTAAATGCTGATGTTAAATTAAAAAAAGAATTAAAGAAATTTCTCATGGATGATTGTTTTTATTCAGTACAAGAATATCTTGAATGTTAGTATTTACAGTTATTAAATGTTAAGCTGTACGTATATATTTATTAATAGTAGATGATAAAGGTTTCATAGATAATTATTCATTCTAGGTTTATTGTGCGAAGATTTGACAATTTTAGTGGTAGTGCTCAATCATTTGTCAGTATAATACACCATGTTATATATATTAGCATTATTTTGTAAATGTGTATTAGTTTTAGAACTGTTTTTAGTATTAATTTGACGTGTCCAACATCACCATGTATGATCATTAGGACGAAATAAAATACATACATACATACATACATACATACATACATACATACATACAAGGCTCTAAGCCCTCTTGCATATCAATCCTCTAACTGCCCATTGTGCAATTCAAATCAAGAAATGGATTCGGAACACCTCAAAATCTGTGCTTCATTGGCTGACCATGACAATATCTTTGAAAAATATTGGAGTGAAAAAGGTCAAACAACTTTATTGTCAAACACCTGGCATTAGAAAACAACATTTGTCTGATAAGTAAAGGGAAATTTCACTATTCTTTAAAGTAAAATTTGTCGCTCTGATATTGTCGACCCTGGGACCGACAGACAGAAGTGAGGAATGGCGACTACTGATTGTGCTGGGTATGGGATGGTAGTGTACATTCTTCATTGCCACAAACTTTCATGATTGAAATAATATTCGAATCCTTATATGTATAATAGGTTACCGTATAACATTATTACAAATAGCATAACTTCAGACGTATACAGTATCTTTGATAGAGTAAACATGTTTCTGAATGCAAGGTTATGTTTGAACCTTTTTTACTTACAGGCACAAGAAGTGGCGTGCAATAGCAAAGAAGATGAGAAGGAAAAGAATAAGGCAGACTCTTGCAAAAACGCGGGATGAAATTCTGAAGAGAGGTATTGAATTCACTTAACTATCACTATGCTTCTGTTTTAGCATATTTATAGTTTTCGGGTGCGCTCTCGTACAGGGGCAGCGGCATTGCTCTAAGGTTAGAGCCCAGTTTAGGTATGTGTCCAGAAATAGGCTACAAGAAATTAAATGGATATATAAACAGGTATTTCAGAAAGAATATGAGACAAGATATAAAAATCAAGATGCATAACATAAATAAAAACTGGTCCTTCGCTATGGAAGTGAAACATGGGTGCTAAGACAACAAGGTTGAAGAATAGAAGCATCAGAAATGAGGTTTCTAAGACACACCCTGGAAGTCACATTAAGGGATAGATTGAGAAGCGAAGACATACGGATAAAAAGTAAAAACAAGTGAAGAGTCCACTGCAAGAATGATGGATGTCATTTGGAATACATTTTGCAGGAGATGCAATTGAAAGTTAGAAATGCTTAGCGCTCAAAGCTTAACTGTGATTTTCCGATCATTACTGGACAATGACTATCAGTGTTAATGCCATATAACTCTCTATGTACATTCTATATGTCTTAAGCTATGCATTGGCAGTCTTGGTTCATTTTCGACAAGAAAGTGACATCCATCATTCTTGCAGTGGACTCTTCAAATGTGGTCGAAGAAATCCAATCCTTGATAGGAAGAAGAAGATAAAATTCGTCTTGTGTGAATGAATAAAACCGCTGTATTTTAATGTGACGTAATATGAGGAAGGGAGTGGTGGGATTTTCAGTATCAGCAGCTGTGGAAAATGGCGTGCGCGAGATGTGATATGAACGCAACCTCTCATATAATACTTCACACCTAATCTAACCTATTAGTATTAGTATGATGTACCGAAGAACATATGATATTTTCGTGCAGGAATTCTACATTACTATATGATGAAGAATGGGTAGAATGGAGAAAAATTCTCTTCGGCACCAGGACTTGAACCCGGGTTTTCAGCTCTACGTGCTGATGCTTTATCCACTAAGCCACACTGGATTCTAATTCTGATGCCGGATTGAATCCTTCTCAGTTTAAGGTCTACCTCTCTGTTCCACATAGTGTTTGACATTGTGCCACTGACACATTCTGTGACACACTACATGAGGGTAGGCCACCAAAGGGGAACAGAGAGGTAGAAGTTAAACTGAGAAGGATTCAATCCGGCATCGAAACTAGAATCCAGTGTGGCTTAGTGGATAAAGCGTCAGCGTATAGAGCTGAAAATCCGGGTTCGAGTCCCAGTGTCAGAGAGAATTTTCCTCCATTCTACCCATTCTTCACCATAATTTAACCTAACCTAAATTCTCACATAATGCTACACACCTAATCTAGATATTTTGTTTGCAATGTTGCCGTCCCTGCTATGCCGAGTTCATAGCCACCTAATGGATGAAGCAGAAAGCATGCCAAGTTGGCCTCCAGCATGGTGATTCATTCGAACCACTACTCATTATTTTTACTTTTTGTTCCTGAAGTGTGTATTGTGAAGTAATCAATGCAGTAATGTAGTGAACATGCCATATGTAATGCAATAAGATGTTAAATGTATTATGGCAGTAATAACATTATGAAAAATTAGTTTGCAGTGGCGCAACATATTGAACTTTCAATCAAGCTTGATCTCAAAACTTACCATTGCCTAGTTTGCGACTTTTCTTACGGAACTGAGGAATAATGGGCCTGACATTACTTGTGCCATTTTTTTTTTGTGAAGCAGTTATCACTGATGTGTCTCATCAAACTGTACCTAACCTTATCACTGACAGAGTATTTGTCACTAATCTTTCTCCTCATTAAACTCTTTTCAACCTCATCACTGACAGTGGGGTTACTGTCATTAATCTGTTATCATCAAGCCTTACCTAACCTTGTCACTGACAGCAGGGCTACAGATCACTAAGGTTTAAGGAGGAGCAAGAGAGAGAGAATTGGAGAAGAAATAAAACATTTCCTGATAATAATGGCACAAGTGAATGTGTCACGCACATTATCCTTATGTTCGTTTCTTACAAATCCAAAGAGACATCTTCATAGTCGTATTGGATTGTGTTATAGGAGAGTTCAATATGTATGACGAGATCATTCATATATATATTTTACAGTGAGGTTAGTTGGGGACGCTTGGGTTTTGGTCCTGATACAGCCCGGTTGTCAATGTATTGGTTACCACGAGGAACACGCGCACGCATCTCTGGCACTTTTAGGCCTGTAATCCTACTTTTGCAATACTTAAAAGTTACAGTCCTTACCAAGCTCACATTCTTTGTTCAAAATGTCCTCCATTTACTGCAACACACATTTGACATCTTTTTATGAAATTTGCAGTCACTCTCGCAAGTTCTTCAATCTTTCACTAATCTCGTCTAATTTCTCTTCTGACAGAACACAGCGTTCTCTTTTCAGTTTTTCATTGTTTACCAACCTGTCTGCATAAACTTCGTATCAAGTCTTCATATTGTACTGGCAGCTGGAACAGGTCTCTCTGGAAACTTTTTCCGAAATTTGCATCTTGTCGTCACACAAGATTTTCGTTTCCATATGAATGTATTGTATAGATAAGTATGTTCTCGTAATGAATAAGTCATTGCAATAGTAGCCTACATGGAGGACTTTAAACTTAACTTAAAATTTTAAGATTACAACTTTCACCGTTAACTTACTTCTCACAACACAACACAACTAAAGCAAAACTGCATTGTCACTCATTGCTTGCATGCCGAGAATGCAGACGCACTATTCCCGATGATCATGCCATCTCTTGGCGAGGAACAGCTCCTGCAAAACCTAAGCGTCCCCAACTAACTTCACTGTATATACACTGCTGTTAACACTTATATATTGCAGTATGTTGGCCTTTGATGGTTTAGGCATAATATAGGAGAGTTATGTTGAAAGAGTAATAGGGAGTTACAGGCGGCTTAAGCCCCCATGTAATATCGTATACGAATTGATATCATCTTTGTAGGTAGAGCAAGTGTTAATATACAAATACTTATATATTTAATATGCCATTTTAGTAGGTTACTCACCTTATACCTTATTCACTGCCTTCACTCATACTATTGCCCTTAGCAACAGTTCGTCCATCTTACTGTGCACCATATAATGAATGAAATGTCGGTGTGAAGTTTCGATGTAATAACTATAGGATATCCTTCATAAAATTTAAATTGAAATAATTTGTATCAATACTTGAAAGACATCAGAGGTATGTCTTGTAAACAATTAACTTCGAATTTTCAACATTTTTGTGGTCTAATGGTTAAGTTTAGGAACCACTAACAAGGGAACTACCCCAGATCATAGTGTTTGAATTTAATGAAAATACATATTTAAGCTAATTAATGTTTGGTAAGAAACGGGGTGATAGTCGTTCGTTTCGCTATTTCCTTGTTTATGAATTATATTGACTTGCAAATTGTTGCTACTTATACTGCTTCTTGCATGCACTCGAATCGAATTTCTGCATATTTAAAGAACAAAACTAAAATTCTTTCAATCATTTATTATCATAATATCTTGCTCTCTTAAGTTGACTGAGCATTTTGGGAATTAAATTAATGGCTTTCCCAAAACACACTAGGAAATGTTTCATATAAAACAATTTTTATCTACAAAAGGAAGCAGAAACGAGCAAAATTGTATTAATTTTTTTTTTATTTTTTTATTTTTTTTTAACATTTCAAAGAATAAACCACTGGAATTAATGACATTACGTATGGTATACAGAAGTATACTTAATGTTGAGGTAGACTTGTATCTATAATTTGAGCCTGACATCACAAAATAACATCAGTCATCCCACTTATAACCTTTTGGTAAGTCTAGAAAAGTGGTTGAATTTTTCACAGCAAAGACATCAACAGTCCTATTGATAAGTTTGTGGTAAGTCTGAAAAAAAAATGTAAAATAACTTTGTATTTATGTACTTTCAGATTATATTCAAAAGTTAAACTGAAATTTAATATCACTGTCAATTTATTAAGGATCTTTAATTCACTACATTGTGATGATTAGAACATGATTACCAGCCTAAATTACACAAACCATTTTGAGGTGCACCAGTGATTGGAAATCACTTCTCTATCCTGTAATATAGAAATAACTAATGAGTCATAAAAGTTACCTCATCATTAACGTCATGTAAGAAAACAGTTACAATATCTGGTATCATACAGTATATTAAGGTGGATACACACTTAGCGAATGAACAACGAACGAACGACAAACAAATGCATTCGCTGATTGAAATCAGACCATGTGTACGTCGCAGCAAAGGCAAACCAATCATTTGGTTTGCCTTCGGAAGTGATCCGTCGCTTGTCGGTACATCAAAGGAAGTTGGTATTCATTGTGGACAGGATTTGCCACTAGCTTGTAGTTCATAGCAGAACACAGCGCTTAGTTCAATTTCACCAACAGGATGTCAAAACTGGAGTGGACGGAAGACGCTGTTATAAATCTTATTAATGCATATAGGGAGCAGGAAACTTTATGGAATCCCAAGCATCCTACTTACCACAATAAAGTAAGAAAACATGATGTTTGGGAAGCTATTGGAAAGATGTTCAGCTGTAAAGTAGGCGAGCCAAACACGTGCAAAATTTGAAAATTATTTTTGTTTATTTATTTTCAGTGGATACATATTTTTTGTTTATTGTAGGGAGTAGAAGTCGAAAAGAAAACTGAGTCCTTACTGACATCATCCTGGAGGGAAAGGCAGAAGTCCACAAAAAGTTCTGGAATGGGGATTGATGAAGTGTACGAGTCAACTTGGTTCGCGTATAAACATATGTCATTCCTTTTGGACAAATTTACGGCCAGAAAAAAACAAAGCTCCAACCTTGTGCATGCAAAATAAATTATTGGCACTGAAAAGTGCCTTTTCGTAAGCATGATGCGCATTCGATAAACACAGAAAAATCTCTCTTTTTAGTATTTTGAGATAATTATTGTCAATGAGGTATCCGTATATTGAAACTTTCCCCTGTCTTGCAGTCGTCCCTTAATAAAATCTTCCAGTTTCTCAATTATGGCTGTACACACTTCTGGAACAATCCTGGTAATCAGCTGTTTCAACACTTTGAATAAATACATTAAACTTGTAAACGAATCTCCTGTATCAATATATCGAAGTGTTAATGCTAGCCTTTCCTGAATAGGTATTGCTTCTCGTCAGCCTGTCTTTCTTGGAAATTTTTTACCCTATTTTGCACAGTTATATTTCGAAGTCTGTTTCTGAAATGCGACATAAATTGTGAAACTGTCCCGATTCCATTCGACGTAAATCATGAAACAAGTCAGTGGCTCTATATTGATTGCGACTTTCGTAGAGTGGCGTCTGCCACCATCGCCTTTTGTTTTTTATCTTTCTTTTTATTAAACTGCCTATAATAACAATGGCTGTACTTGCTATAATTATATTTTCGTCTGCCATTATTGTGGATAATCAGCGAATGTGAATGTTTTCTGACCATTTGCTGATGATTTGTACGTTGCTCCAAATAGCAAACGAACAACGAAATTTTACTTCATCATTCGTTGGTTGTTCATTCGCTAAGTGTGTACGCACCTTTAGACCTGGTTTTCTTCATGTATTGTAGCCTAATGAAATTTCGATCGTTACTTATGAAATTTTATTTTAAGATCAATGTACATTCCCTGAAATAGGCAATATTATATTATGCAAATTGATTGAGTTATACATAAAATCTTGTGAAATCTCTGAAGAACATTAAATATCAAAGTTATCATACGTGTAGTGTTTTTTTTTAATACATCAAATGAGACATTCATATATCATGTACATACCTTGCCATTCGTGTTGACAATGCTGCTCTTCACCAAATATCTCATAGAGTTTTCTGAAATCATATTCTGACCACTTTTATATTAAACTGAAAATTATAGTAGAATTTAAACCCAAATAGTCCATATCTGAACTTTTCATAGTCGTGCACTGTTTTAACTATAGAAATTTAAAACACCAGCATTTGAGGATGTTATTTATGAGTTGGATCGTGAGATGTTCAACATGAACTGGCAATAGAAATAACAATAGACTTTCAGGTACAAAATCCTCTCACATTTAAAAACCCGTTAGAAAATGGGATATGATTTGCCTGTTTATTTTATACCTTATATGAATATTCAGGCATCGTGACCATAAATTTCCTTGGTTATTTGCTTTGTAGAACATTCATTCAAGGGTTCCAATAGATTTGGTAACTTTGAGAAGATACAAAATTTGTGCTAAAGATGTCTGTAAATTATGGAGAAGTTTGGCCAGGTGAAATGAGGGTACTTCTAGAAAACTTGCCATAGCATCATCTATGTCTGCAACAAATTTCATTTGTACTCACTGGAATTTAAACTCAGCATGGAAAGCCATTTTGCTAATAGTATTGTATTTGTTTACATTCCATGTTATTCGTACATCATTTCACAGCTAGAATATGTAAAAAAAAAAAAAAAACTTAATAGTACTATAAAGTCTTAATTATAGTCACAGTCTAGTTAAAATATATTCAGAAGAGTTTTACAATATACTAATACAACACAAAGATTTAATTGTTTAGTCAACTGTCTGAAGACAGGTCTGAACTTCACAGTGACACCAACAAGGCGCCACTTATGAGGCAACTAGTCCAGGAGATAATGGGATAGGGTAGCCAGTTCCTTTCCCTCTCCATTGCATACATCGCCAATTAGCTACATATTACACTGATCAGACTTCAGATATATACAAACAATTGTTCTTCCTCTAACACAATCGTCAAGTGAGATGTACTGTCTGAGAATAGATGTACATATCAGCCAGAACCTCAATCAAAAGTATCGATACTTAATACAAGACAAAAATATTCATGCAGTGTTATTGAATGTCATAAATTCACCTACAGAATAGAAGACGTGAGAAATTAGGTACGTCTTTAATTTAGCCCTAAATAATCTTATGTTTGAGTTTGATTTTTTTATATCTCTAGGGAGGTTATTAAAAGTTTTTTACTGCCATATAACACACTCCTTTTTGATAGCATGATAGACTTGCCAGTGAAGTATGAAAATGCATCAAATGTGCTATGTACTGATGACAGTTGGAATAGGAAGGAATTAACAATAACCAAGAGTATGTACTTTGAAGGACGAAAATAAAAGTATTCAAATTAGAGAATTGTTTGCCAAGAATTCTGATATATTTTAGTAATGTTTTCCTATTTCTTTTTTAAAAAACTTTGGTTTTACATACTTGTTTTTACAAAATGCATGTGATTTATTCATATAAAGATTATAACATTTTCAATAATACATTATTAGAACACTTTTTATTTTGTATGCTAGATGTTGAGTCTTTTTTGCACGGAACAATTTTTGCGTACTTGCCATGTACCAAATGTGTAATGTTGAATGCTGAAATAAAGATAGGGAAATATTAGGACCAGTGCACAATTTGCAGACATTGAAATTACAACGAAAGAAAGAGAAATGGATATTTATGGAGCTTAATTATTTAATAAAATAATAATTAATACAGGAATGGTGCATAACGAAATGACAACCATTCCATACTAGATATAGGCCTATTAAAATGATTGCAGAACACAGGGTAACCGAACTGCTCCAGCATCAGTAACCATGCTGTGCTGTGTTGTAAAGGATGTAAATCATGGCCTTCTACAGCTAAAATTTATGTAGACGAAAGAACATCACAAATGGAGGCCCTGATTCAGTTGTGGGCAATTAAATGATGTTAGTGCTTCATTGTTAAATTAATTGGAAGAAATGAGAGTGGAAAAGAAAAATTCAGGGTGTCTACCGGTAATGAGAGTAACCGAGAAGTAACTAATTTAAGCAATTGGTAATGAAAGTAACGAAATGTATCAGATTTAAGAGACCTGAATGATCATGGGTAATGAAATTACGCATATTGTTCTGAAGAGGCAAAGAAAAATGCTAACGTGGAGCTGAAACAGCTACAGTTGCAAAAGAGGGCCAAGAGCCCCAAAATCTTTCCATATCAATATTATAAACTCGTACTACTCTCAAGATTTCACCCCAGCCTATTTTTAACTGTTGCGTATGATAGATGAAATGAGAGGGCTGTGGAGATTGTTGGTGGAATGAAAGATTGAAACAGGAATACTTCGAAAAAAACACTCTACAACGTAAATTTAACTTTCAGGTAAATCTCTCTTTGAAGCAGACTTGAATAATTTCAAGGGAACCTTTGGCTGAACGAATTGTCACACAGAGTTTGTGTGCACTTGATGTGGGTTTCTGGCATCTTGTCAGCCCACTCGAGTTATGTGAATGTAAAGGGAAAAATGGAGACGGTGTCGGATGAAGTTCTTGGGTAGCTCAGTCGGTTAGAGTGTTGGTGAGTTCAGCCAAAGGTCCCAGGATCGATACCCGGCCCTGGAACAATTTTTCCCTTGAAATTATTCAACTCTACGTATTTTTCCACCACAAATTTCATCACGATCTGGCTGGGGATCGAACCTGGTCCGCCTGGATGGAAGATCAGTGCATTATTGCTTGAGCCATAGACATATTATGCATTTAATGACACTCTCATATTCAACTATTCTTATATGTTTCGATTTTACAGCGCTAGATTGTACATTGATACTTGATGAAAGATGAAGGAAAAGCCCAAGGTACTGACAACCACAGGGGAAAGTAAGTTCTGGTGTTTTGATTGTTGTTATGACAATATGCCCTGGTGATTACAGAACAAGAAAGAAGGGAGAATTCACCACGTTACCAAGCCTGGCTGGCTGAGCAGGCTGAGCTGGAGGACTTCCGACGTGAAGAAGAGCTGAGACTGCAGCAAGAGCGACAGCAGCAGTGGGAGCGTGATGAAGAACTGGCACAGCAGAAGTGGAGGGAGCAACAGGTGCGACTTGCGGAGAAGGAGAAGCAAGAGGTATAACTTTATACGTGATTTAATATGGGCTCGTCAGTAATTTTGTGAACTTTTCGAACACTGTATGTTTTTTTTTTTTACCACAGTTACGAATTCGAGAGGAATGGGAACTGGAACAGAAAAAACAAAAGGAAGCTGAGGAAGAAGTGAAAAAGAAAGAAGCAGAAAAATTAAAGAAGCAGGTATGTTCTGGAATGTGCATAACATTATTTTCATTGTATTCATCTTAGAATTTAAATTTTCGAAGAGTGACTGCAGTCACAATGTATTGTTATATTTATTTGCGTAATAGACGCAATCATATAATGTACGTATCCCAATTTTTGACAGTAATATGTAGAGGGAAAAAATTCCCGCATAATATACCCATATTATATTTTAAACCTAATTTTCATTGTACAGTAGCGTGCAAATTAATCCGAACACTACATATTTTTACATTTTCTGTCATTGTTGGCCTCACAGCTGCTCATACCGCTTTAATTGACATCTGTAGTACGTGTAATTCCATTGTTGAAGGTCTGTCGTTATTATTTTTTTTATAATATGTGACATTTTGCCTGTCGTTTTGTACTTTTAAGCATTTCAGTTGTGTTGAAGACTTTATACTGCAATCCTGTGTACATTCTGTCGTCTTCACAACTCCACGAAAACGGTCTAAAATTATAACATTAGCAGAGCATTCTTCTATGACACAGAGGCAAATTGCTGCAGAATGTCACATCGGTTTGGCTACTGTTAATTCGATCATAAAACGATACAGGGAGACTGGATCCATCACATCCCAGAAAAAAGGAAACTGTGGCCGGAAAAGGAAGACTTCATCTGCAGATGATCGTTTAATTGTCAGGAAAAGTAAATTAAATCCTAGACTAACTGCTGTCGACTTAACCCGCGAGTTAATGGCTACCAATGGGGCGAATATTCACGTCACAACAGTGCGGCGTAGGCTTTTGGAAGCTGGACGAAGAGCTCGTAAGCCTATTAAGAAGCAACTGCTAACCCCTGTTATGTGCAAAAAACGCTTAATGTGGACAGTGAATGACTGGAAGAATGTACATACTTTTTTCCGATGAGTCTCATTTCGAGGGCCACGGCCACCGTGTTTCTTACGTATGGAAAGGATCCGAAAAAGTAACAGCAGCTCATCTCCAACAAGCACCCAAATACCCCCCTAAAGTAATGTTTTGGGGTTGTTTTACACATGAAGGGCCTGGAGCATTAATATCTATCAAGGGAATGATGAATTCTGACAAATATATTCACTTATTGGAAACCAGAATCGTACCCCAGCTGCAAAAATCATTTCCGGATGGCAGAGGTGTGTTCCAACAAGACCTGGCACCATGCCATACGTCTCGAAAAACTCCCCTGGCCAGGCAACTCACCCGACATCAACCCCATTGAGAACTTGTGGTCAATTTTCAAAAGAAGAATGCAAAAAATGGATTCTTCTACAAAGGAGAAGATGATTTCTGCCCTCATTGGTGTATGGTTTCGTGATGAAGAAATGAAGAATATTTATGGGAAATTAGTGGAATCCATGCCAAATCGTCTCAGAGCTGTTATTAGGAACAAGGGAGGCCACATAGATTACTGAGGTACGTCTTAGATCCTTTTTATATCCCGTTCGAGTGTTTTTGCATAAGTAATTACGTTGTTCGGATTAATTTGCACACTACTGTATTTGTATTCAGTTTTAGGTTATACTGTGCTACATTTTTATTCATTTCGTATGTTATACACTTTACATTATTACTGTTTATTACTGCTCATAAGCATTCGATACATTGCTACTCTTTAAGTTGTATGATTGATCATTTTCAGTACTACTTGAATGTCCGATGTCATAACCAGCTGTGATTATCACGTGGGATATCAGGTGGTTATGATTTTTTTTCCTCTAAAATTTTTTCTCGCATACAATACACACCCTGGATTTTTATCCAAAAATAATGGAGAAAAGTACGTCCATTATGCGAGTAAATACGGCTGTTTTTTCACTTCCAGTGATACATAACATTGCTTGAGATATAATGATTCAGTCACATTAGCATTTACACTTGTAATCTATGAAGTACCAAAGTTATATTTTTTTTTACAGGAGGACCTGATGCGCCAAATCAATGACTTCATTACACACGTGAGTAACAACGATTTTAGGTACACATTTCTTCACCTGAGTTGCAATAGAGATAGAATATATAGTTGCAGTATAGATAGAATATATAGTATGTCATACAGTGCCTTTGCATGGGTAATGTGCTGTTAGAATGTGACCTGTGCAGCATCTGGAAGCACACTGTCTGGCATTTGTTGTGGCCTAAACTCTGTTTGAATAGTTTGAATACATGCTTTGATATGGGCGGACGTGTTTCGTTTTGAAGCAGAATTTATATTCTATTTGGTGTAGTTTGCTAAGTGATAAGTGGTAAAACAGTAAGTGTTATGAGTACAGATTCTGTTTTACAGTGAATAAAAATCTTGAATTTCGGTACAAAATTTGTTTAAGTTGGTGTTATTTCGCACCAGAAACAAAAATTCGTTGTTATTTCATTAAAAAAAAAATATAATTGTATATTTTAACAATGCTTACAGTTTTATATCAGCACTTACATGCTGTGTGGAGATATTTGTCTTGTGTGTGGATAATATAAACTAATAGGCTCCACGAAACATTTAGAATATTTCTACTTTATGTTTAAAAATAAAGTCACCTGAAATCCGGTTTGAATATTAGTTTCAAAATTCTATATTGAAATAGGGTTTGAATATTGAATTCAAAATTTTGTAAATAAATATCAACCTGAGGACACTTTGAATTCAGATTTTGTAGAAAAAAAATAAAAATGTCTCTTAAAAACACTAATTTCGAATAAATTCCCGCTAAAACAAAAATTTCGTTTATATATAAAATTTTACGTTATTTCGCGATATTTTAACATGGAAGGGTTTGAAACAAAATTTTTGCTGCAAGGTGGTATTTCACAAATTCACAGTTTGCGAAAACTAAGTACGTATCTCTAGTTATTAATTTATTATTAGTGTTAGTGTTTGTCACTTTAGAACAAAGAATTTTTATGAATGATTCTTATGTGTCATATGATTCTTGCGGTGATTAGATTAGCTGTGTTGAGAAGAAAGAAAAATTATTTTTTTCCAAAGATTCCATTGGGATCTCCGTGACAGTGCTGTAAAACTTTTTCTTAAAGGCAAGAAAATGCTCTGTTAGCACCTCTTGTGCTTGAGCTTTTCCTTCCTCTTCTATGATATTAGTTTCCTGTTCAGACTGTTTTTATATGCCTTCCTTTTCTCTGCATAGAGATTTAAATTTGCCTCAGCGATGTCTGTTCATGCTCTGTGCAGAAGTTTAACTATTTCTTTTCTCTGTTTGTAGCATTCAGCATAAAATCAAAGATTAGCTGTTCTTTGCCTCTGAGTGATGAGTGGTATTTGTATGTAGGTTTCTGTTCTTTTGAGAGGGAATCTAGTTGATTCTATTTAAGGAGGGTTGTAGCTTCATCAATTGCATGTTTTCCAGTTGTGTTCTCTCCAGCTTTCTTAGGTAACTTTACTGGTTTTTTGTCGACTTCTCTGCTTTGTTAGTGTAATTGTTGTTTCTACCAGAAGATGTTTTCTTAGAACAGTGACTGATGAGGAGGAGAGTACTTGTCATATGAAATCTTGTAGCATCAGGCTACTATACTATGCAGAATGAAGAAGTTAGTCACTTAGCCAATCACATGGTTTATAACATCTCTCGCAGCTCAATCACAGCACATTGGAATACTGACACTGCCAGCTCCTCTTATTGGCTACCACCCATATTCATTTCGGATTTGAAGGGAATGAAATATACTAGCAACACCAGTAGTGGCAACTGATTGGCTATATTGCCAACTACATAGTTCACATCCCTTGAAAACATTACTATGAATATAGAAAAATCTAAACGGGGATAAATCATAACATCTTGGCAAAATTCGGGACAAATTGGTGTCCGGAAATGCCTCCAAGAAATCTGGGAAAGGGGGTTTAAATTGGAGACTGTCCTGGAACAATCCAGATGGATAGTCACCTTAATGAAATGTCATAATTAAACCTCATATGTTTAGTTTAGGAGAAAATCCACAAACTATTAGGGAAAACACGGAAATTTTACTTGAAGTAAGTCAAGAGATAGGTTTAGAAGTAAATCCTGAAAAGACAAAGTATATGATTATGTCTCGTGACCAGAACGTAGTACGAAATGGAAATATAAAAATTGAAAATTTATCCTTTGATAACGTGGAAAAATTCAGATACCTTGGAGCAACAGTAACAAATGTAAATGACACTCAGGAGGAAATTAAACACACAATAAATATGAGAAATGCCTGTTATTATTCGGTTGAAAAGCTTTTGTCATCCAGTCTGCTCTCAAAAAAGCTAAAAGTTAAATTTATTAAACAGTTCTATTACCGGGTGTTCTGTATGGTTGTGAAACTTGGACTCTCACTTTGAGAGAGGAACATAGGTTAAGGGTGTTTGAGAATAAGGTGCTTAGGAAAATATTTGGGGCTAAGAGGGATGAAGTTACAGGAGAATGGACAAAGTTACACAACACAGAACTGCATGCATTGTATTCTTCACCTGACATAATTAGGAACATTAAATCCAGATGTTTGAGAGGGGCAGGGCATGTTACACGTATGGGCGAATCCAGAAACGCATATATAGTGTTAGTTGGGAGGCCGGAGGGAAAAAGACTTTTGGGGAGGACGAGACGTAGATGGGAGGATAATATCAATATGGATTTGAGATATCTGACAAGGGAAGTACCCCAGCTCGAACGGCTAAAACCGAGTGTAAATGCGTTTAAAATACAGAGCTGTGCTTGTTCTACCACTCATCAAGATTATTTATCTGTAAAACTCCGCAATCGCGTGCAATCAATGATTGAAGAATAACGAATCTAATGACTACAGAAGCACAAATCGCTGAAGAAACAGCACCATGTAACAGACAGTTATGACAAGCAGATCCAGAAAATATATAAATGAGGTATTATGTGGCAAGAAGCTACACGGCATTTGCTTTAAATAATATACGAGTATAGGTTTTTCAAAAGTCAGTTCAAACATTAAACCGCTATAAATATTATAATATGAGATAGGGAAAAAACAAAAACATTACAGTGTTGGCCAAACAACGGGGTTTACAAAACATTGGGAAGATTTCCGCCATTCTCTTGTTCCACGTACAGCATTCTGTCTGCTACACCATGCACAGCATTTTGCAGATAATGTCTTGGAATATTGGCAATTTCTTGCGAGATGGCATCTTTCAGTTGCAGTAGGGTTGTTGGATATGTCAGAAAAACTCGTTCAATAAGGTAACCCCACAACCAAAAGTCGGCGGGATTGAAATCTGGAGATCGCGGAGGTCACATTGTTGGAAAGTGCCTACTGATGACACGATCGCCAAACATCTGCGTAATTAATTGTTTTTCAGGGATAAAGATGTGGGGTGGAGCGCCATCTTGCATGAAGATTATGTTTTCCATATCGTGATTCCTCAGTCTAGGGATGACGAAGTTCTGTAACATGCTGTAGTAGCGCTCCCCATTTACTGCAACAGTCTGTCTTATTCCATTATTGTCCACACCTTTACAGTAACAGTTAGCGCGTCTGGACGGGAAACCAGGTGGCCCGGGTTCGATTCCGGGTCAGGTCAAGTTACCTGGTTGAAGTTTTTTCCGGGTTTTAGCCGTTCGAGCTGGGGTACTTCCCTTGTGAGATATGATGGTAGGGACTGGATTAATCTTGCTCAGGATAGGGACCGATGACAGGCTTATGTGTGAACCTCCAGGTTCTTTAAAAGCCATTTGTAAGTAAGTAAGTATGTAGTTTGCAGTCATTAAGCAAAAGAATTGCTATATGGCGATTTATTCAAAATTAGCCTTTTAATTAAATTAATAATGAGAAAAGAAAACAATATATTCTGTATTTTTACTACAAAAATTGCTTCCAATCGAATAGATCTTCACATAAGTGTATTGCATAGTAAAAAAGATCTACATGAATTAGAACAATTTGTTGTTCATAATGTTGGAACACTTTTTAGGTCTTGAGGTGTGTCTCTTCAAATCGGACCGAGGAAATCATGTTAAAGGGTGATAAATTCCTAAGCTTGACTTCCTTTAGAAGGGAATAATTTCGGGAGTCCCTGTCATAGATTTCCAGCACATAAAGAAAGCAACATTTGCTAACTCTTTCTGGAACATATCTGGAATCACTTCTGTTAGTCATCATCCTTACTTGTCATCTTACCACCATTGGTAATATACTGCCCCATAGGTGCTTCCATCTGAAAAGTAGAATTCGACACTGTCAGACTATTGCAGTTCAAGGAGATCTAGATGTTATTTTGAGATATTTGAAAATTATTAACTATTTCAGTCAGGAATGAATTCTTTGTAGTTCCTTCTTCAGTAGGATTTTCTTAAGTAGTTTTATTGAAACTCGAATGCTGTTATATCAGTTGTTAATCTTTTCTGAAAGCATCATGATGTCACCATTATATACCTCCCATAATTAGTTCTTAAAAAATTCCTTCTTAGTGATAAACTGCATTGCTACAAAACAAGTAAGGAGAGAGAATGTATGTGATTACACATTTTGGTCAAAAATATTAAAGGTATGAATTGGCTTCTCTTCCAGGGAGGCGAGATACCCTCGTCAATAAACATTTCGACTGAGACACACCCAAATAAACCCCTCTGTCCATTCTTCTCAAAGACAGGAGCTTGTAGGTTTGGAGACCATTGTTCCCGGTGAGTAATGTGTCAATTAGTGAATGTGCCTTACTATAATTTAGTCAGATATTCAGTATGAATGTAATCTTGCAGCAATCACCAGCGGCCAGGCATCAGTAGAGTTCTTCTGATGCCCAACTTCTATTCTCATTTCGGAATTGACCAGTCAATGATAGACGAGTATGACACTGATCTCATGTTGGAGTATGAAGATTCTGAGACTTACCAACACTTCAGGTGAGTGGCATGTAAATGGCACATACTTTTTCTCATTATGCATTTTATGCAGTAAGTAATAAAGCTGCTATTTCACATAAATGAATTGTGTGCAGACATTGTGTAGCAAATTTTTATTTTTTTGCAAGTTCACGAATGTCCCATCTTTTTAACATAGTTACACCAAAATAATTTGAATTTTAAAAAAATTAGGTTTTGTAGCTGTACAGTGAAATCCCTTGTAACTGGCACCCAGTTAATCGGCAATACCAAAACAACTGTACTTTTGGCTGAGCAAAAAAAAAAAAAAAGTTTAAACCTGCCATGTTGCCACATGGGATGATAAATGTCACCCTCCACTCTCTTTACTCTGCGTGCACTGTGTGTGAAGGTGTTTGGCCCTGTTGTAATCATAAAAATGTTTTATTCACTGCCTGCTGGATCCAACTTCTTCACACACACACACGCGCACGCGCACACGCACACGCACACGCACACACGCACGCACGCACACACACACACACGCGCGCACACACGCGCACACGCACACACGCGCGCGCGCGCACACACACGCACGCGCACGCACACACGCACGCGCGCACACACACACACACACACACACACACACACACACACACACACACACACACACACACACACACACACACACACACACACACACACACACACACACACACACACACACACACACACACACACACACACACACACACACACACACACACACACACACACACACACACACACACACACACACACACACACACACACACACACACACACACACACACACACACACACACACACACACACACACACACACACACACACACACACACACACACACACACACACACACACACACACACACACACACACACACACACACACACACACACACACACACACACACACACACACACACACACACACACACACACACACACACACACACACACACACACACACACACACACACACACACACACACACACACACACACACACACACACACACACACACACACACACACACACACACACACACACACACACACACACACACACACACACACACACACACACACACACACACACACACACACACACACACACACACACACACACACACACACACACACACACACACACACACACACACACACACACACACACACACACACACACACACACACACACACACACACACACACACACACACACACACACACACACACACACACACACACACACACACACACACACACACACACACACACACACACACACACACACACACACACACACACACACACACACACACACACACACACACACACACACACACACACACACACACACACACACACACACACACACACACACACACACACACACACACACACACACACACACACACACACACACACACACACACACACACACACACACACACACACACACACACACACACACACACACACACACACACACACACACACACACACACACACACACACACACACACACACACACACACACACACACACACACACACACACACACACACACACACACACACACACACACACACACACACACACACACACACACACACACACACACACACACACACACACACACACACACACACACACACACACACACACACACACACACACACACACACACACACACACACACACACACACACACACACACACACACACACACACACACACACACACACACACACACACACACACACACACACACACACACACACACACACACACACACACACACACACACACACACACACACACACACACACACACACACACACACACACACACACACACACACACACACACACACACACACACACACACACACACACACACACACACACACACACACACACACACACACACACACACACACACACACACACACACACACACACACACACACACACACACACACACACACACACACACCCCCCCCCACACACCACCCCCCCCCCTGTATAATAGGCTTATATGTTAATGCATTTTTAGCTGTTGATATTATTGTACTTTATATTATCGACAGATTTCGTAATTTATTATTCCGGCTCCTGTTACCCAAGTCAATCATATTTTCATATACTGTATTGTATTTAAAATCTTTGGACATAAGTCAATGTACTTGTATTAAGATTTAATTTTTGGTAGTATTCATATTAAAATTGACATGTTCAATATTCTAGCTGTAAAACAAATTATGAATCTCGTGAAACGCAAATAAATATTACCAAATATACTTAAGGAAATAAAATTACTATAATTACACTTATTTCATAAGATGGTTAATATACAGTGAAACCCCGATAAGACGTTGTTCAACGGACCGAGTGTAAACCGTGTATTAACCGGGACCGTGTATTAGGTGGGTATACTAATTTTGACTTATATACAGCACCTATTAGCATTTTTCTTTATTGAAATACATGATTCATGAAAGGCATTACAGTATTACTTCATTATGTAATTACTGTACTGTACATCAAAGACATTTACAATATGTACTGTACTTAATTCTTTCGAGAAAAAAAAAAGTCATTTATAGTTGTTTGCCGTGTGCGTGTGCTCCAAGTCCTATGTTTACCACACTTCAGTTTCCTGCGATTACATCTTCCCAACAGTGCAGCTATAGTGATTGAGTCGCGATTTTTTTTTTTACTGTCCTTAATGTCGATGATGGGATTCCTAATGCATCAGAGAGTTGTTTCTGAGTAAGAGTACTGTTCTCATCGTACTTTCGTAAGATTTTCAATTTTTTCGACACAGAAAGTGCTTTTTGTTTAAGTCATTGTAATCACATTCACAGACACTTCAATACACTAAAGGACAACAAACTGGCCAGCAAAAATTTCTAGAATTTTATTACGGCCAAGTGGGGAATGCTGTTTGAGAGAGAGGGTTAGCAAGAGGGTGAGGTATTGTAATTGTATGTAGGCTTTAACCATGCAGATAAGGAGTCGAATAAGAGAGCATAACAAGAGGGTGGGGTATACTAAGGTATGAAGTATGAAGGTTTAAATGCGCAGGTAAAGGGTCGAATATCAATACTTTTCAGGTTAATGGCACCAGTGAGTTCAATGACCAAGATATTTCATTGCTGTTACAGTACATTGCTGAAAATTACATCGAAAATATTCCACAAAATCAGCGTATTATGCGGGACTTGAGTGCAAAAAACGGGGTATTTTATAAAGGCATTATATATGAAATGTACAGGGACCAGACAAGAAAAGCATATTACACGGGATAGCATAATAAGCGGGCGCATCTTATCAAGGTTTTACTTTACTAGAAATTGTATTACCAAATTGTAAGTCCACACCTGTGGAGTAACGGTCAACAGTCTGGCCGTGAAACCAGGTGGCCCAGGTTCGAATCCTGGTCGGGCAAGTTACCTGGTTGAGGTTTTTTCCAGAGTTTTCCCTTAACCCAATACGAGCAAATGCTGGGTAACTCTCGGTGCTGGACCCTGGACTCATTTCACCGGCATTATCACCTTCATTTCATTCAGATGCTAAGTAACCTGAGATGTTGATACAGTGTCGTAAAAAATAACCAAACTATAAAAAATTGATACGTAGTACATTGCAGTATGAAATAGGGCTACACATTTTGTTCTCAGTTATAGAAAGAAAAATAGTTATGGATGAATTCTTTTATTGAATATTATGCACTTCTTGAAATTTTCTATACTTGAGTAGTAGTTGAGAATTGTTTTATCATCAGGCGCTCTCAACCTGGTGCTCACAAGCACCATGGTGTTCTTTTAATGACATTTGGTGCTCATAAGCACAAACTCTCTTGGGGTCCTTTTTTCAAATCAAACTTTGTTGTATGAGACAGAACAAATAGCATTCCTATCCATCCATCCATCCATTATAATATATTACAGACCTAATAGACCTTCTCATATTTCACATGGTGATAAGCTCTTTCAATTCAATGTGGATTTAATCAGAAAAATCAAGATTATTCAAGAGAATAATATGATTCCTCGTGTGGAACTTCAATTGATAGATATCCAGGCCTCCTTAGTGCTAAAATATTTGTTTTAAAAGGAAAAATGCATAGCCTTTGAGGAGCAGAAGATACAATCATGCTCCAAATACTGCGGAATGTTTTTTCAAATGTCTGGCTATGTTCGAAACAACCTACCTATGTAAAAAAAATTTCTAGCTTATGAAATACCTCAATCACGATCACAATTAACTAATTCACATCTGCAGGACTGTTTACATGTAGCCTCAAGCGACCTCTCCTTGGACATCACTAAAATTGTAAGTAACATTCAAGTTCAAGATTATCATTACCCTGCTTGAGTGTATTAAAATTGTATTTGTTTCTTTATTTAGTTTATTTATTCATATAGGCCTAATCAAAACATATTCTATTTCAGTATCATAATCTTTAAAAGGTTGAGAACTCCTGGCATATATAGTAATATGTCCATTGTGTGAAGATGGTAGTTCGTTAACATAAATTATAAACAAGAGGGTCCCAAGATCTATCCCTCGGGTGGGCCTACACCAAATTTAATTTTCCTCTTATCTGACTGAATAGACGGTTCTTAATTTTATTCACTGTTTTCAAATTAATGGATTTGTACCATTTATAATGTACTGGTTAGATAGGACTGAATTAATTTAAATGGTATGTTGGTATGTCTCTAACATCACAAGTATGTAAAATGGTTTGTTCAGTAAAAGTATGATCTAATATACAATAAAAAACTGTGAATAGGCCCATAAAACAAAAGTTGTTGCTATTTATTATTATTATTATTATTATTATTATTATTATGCAGTTGAAAATATCGTAATGATATGATAGCCTATTATTATTTTATGTGCATTTCTTAAATATCTGTTTCAATTTGACTGGATACTAAATATGGTAGGCCTACTCCAATGTTTGCACACCACAGACATTATTACAAAACTATCAATCTAAAATGAAAGTAAAACCCTCATTCTTGAAAACATATATACTGATGTGCAGTAAAGAGAGCACTGATTCAGACCGCTTCAGACGTTAACTCAATTTTATGCTTATATTGGGGCCAAGATGGACATGTGCAGTAAAGAGAGCCGAGGGTGAGATTTATCCACTCGTCATTGCCACAGCCTGGGCCGTCAGTGTTGCCACATTAGAAAGTTCGCACGAACTTTCATGTTCAGTGAATATTCGAACCTAAAATCAATGTATTATTTGTGTTGTATGATGTGTTTTCATAAAGAAAATTCACATAGTTTTTATGTTTATTTAGTTATAGTCAGGTGATTGAGAAATAAGGTTCACATGCTGAAATTTCAATAGTTGGTATTATAAAATACGAATAGGTAATTTTTTAAATTATGTATTTAATTATCCGGCAAAATCTCGTATCTGGAACTGGTATGGTTCCTATGGTGCTGGTTAAAAGGTATTCTACTATATCGACAGTGTTTAGGTAAAAGGGTTTAACCCTCATTTTTTAAATGTGACTTCTTTTTTCTGTAACTAATGTAATTGGTTAAAATTTAATTACAAAACGTGAAGATATGTTTTTTGACGATTGTTTACATTCCTTCATAAAAAGTAACTAAAAATAATGTGTTAAAATTTAATTATAGCTGTTTCTGAAAAAAAAAAAAAAAAAAAAAAAAGTAGGATAAGCCTACCTGAAGACATTAGAATTGAACTTCAAATGAAAATCTGCTGCATTATAAATTATAATTATACAATATTTCGAAAATTTGTTACGTGCTCCTCCACTTCTGTTTAATTCAAAGAAATAAAATATTCAGTGTATATATCTCTGTTCTCTATGATTCCTCATAACATGTTTGCAGAAAATCATCTTGCATAGAAACTTTACATCATTGTTGGCACTTGCACAAGTTAAAATATTATAAGTACACAAATAAATCAGACATTGATCTATGAAACATCTAATCTATTCAAAACTCTATGATGCGCGATAAAAACGGCATAAGTCATGAATTGTAAATTTTCAGTAGAGTAAAAGCCAAGTTTGAAATCAGGACCAGTCTATAATTATTATTCATGTTGTTTTTATCTCGTGATTTATAAATGGAATGACTATTGTATTCTTTAAATTATTTGGATAACTGCCTTGAGATAAACATACTTACTTATGGCTTTTAAGTAACCCGGAAGTTCATTGCCACCCTCACATAAGCTTGCCATTGGTCCCTAAGCTGAGCAAGATTAATCCAGTCCCTACCTTCATATCCCACCTCGCTCAAATCCATTTTAATATTATCCTCCCATCTACGTCTCGGCCTCCCCAAAGGTTTTATTCCCTCTGACCTCCCAACTAACACTCTATATGCATTTCTGGATTCACCCATCAGTCCAGAGTTAGGCTTTGACTATAACCAGGTGTTGATTAAAAAAAAAGGTTGTTAACCCTTTGCAGCACAAATTAATTTTTTATGTTTTTCATATCATGGATCATAACAAAGCTTCGATCAATTTTTTCAACATTTTAACTCTGCACACAATTTTAAAAACACCCATGGCACCTCTATGTATACTCAAGAGGTGGTTTCTTGGTGGAATATCTGTGCCATAAAATTTAGAAAGAAAGAAACCAGTGGTTCTTCTGAATAACCACTATGCTGCAAAGGGTTAACGGAACATTTTGAGTTTCGTAAATTTTAAAGGCGTTTCTTACAATCTACGTATTTTGAGGATCCACAAGTGCATTACGGGGTGCCTCGGCACTTGCCATAGCTTTGTCTATGATCGATGGGGCAAAATAATAAATGTTCTGGTCTGTTGTTGTGTGACAATAATCTGTACTAATTTAGTTGAATAAAATAAGTAACTACTCAGTATTACTTATTAATAATGTAGGAATACTTCTCACTCGTGTCATTCCATATTTAACATTTTTAATACATTTGAGTACCTTCTTGGTAGGCCCTTTAACTACTCGGTATTACCATAGTCTAGTATATACAGTCACGAAGCTCAATACGTAGTAAATATGCATCCATAGATAGTTGCTAACCACTAGGATCGCTACTATCGCCTCATTACAGACAATGCGAAATAGTACCTGCACAGTCTATTGTTTCTAGTACCCTCATAAACTCAAGCTTCGTGACTGTACTGTTATTGCAAGTTATCTTGAACTTCCTGAGCGGGGACAGAGGGGCAGAGGGAAGGAAGCGCGTAACATGGGTGGAGCCAACTGAGTTGTTTGCGCATGCTCCACATCATAATCTCTTGTCAAGAAACATAGAGCTGTTTCCTTCACTGCATACCAGTAGTGTTAACATGGAGCAGCAACCACAGGGTAGTAAATATGATGAAATCACACCACCACGGAGAAAAAGTAACGCTGTTATCCACAGCGGAGAAAGAGAAATTATCGCAAATATAATTAAGTGTTGCGAGGAAGAAAAATTAAACAAATGTTTGCTGGAACCTCTTGATAAGGAATATGAGAAAGCGGCTAAATACTCTGGCAAAAGTATTAGTTCCATGAAGAGAATTAAGAAGTATATTGAATTACAATCAAATGAACCTCACATTACTCCGAGAAAGAATAGGTATGTAATGTTTAGAAATTATTGCTGTAATAGTTATGTACAATAGTGTGTGCACTATGAGCGACATAATGAATGACTGTTGTAAGATATTATTTTGTTATAGTTCTGCAAAACATATTATTCCATTCCAGAATTATGACTTGTGTAAAGTTGAAGTGGACGACTTCGATCAACATGTAATTCGGGATACAATCGAAGAATTCTATCATGTTCAGAAAGTAGTACCTACGATTAAGAAAATAATTTCGAATGGATGCCATTGACGAAATAATAGTTAATTTTGGACCAAGCCTTTAAGACTATGACGATGATGGCAGCAATGATAGGGATATGGATTGTGTATAATTGTAAATTAATGTAAATTCAAATAATAAGCCTGTAAAATATTGTTATAAGAATATATACGTATCAGCTATAGGTGTAAGTCATGTAGGCCAATATAATGTACAGAAATAGCTGTAGTAACTCCGCCATTGCCGGTCCCCAGCTCGGATGAGAGAGGAGGAGTGTACACACGATTATATATATATTTTTTTTAGTAGGTTCTTTTACGACGCTTTATCTGAATGAGATGAAGGTGATAATGCCGGTGAAATGAGTCCGGGGTCCAACACCGTAAGTTACCCAGCATTTGCTCATATTGGGTTGAGGGAAAACCCCGGAAAAAACCTCAACCAGGTAACTTGTCCCGACCGGGAATCGAACCCGGGCCACCTGGTTTCGCGGCTAGACGTGCTAACCGTTACTCCACAGGCGTGGACACGATTATATTTAAATACTTACTCATTACAGGTTAAGTAAAACCTGATATGAAACCATCTTCTCCTCTCAAAACCAGAGTGTCGTGAGATGATGATGTCTGTAGTGAACCAAGTTCTTTTATAGTAGAGAGCCGTAAAGTGAAAGAACCAACGTTTTCTGAAAAGAGTCACGTTACCTGAGGGAGGGGCATCCTTGCCGTTGATGAGTACATGCCGTACCGAGCAGCTCGAAAGACAGACTTAGGGGATGTAAGGTTCAAGATAACTTGCAATAACAGTATACTGTATACTAGACTATGGTATTACTGTACAGTCTATACAAAACTAGAAAGATACTGACAGTTCAGCGTCTTCAAGGCGTCACCATGGTAACTGCTCAAACCAGCCAACCAGAGTCCATGGCGACAGGTCGGCGTTGCCGACTGTTTCACTGCGAGCACGTAGTAATATCAGATGTTTTGTTCGGAGGAGTTTAATCGGTTACTGTGTCACAGAAAGTATTAGTATTCTGTCGTGGCTATTGTTTTCGTAATAATTCCGGCGGATTGTGTATTTATATTACCGACTACGTTAAAAAAGATGCGAATTTCGGTACAAGATGAGGAATCTTCTACGACAGTGTTTCTTTTCTGCAGACTATCGTAAAGAATTAAGGTTTTAAATATGAAAAAAAAAATCAATGGGCGCAATATGTTCATAGACAGAACTGACACTATCTTTGTTGTTTCTCATGGTTCTGTAAAACAAATTTTTACTTAAGTACCTCGTAAAGTCAATATAGGCCTATTGTCTGCGTGAATTATTTTTTTAAATCACTGTCCATATTTTAAGTAACGTAACTTCATTTGGCGATATGATTGCAGAAGAATTAATTTATTATTCACCTTGTAGGATCGTCAGAAGTAAGATCACTATCATCTTTCGCCCTGTTTAAATCATCGAGCTAAAATTAAATAGGCCTAATTGATTCGCATCATTATTACTTATATTGATATCTGAAAGGCCTGGCTCAGATAAACCACACGCCCCTCTATTCTGTTCGCCACATTATGACACTCAGATTTATGTAGGCCTAACATATCTCCACAAGCATTCTGTAGAGCTAAACACTGTATCTTTCCTTTCTAACTTCAAATTTACTGCATGAAATCTTGATTACGGTTTATATCACATATCGTTTGCACACTATTCACTCTTTTATACTAATAATAATAATAATAATAATAATAATAATAATAATAATAATACAGTAATAATAATAGACTAATAATAGCTCGATAGATATTACAGGTATCCATTATATCAACATTATTATTATTATTATTATTATTATTATTATTATTATTATTATTATTATTATTATATTTGTCTAGCCAAATTTACTAGTTCGCGTCAGCTGCTCAGTTCTGACACTGCAGACAGGCGGCACAATCAGCCGTAACACACAACTTCAGAACGTCGCTCCCTTCCTGCATATGTGAGAAAGAACTGTCATTGCCTTTCCAGTTTTGTATAGACTGTAGAAATACTTTGCAGTAATGTTAAATTTTTAATAAAGCTGAATAGTTACTCTGTACTACTTATGATAAAATACTTCTCACTTCATATAATTTCATTTTTTAAGTTCTGATGTGGACTTAAATGACAGTATATAAATAGAGGAGAATTACCTTGTGTAAAAGTATATTACCATCTTCAGAAGTGGCAAACGTTAGTAGTATAAGAAACGTATATGCAATTTATATACATTACATCTCTTAATTATAATACACTTTCGTCTTTAATCTCTTACTTTTAACTATCAGCTACAAAGTAATAATGATAGTTTGTATGGTATTGCAGGGAGTTCTATGATGATGTACTGCCTGAGTTAGAGCAGTTTGGATGGGTGGTACAGTTTAAGGTGTGTTGCAACTTCGAGCCGCATCTCCGGGGCAATGTGTATGTTGAGTACTCGAATACCCAGGATGCTGTGGCAGCTTACCAGAAGTTGCAAGGTCGATGGTATGGTGGACGGCAGCTGAACGTTGAATTCACTTCCATCTCCTCATGGAAGTCTGCCCTCTGTGGTAGGTAATGTGAGCGTAGAATAGGTGAATTAAAGCAGAAGATTATATGATTATATGATTGAAATATTATTACATAAAGGCTACACATTGGACCTTAGCCAGAAGGGGCCAGATTTTGATGAGTCCAGCTTGAAAAAATTGTTGCTGTCCCAGAAAAATTCGTCTTATTATTAATATTGTTACTGTTGTTGTTTCGTCGTCATTGCCACTCCCACCACCGCCACCACCATTCCCTTTACCTGAAATAGAAACAATCTAAATACAACTTCGACCTCCTAGGGGCAATCTGCCTTCTTGGCAGTCAACAATGAACTTAATTAGCTTGTGATGTAAACACATTTTATTGCATGTGGTTAGCAGAGTTGGATATCTAGGGCAAGGTTTTGTATTAGTAAATTCTGGTAGTTTATACTGGGTGTTCATTTCAAAGTGTGTCATGATGTCACTGTTGTTGGGTCACCGATTTGAAGCGAGTTTCAGCTTATATGTTAGAGAAGTTGCCTATTATTTAAGGCGTTCTTCAATCTGAACTTGAGAACGTGTACGGTATAACTTGAACGTCGTAGCAACAGATGGCGGTCTGTACAGTCTGTGTGCTACCATAACCTCTTTCGAACTGTGTTTTGTGCCGGCAAGTCGTACGCAGGGTATTTGTTATCATCGGTTGCGTACGGTAACATTCCACAACACAAATCAAATGCTCTGTGTCCATGTTGACCGTCGAAGTTAATGTCAACAAATACGTAAGTAATCGTCTTAACCCTCTCCCCATATCCCGACAGTACGTATTTCCAAACAGTTCACATTCCTGCCACTACCGGCGTTACCGTACGTATCGGTACATACTCTTCAGAATGAACGCTGTACTTGCTAGCCAACTTCTCTGCCTCTTAGATTATACACCTGAGCTGCGGAAGTGTAGGAAGATTGAATTCTCTAGGCTCATCAGCTAGCCACATGACGGCATACAGCGAGCCAAGACACATTTTGAACTGAACACCCAGTAGTAGTATTTCAGCATTTGCTTATTAGAATGACTATAAACATGGTTGATGTTTTGACGAAATTTGCTAGCAACGAAATTGAATACTACATTTATTTTGAGTTAATAATAATAATAATAATAATAATAATAATAATCCGTGGCGCTACAGCCCGTGAAGGGCCTAGACCGACCAGCCGGCTGCTGGCCTCACGCCCACATGCCGAAGCAGAGGTGGACGATCATCCAACCAGAATGGAGGTATCGTGTGGTTAGCACGATGATCCCCCCAGCCGTTATAGCTGGCATTCGCAACCGGATTTCGCTACCTATGGTAGCTCCCCAAGGGCATCACGATGCTGGGTGGGCACCGGTCCCATACAATGGCCGAAATTTCGTGAGAAAATTTCTTCTCCCACGAGGACTCGAACCAGCGCACATTCCGTAACGCGAGTCCTAGGCAGGATGCCTTAGACCGTGACGCCACTGCGCGGGACTTTATTTTGAGTTAGTAGCCACAAAATAAGAAGACATATGAATTTAACCAATGCTCTGTGCTGTTGTCAGCTGCTGTTGGAGAGCAAAATGGAGGGAAGACACATAACAGCATATTACATGTATTACGGGCATAGGTTAACACTAAAATAACATATATCGGACATAAAGTTTTCTACAATGAATTTATATTACAGTTTCTATTAAATATAGTACAGTACCCAATATTAAAATAATGCCAATATACAGTGGGTGACCAAATTATTATGATCACAAGACCAGATTTAACTGTTTCATAACTTGACAAAAAAATATATATTTAAAGCGACATATGTAACCATTTTATAATTTGTAACCTTCTAATTTTTGTTGTCGTCCGTGGTTATCATTTTAGTTATTATATCTGATGTTTGTGGGTTCAAACCTGGCCAAGAGCGATGAATTTTAAAAGGCAATAATGTCTTTAGCATTCAGTTATTGATTTTTGGTATGTAAAAGAACTATGCTCTGTTAAAGGGCTCTAGATAAAATATACAGTATAAGTAATTCGTGCAAGTTGAATTTCGATACTAACCTCTGTAATTGAATGTGTTGTTAAATAAATTACTAATACTGCTACTGCTCCTTCAGTAAAAATTCGTTATTTCGAAATCGATTAGTTCCGAGGTTCAGAGTAGCACATATTTCAAAGAACTCGTTATTCCCCGGTTTATATAAGGGAATTTATATGCTTCAAAATGTGGTTATTTCGAAATACAGTTAATTTGTTTTACAAATGTGTATGAGGGCCCATTCAAAAGATACAACTTTTTAATTCGAAATCATGAAATACGTCATTGTTACGTTTCTTATTTAAATAAATGAAACCTCATTGGTTACTGTAATAAAATTTTATTTGATATTTTTGACATGGGACTATGGAAACATTTGGAAAAGTAATCTCGAGTTTACTGTGCATGTTCGGAAATTCACAGTTTTCATTATCTATGTTCATAATCAATTACTGAAGAGTTGAATCTTAGTTATCAGCAGGGAAAGGATTTATATGTAAATACATATTTACTTATAAAGCTAATATAATTTATATTTTGCATTATCTTTATGTTTCACAATGTGTAGGGTTGAAAAATCCTACTTTTATTTTCCATATTTTTCCATATTTTAGAGTTTAGTACATATTTTCGTTAATTTCCATATATTTTCCATATTTCATATAAAACAGTCCATATTATATTAGGTTTAACAATAAAACAAAACAAAATTCCATTAACTTTTAAAAATACATTTCAACAATAGAGATTTCAACACATGTTCAGTAATCCCTTTAACATCAGAGTTATTTGAAAATTAGCAGTCCTATCAACAATGGGAAAGTAAGTTACAAAACTGTATTAATTTAATTTAAAATTTTTAACAGACTTCAGTTGTGCAGCTCAACAGTTAAATGCCAGTCAGAGTACACATAGGTTCAGTTTTGTAAATCATACTATAAAGACGGTAAATATGCCAAAAGTACGTCATTCAGTCAATTTAAAATCAAAACTAACAAGTTACATTTCAGAATTTAAAGAAGATGGTTTATCAACTGACAATAAAATATTATTTTGTAATTTGTGTCAGTGTGCAGTATCATCTACACAAAAGTTCCTGGTGCAACAACACATTACAACTAGTAAACATCAGGCCAACAAACAACTAAATTCCAAGCAGAGACAATTGTTTTTAACACAACCAACAACATCGAATGTAAGATCTGAGTTTAACATCGACCTGTGCCGTTCTCTCATCTCTGCTGATATTCCTCTCTACAAACTAAAGAATAAGGTCTTCAGGGAATTCCTTGAAAAATATACTCAACATACAATCCCGGATGAGTCAACACTTAGGAAGACGTATGCTCCATCCATCTACGATGAGACAATACAGAAGATAAGAGATGAAATTAAAGATAGTTCAATTTGTGTTTCCATTGATGAGACTCCCGACAAAGAAGGTAGACTTGTTGGTAATGTAGTTATCGGTTTGTTAAGTGAACAATATTCTGAACGAATTCTTTTACATTGTGATGTTCTAGAAAAGTGCAATAACAAAACTATAGTTAAACTGTTCAACGAAGCTATGGGTATCCTGTGGCCAAAGGGTATTATGTACGATAATGTGTTATTCTTTATTAGCGATGCTGCCCCTTATATGGTCAAAGCTGGACAAGCATTATCTGTTGTATATCCTAAATTGACTCATTTTACTTGTGTGGCGCATGCATTTCATCGTGTGGCAGAAGTGGTCAGAGACAATTTCCCTAAAGTAGATTTGTTGATTTCATCAGTGAAAAAAGTATTTCTCAAAGCTCCCAGTAGAGTTAACGTGTTGAAAGAAATGTACCCTGAAATTCCATTGCCACCAAAGCCAATTTTAACTAGATGGGGTACATGGCTAGAAGCAGTTGAATATTATGCCGAACATATAGACTCTATTAACAATGTTCTCCTTGCATTGGACTCTGAAGATGCAGTCTCAATTGATACTGCGAAAACAGTTACCTGTGACATAAGTGTGAAGAATGACTTAGCTCACATTCAGCATACATTTTCATGCATCATAAAAACGCTCAAAAGTCTCCAAAATAGGCACCTTTCACTATCTGAAAGTTTTGAAATTATAAATAGTACTGTGGAACAACTGAATCGTGGTAGAGGTAAAGTTGCAGATGCAGTAAGAGCTAAGGTGGACACTGTACTTTCAAAAAACCCTGGATATGAAGAACTACAAAAGGTTGTTGCTGTGATGAGTGGTGAATCAACAGTGAAGATTAACTTGGACTTATCCCCAGCAGACATTGTGAAATTGAATTATGTACCAGTTACTTCTTGTGACGTCGAACGCTCTTTTAGTCAGTATAAATCTATCCTCAGAGACAATAGAAGAAGATTCACTTTTCAGCACTTGAAAGAAATGTTTGTAACCTATTGTTATGGTAACAGACAATAAAAATTGTGTTTTGTTGAAACTACATTGGAAGATAAGGTACGTCCATTATATTTTTTGTTTAGTTTGATTAAAATGTACCAATATTTAACGTACATAGTCATTTTTTTATAATTTTAAGTCCATATTTAATTCCATATTTTGGTAAAAATCCATATTTAATTCCATATTTTGGTAAAAATAACTACATATATATTTACATATTTCATATATTTTTAGTCCATATAAATCCGTTCCCTGGTTATCAGTGAAGTTTGTTGACTGTTTGCAGCTGTTTTTTTTTATTGAGAGCTAGAGCGAGTGAGTAGGCTACTTCTGTTTTCGTCTTGCTTCATGCACCAGTACTGAAGTGGTATTTTTACTCTTGTAGTTTTTCGTGTGTGATGAATAAAAAGCAGCATTAGTTAAACTGTATTGTGTATAAAACTCATCATTGTGTAATGGCTGGGAAGCAAAAGTATGTATCAATGGGAGCAAAAAATTTGAAATATTGTTATTAAAGACGTGAATATCTAAAATAGCATACAAAATCGTATGGAATATCCTCTCTACAATGCCACTGTAACTAAACAATAGCGATGCTATTGAAACTCAAAAGAAGTAGAAGTGGAGAAAAGAAAATGCATCAAGGGTGCTAAACATAGTGATTTGAAGGATGAACTTATGGAATGGTTTCGTCACACTGAGGCAAACAATATTCCTATTGATAGTGAAATTATGAAGACAAAGGCTAATGAACTCGCTCTTGAACTTGGGATAGAACAGCTTTGTAATGGCTGACTCCAGTGATTTAAGCAACGCCATAATATAACATGACAAGCAGTTTGTGAAAATGGTGCTCCAGTCAGTATTGACACCCTGAAAAAAAATTGCCGAACTGTTTTACCAATAATCTCTCAGTACAAAGTAAAGAATCTCTCACGTGGATGACACAGCACTGTTCTTTAATGCACAGTCTATTGGAACATTGACTGTGAGTGGTGAAAAGTGTTATAGTGGAAAATCATACAAAGATAGGATTATAGTGTTACTTTGCTGCATTGTTAATGACAGTGAGAAACTTTGTAGGCCCTACTGTCATTGTGGAAGAATTTGGGAAGCTACATTGCTTTAAAAAGTTAAAACAATGTTCATGAGATCATAAATCATCAAAAACTTCATGGATAATGGGCAAGATATTTCGAGAAAGGCTGCTAGCTAGAAAGAAAAATGGCGTGTAAAAGTTTTTGTCTAATGGCTGGTACTTCATTGTTCATCAGTCATCATTTACTCATATGAAACCAGTTGTGTAAACGAATTTAATGACGAAGTACAGATCTTACATTTTATCTCTGTCAGTTAGTCACCATTAAATTTCAAGTACCATAGCTTATCTTAGTTGTGGGTGTCAGCATATTAAAAAGCATTGCAACCTTTCTGCCATCTCCTTACATCCTCACCGCAAATGTGACGTTGCACAGAGGCAGAGATAAAATATAACATCTGTAGTTGCCCAGCATACACTGTAGAAGGTTGGTGTACGCTATATCTGCAATAAGATGAGATGATAATGGAGATTTGTTGGAATGCCACAGGGAAACTGGAGCTCCTAGAGAAAATCCCTGTGTGATGTGTAAAAGTAGAAATATTCTTCTATTAGATCACACCTCTTTTCACATTCAATGTTGCAACTGCTATATCTGCCAGACACAGCCTTTATTTCAAGGACTCTTAATGTGCTTCAAGTATGAGTTTTGGAACAGCCATTGAGATTCTTTTTGACAAAAATTTCATAAAATATTCCGTTTTCCGAAATTAGAAAATGAAATATAATGGATCCAGTGAAAAATGTAGTGATGGCTTGGATTAGTGTTGTATGCACACTTATATCATGGACTATATCGATCAGTCAGTTGTTGAGTTTATTTAAAATCTATTGTTGCTCTCACTTTTTCACAAGACAGCTGCTTGAAGAATTTATACACACTACTGGGTGTTCATTTCAAAGTGTGTCATGACGTCACTGTTGTTGGGTCACCGATTTGAAGCGAGTTTCAACTTATATGTTAGAGAAGTTGCCTATTATTTAAGGCGTTCTTCAATCTGAACTTGAGAATGTGTACGGTATAACTTGAACGTCGTAGCAACAGATGGCGGTCTGTACAGTCTGTGTGCTACCATAACCTCTTTCGAACTGTGTTTTGCGCCGGCAAGTTGTACGCAGGGTATTTGTTATCATCGGTTGCGTACGGTAACATTCCACAACACAAATCAAATGCTCTGTGTCCATGTTGACCGTCGAAGTTAATGTCAACAAATACGTAAGTAATCGTCTTAACCCTCTCCCCATATCCCGACAGTACGTATTTCCAAACAGTTCACATTCCTGCCACTACCGGCGTTACCGTACATATCGGTACGTACTCTTCAGAATGAACGCCGTACTTGCTAGCCAACTTCTCTGCCTCTTAGATTATACACCTGAGCTGCGGAAGTGTAGGAAGATTGAATTCTCTAGGCTCATCAGCTAGCCACATGACGGCATACAGCTAGCCAAGACACATTTTGAACTGAACACCCAGTATATATCTATATACATTTATGCACAGCTTTATCTTCATTTTTACTGTCACTAGTGCTGGTTTACTTAACAGATATTATTAATGAAAATTTGTATAAATGATATTAACTAAATAATACTTCCCCTAAAAAGTAAATTCTTGTTACCCCACGGTGACTGCTAAGAAAATGTTACAAGCACAACACTTCACACTAAGTTTGTTGTACTTCTAACACTGAACCAAATGAATGAACGATAGAATGAGTGGGAATACTAATCTTGATGTTCCAATACTGTTTTGTCCACGTGCATGTTAGTTCATCATCAGAGGCTGGAGAATAATAATCTTTCTGCTTATTGTGTAAGTTGATGTTATGTCCGAGTTCGTGACAAAACACTAACCTTTCGACATAGGGATTTGGCTCGTGGACAGTCAGTTGGGCTCCCAGTAAATAGCTCTCTTTGATGAAAGTACTTTCGATGTATAGTCAGTGTATTTTATGCACGCATTGAAATAAGTGACAGGAGTAATCACAGCAGGAAGCACTGTATCAGAATGAGACATACCATGCCTATATGATTGACTACAGGCCTCCATGAGAGAGACGTCCATGGTAATTCGGAATTTTTCATAGAATGGATTGAGTTATATAAATATTTTGTAATCAGAGTGCAAAGAGTTATTGCATTCAATTATCGTTGAATCTAATTGTGCTATTACTGACTTAGGATCTGCTAATCTGCCTACCCTTCCACTTCTCCTTTTCCATGAAATTTTGTGTCCAGTATTGTCATGTGCTCTCGCAAGTGCCTGGTTCTCGTAAACAGGCATATGTTTTGTGCTGTACCGGTATTCTTTTTGTAATATCTAGTGATATGTAATAAATGTAAGCATTGCTTTCATTAGTGGAATCAAATTACACAGTTTTATATCTAATATGTTGCAGGTTTATTCTTCAAGAGGCGCTGTCCAAAAGGCAGGAGTTGCAACTTTCTCCATGTCTTCTACAACCCAGGAAACGCATTTGCTGATGCAGATCATGATCGAAAGTACTCAAGACAGCAGCAAACCAATGCCAGGTCACGATCACGGTCCAACTCCCCTAGCCCCAGCAGAAAGCGTTCACACAGGTCAGTGGACAAAACCTAAAAGACAGCAGAATGCTTCTCTTTGTTTTTCTTTGCCTTCTTTTCTTGTGTGTGTCCACTTACTACTGATTCCAAGACATGTACAGGCATCTGTAGGGTCGTGATTATTCAGGGCACCTTTGATGCCAATATTTCACTAAGGAAGTTTAAAATATTTCATTCAAAAAGAAGTGACTTATATTGGGGTTTAGCTTGTAGAGTCATTTACAATTGAATGTAGCAACTGAAGTTACTTTTTATATTATAGAGGCTGTTTTTTTTATTTTGTTTACAGCAGTAATTGATCAGAATCTTTTATATAGGCCCGAAATTTGTATGACATAGGTTATACTTCTTTCTATCGAGGGAAGGAAAATTCATTAAAACTTTGCATTTTTAATAAAAATGTCCATTTCTTTTTGTTAGTTTTGAATCTTTTATACTTGGATTCAGAGACAAGTATAGTCTTGACTATCCAATTTGTGTCCCAGGATGAAATGTGAATCGAACCCTAAATCCGGCCTTGGTAATTCATTCCCCCCATTCTCCCTTTTGCATGCCTTTTCTTCTCCCACTATTAAAAAAAATTTAAACTTCTTGAGGACAGTTTTAGTTACAAATCAGTGATGTCGAACTCAAAATGAATACTGTAGCATGAAGTGACGAAAGAAATGTTATTAATAGAGTCCGAAGGTTTAGCCTCGATCTAGCCCGCCACATGGAGGAGTTAGCATTACGTCTGTTTACTGCTACGTCATGCATCAGGTACATACAGTCAACTCACAACACTCATGTATTAGGACTTGTAAAACTCCAGGCAACGCGTTCAGTCTCATACGATTTCGCATACATAATAATATGATAACTATAATTTTTCAATTAGTTCTGAAATTATCACCATTTTAGAATTACCACAGTTGCCAATGACTGGAGCTCTAAAAAAAACGTGGACCATATCTCGCATATTCTTAATGGGTTATCTAACGGACCCCTGAGCACGAGTTCTACTCTTTCAGGGGCGAGCTAAAGTTTCTCTGTATATTTTATATTTTATGTTACAATTATTAGCAAAATAATAAATAAATAAAAAATAAAATAAAATTGTCACAAACCTAAAACATAAATTTGTTACATAGGTACTCAGGAACAATAAGATTGTGGGAATACAGTAATGTCTGTTATAATACGAGATAATATGTTCACTGCTTCAAGAGATGCAAACCTGCAGGGATATAATTTGTGTGAAAGTGACTTCCATTACTTTAGACATGCTTCTATTACATCCTGTGATATGGAACGCTCCATTCCATGATATAAATCCTGTCTGCACTTGTGGCGAACAAGGTCACAATTGGGGATTTTCTCGCCTTATTAGGCATTTCATCAACATTTCTCCATTCTGTCATAAAATCCAAAGAGAAAGAAGACTGAGTCACTTTCGGGAACAAAGATGTAGCACACCTTGTCGAAGGACATTCGTTGCCTTCGTCAAAAAAAAACTTGATAGGGTTTGCCAGAGAATGTAGATATTCCATTATTTAATTTACTTTGTGCCTGAAAATGTAGATAATTATTATTGTAACCTATGTCAGAGGATGCAGATATTATCATTAGTTTATTTTGTGCCATGAGAGCAGATTTGTTTTTTTAAACGGGCAGTATTAGAGTGTGTCTGCACTTTGTTCATCTCAAGTTACAAAATAAATAACATTAAAATGTGTAACACTGTTTTCTCTTTGTTTCTTGGACTTTGACCCTTTCATAAGTAGCCAGGTAGTACTTACATTATTCTCCAGGTTTATGAACAAAGAACTTTCCCCTTCATCCATGCATTCTCCTTACAAAATAAAGAAGAAAAAATGAAAATAAGGTAATATTATATAAAATTTTACAATTCAGATTAATGCTTTTTTTCAATAATTAAAACTAAAAGACAGTTTTATGTTGTTTTCTAATGCCAGGCGTTTGACAATAAAGTCATTTGACCTCTTGCACTCCAATATTTTTTTTAATGCGATTCCTACAAGTTCTTGCAGCACTTTCAGACTTTTCCATTTGCATGCCTCAATTGAAAAATGTAAATAATGTAATTACAATGTTTGTACGCCATCTAGGGATACTGTACATGTTTCCTTTCAACAAAATAATGTTTGTTTTCCATAAAATTGTAACCATGCTAATATTACTGTTCGTTTACATAATTTAAATGTTAGTTCACTTGTGCAACTGCTATTGTATGTATGTTCTGTGAACGACAGTATTGTAATTTTTACTTCAAACAAGACTCCCGTCAACAATGGGATTTCCACTCCACACAGCAACACAGTATTCGTTACTGCACTCCACAGACGACCATGACAATTTACTTGGATTATTGAGAACAACAATGAACTGTTAATCTTAACTAATGTTCATGAAGCACTATTTACAAAACAGAACTGTCAGTTCTCAGTTCACAGTTCGTTTGCCTTGGCTAGTTCTTCTAGCTCAGTCACTCGAGTTCACAGTATCTCGAACCCCAGACCTTCAGTGACAGTCCACTGCACTCGAACTCAGGACTTTGGACGCTCACACAGCTGCGGACACACTCAAGTCGAACTCCGGTCTCGAAGCTGGCTTCACTGCTACACAAGACTGGCTGGCTTGCTATCCAACGACTACAACAACAACAACTGCTCACTTGCGTCTCTTCCTTTATAACCAAACCATAATTTCGGGAAAGTACAATGTTCGAGATTTCTACTTCTGCAGACTTCTGTACTCGCTGCTTCTTCCTGGACGATTCTGTTCGGGAGGGTTCGTCCCCCCCCCCTTCACCTCACACAGGGAAGCACCACTAGCTTTGTGTCCCCCCTTTGCCTCGCGCCGCAGTGCACCTCCCCTTGCCCTCTCGGCATGCAGATGTTCCCCTTACGTCCGCCACACCAAAGTGACCAACGTTTCGTCTCCCGCGCACCCTGTCGGACATGCGTTCGAATCCCGACGCAGCTGTCACAATATGTTCAATAACATTGTTTGTTTATTACCAGTATAGTGCCTTCATTAATCATAATATTATTACTCGCGAACAAATTCTAGCAGATTAACCAGGTTGCCTGGAACTTGAGGCCCTCCTAATACACGAGTGTTGTGAGTTGACTGTATGAACCTGATGTATGGAGTAGCAGTAAAAAAACGTAATGCTACCTCCTCCTCCACGTGGCGAGCTAGATCATGTTCTATTAATAACATTTCATTGATTAAAGTTCACGTTAACACTTTGTTAAAAACATAAAATTGCTTAGTCACACGTTAAAAAGTGTTAAAAGGTATATACCTTTTTAAAAAATTTTAACACTTTTTAACGTGTGACTAAGCAATTTTATGTTTTTAATAACATTTCTTTTGTCACTTCATGCTACAGTATTCATGTTGAGTTTTGTAAGTCCAAAAAGAGAAGTGTAGGGTCTTCCAGGGTATTACATTTTTGAAATGAAATAAATTGTATAAATGAAAGAGTTTATTTATTTAATTACTATTATTTTTGAATCACACTTAATGCCATTATATATGGGAGAGAATGTCAATTAAATGGCTGCTGTGGTTTCGTTGGGTTGTGCATGTAACAGACAAACATAAACCAGGCTCACTTTCACGAATAACGCACGTGATATTGTTCCTTAGGTCATTAACTGTTTCTGGCTAGTTGGCATGAACCCATTATGTAACATAACCCCATAAGAAGTAATCCAGTGGCATTATATCACATGATCTTGGATGTCAGTTAACATCACCACCACACGAAATGATGAAGCCTCTGAACTTCTCCCTCAAAAGGTCGACTGTTTCGTGAGCAGTATGACACAGTGCCATCTTGTTTAAACGAGACGTTTCTGAGATCCATATCTTCCAATTGAGGCTAAAAATAGTCCCTTATCATAGTCCGGTATCTTACACTCACCATACACTTCACGTAATGCAAGGAATGCTTGGCAAATGGATGACTTTTTTTAATAATATATTTTAATGATTTCTACACATTGAGAAATAGTGTAATGTTCCATGATTATTTGTTAACAACAACTGTAATCGTGGGAAAAATGTGACTGCTATAATGTCATGAATACATGAGCTGTTATGTGTTAAAAGTAGGACACTTATTGGAAGATCCTATACATTTCAGTAGTGTGCTTATGACAATGCAGAATTTGCTCCTGTTGTAGTTTAGTCAACTGTCCGAAGACAGGTCTGGACCCCACAAATGACACCAACAAGGCATCACTCATGAGTCAACTGGGCCAGGTTAGGGTGGCCAGTTCCTTTTCTCCTCCATTGCATACATCGCTGACTAGCTACATATTATGCAAACAATTGCTCTTCCTCTGACACATACCATCAAGTGAGATGTACTGGTGGTAGATGTACATATCAGCCAGCACCTCAATCAGAAGTTTTCATGTTATTCTGTTTATTAAATTTCATATGTGAAAACCTTTATTGCAGAGGTCACTGGCGGTGGTCTGAATCTCCTGAGCCATCCCCCAGTAAAGCAAATGGAGACTATAGACACAGTAGGACTCGTAGGAGCCGTCAAAAACATCGATCTCCAGTCAAGAGGAAGAGAAGCCGCAGCAGGAGCCGCAGTTCAAGAAAGGAGCAGAGAAAGAAAGCTTCTTCATCAAGATCAAAGTGAAGGTAAGTTCTCATTATATGATTGGAATGCTGTGTTTCATTATAATTCTCTCCCAAAATCGTAGGTTTCAAAATCAGACTGAGATTATATGAGGGCTATTTATAAAGTAACTTCCATTTTCATAAAGAGCAAGTAGTAATCAGCATAGCGACGCCATCTTTGCAGTGAATGTTGCGTGATTCAGTTTGCTTTGAGCAGTGACATGGAGTACATTTTGTGGCTGTTACTTGCAGTGGTATGTGTGTTCAAAATGTATGCTGTAATTGAGAATCCTGCCAGCTATGAGAGATACTCACTGATACAATTTCTTGTAGCGAAAACTGTAAAGCAGCTAAAATCCATCATGTTGCTCTCTGTTTTTTTTTTTTTTTTGTATGACAATGCTCACCTGCATACTGCGCATCATACTGTGTCTGAACTGCAAAAGTTCAACTAGGAAGTGTTTGGTCACCCTCCATATAGGCCTGATTTGGCACCTAGTGATTACCATCTTTTCATGCATATGAAGAAATAGCTTGCATTGCAGTGCTTTGATGATGACGAAAGTTGCAGTCCAGCATCATAGGTTGGCTTCAGTCACAGGCGGGAAATTCTTATGACTACAGTAGCCTATTCAAAAGCTTGTTAAACACTAAATGACGACGCAGTTAATAAGTGTCGTCAAATGAAATCAGTTTTAAAAGATATGTGTTCTGCTTGTTCAGCATTTAAGCTGGATGCCGAACTTGCTAAAGCATTACATTCCTTCATGAACTCTGGAACTTAACAACCAGTATATGATTTGTTTCTTCTCATGTAAAATATCGTTCTGTGTATTGATTTGTATACAAACTTTATATTATAATGTTTCATTATAGTCGAAATACGAGTAGTAAGATTTCATTAGTACTTGGTTTGTCATATGACATACAAATCTCATGTAAGACATTTTTAAGAACTTAATTTAGCCTGGCTTTAGTACTTCTTCATTTTTTCTGCTGCACATTTCTGACTTGCTCTTTTTTGTATAACTCAAAATCTTTATTATGCAATCTTTAACATAGTACCAAGTATGTATGGCTTTGCACCATGCTCCTAGATATAGAAACATCAACTATTTCACAGCTAACTGCCAGTTCTGTCAGCACTAAAGACAGGAAAAAAGGGACCTACTCATTGAATCCATTACTAAGAGCAGCTCTTCAGATCCAAATGAACTGATACGTTCCTCTTTCGTTGCCTCTCCTGATGATGGATCCAGTAAGTAGATCCAAAATTAAATAGTTTCAACATTTATGACATGGTGTACAAGGCCAAAAATCACCTACTACTTTGAACATTGTGAAATACTGAATAATGTTTTATGTTTATTCACGTAAGAATAGAATACTGACTGTAGCACAGTGGCGGACGGTGGGTTCAAAACTTGGGGAGGCCAGCACGTGATGAAGGGTTACAAATAAAAACTATTTAAAAATACATATATCGGTACTCACATTACTTGAACAGCAAATTCACTCGACGATCCTTCTTCTTTGCAAAGCGATCGATCAGGTCATCATTCCATGTGGGTCGACTCTGAAGTTTGTGGAGGATCCCCTTTTCAGTAGATATACATGCCATGGAGTTTCTCAAAAAAGTTTTTACGTGATTCAAACACGAAAAACTCCTTTCCATGGAAGCACTTGTGGAAGGAATTGTGGCTATAAGATAGAAAAGTTTAAAGGTATTGGGAAGAATTTCACTTGTTTCACTTTCAATCATCTTCTTTATCAGTTCGCTCAAACTCTTGCCATGGAATGTCTCCTTGTGCAATGGAGAAAACACAGTTTGAAGCTCAACACGCAATTTCACACTATCAAAATAAGTTTCATAATTCTGAAATAATGAATTTAGTGCTTTAGTAGGGAAATGCTGACTGTAAATTGAAAATCGAGTATTGTCACCTAATTCAAGAAATTTCAGTTTCTCATAATTTTGAAATCTTGATTCCAATTGTGTTAAAATATTGTCCAAAATTTCGAAGTACAGTTGCTTATACTTGTAAGGAGCACATTCTTCCATTAATTCATTTCTTCTGAAAGAAGTCAATGAATCTGACCTGGTAGCAGTTCCAGCAGCCTCCATGAATACACTGTATTGCTGATCACTCCTTAAATTTCTTATGTACAAGACACAATCTGAAATTGCATTGATACACATCCGAATATCATTTGTTTTCTTCTGAAGAATATTAAATAATAACTCAGTTTTATTAAATATTTCTTGGAAAGTCAAGAGAAGAAAAACAAAATTGAAATCACATAGGTTGTTTATAAATCCTTGTGCTTCCCTTGCTGAATTACCGTTTGAATCCAGGAAATCTATTATTTCATTGAAAGCTTCGATTAGTTTTACCCTTTTTGTGTGCACTGCAGAAATGAGTTTGGTATTAGAATTCCACCTGACATCACTGCTTGTAGGCATACGTTGTTCCACAATTCTGTCGAGAATAGCAGTACGCTTTGAGGACCGATTAAAAAAGTCAGGTATTCCATGAAGTGTCGAGAAAAAAATTTTCACACACTTAATTTTAGAACAACTCTGTTGTAAAACTAAATTCAATCTGTGTGCAAAACAGTGAGTAAATAAAGCTTGTGGAGCAAGCTCATTAACTTTAGCTTTCAAGCCATTCAAATCACCTGCCATAACACTTGCGCCATCATAGGTTTGAGCCACTAATTTACTTTGAACATCGTATTTCTGAAAAACATTACACAGTACATTACACAAGCCTTCAGCATTTCTGCTTTCACTAACATCATGAAAACCAAGGAAAAAATTTGAATATCACCATCTGTGTCAACTAGCCTAACAGCGATAGAACACTGAGATATTTCAGTGATGTCAGTCGTCTCGTCAACAATACAGGCAAAGAAAGGGGCCTCATTAATTCTTTTTCCAATGAAATCTTGTATTTCTTCTTCAGTGCACTCAATGAGTTCATTCTGAATTGTTTTCGATACCCCTCTAAAGTATCCCATATTCTCCCAATGTTTTTTTTAATGCCACATCCCTACTTAGAACTAGAAGAAACATAGTTTTAAAATTTCCAGGATTTAGAGAGTATTCCTTTTCATCATGGCCTCTGAACGCGATTTCTTGCGCAGCCAGAGCACACGTGACGTCAATTAAAATTTTGTAAATTTCCCTGTTGAGTTTTACTTCTTCATTGTATTTAATTTTTAAAAGTCTATTCTGTTCGCTCAACATTTCCGATATATTAAGGGTTTGTTTACAGAGTCCTTTAAATGCCACGTAACAATTCAAGTGGTCTCTACTTGAGCTATGCCTAACTACAGCCCTAGACAAGTTTTTCATGTCACTGTAGCCTTCATATGACCAGACGCCTTTGTTATTACTTAAAAGTATACATGGTCAACAAAACAGATTCTCCTTCGTATTGCTACCACACAGCCACTTGTCTTGATCGTACCACGAGGATTTAAATGTTCTGGTCTTACCTTTATCATTTTGAAGAAATGAAAATTTCGGAGTAGGTCTAACTTGCTGTAGTATAATTCTTCTGTCGATTTCATTTCGTCGTGAAAAGGGAACCTTCAACAGTGAAACCACAATATCATCACTCACATCCATTGCTATAAGCTCACTGCATCAGACTGAAGCAAGGAGCCTAAGGCAAAACCAACTCCTTTCATGGCATCTTTTTGGTATGAAGCACGCAAACAAGACAGCTTCCCTATTGGCTAAACAGCTGTTGTCATGGTTACTAGGAGCTGAGTTCTGCTTTGCCTACCTACTCCCAACTATTAGAACGCAAGGTCACTAGATGTCACTGTAATACAGTAACTTCCGTGCTTGTGCTCTGTGTATTCCACCCCATAGTGCTACCTGCAGCGCTTCCTGTTGCTAGCAGCACGAATTACATGTTCCTCCCTAAGACTAGAAACGCGGTCAGTTTGAATATTCCATCTCAGCTCATGAGAGCTGGGATAACACATTTTGTGTTGTCTCTGACAAAATATTTAGGGAGGCCAGGCCTCCCTTGCCTCCCCTGAAAATCCGCCGCTGCTGTAGCACAATAGTTACTTCTGGAACATGTCTGCACTGATTTCTTTATATTCTTTTCAATACAATTTTCATTCAAAATCATTATGAGTTTGCACTAGAAGAAATCTCTGCATAATTACTATGTAACACACATTACTGCTCCCCAGACACCACTGGCATGTTACAGGTCTTTTACAACATACAGTAGTGCTAGTAGTGATGGAGCTAATTATGTCCTGTAAGTTAAGGTTTTTGGCTCAAGGTTAAGAGCCATTTGCAGCAGACAGTGAGGGGAATGCCTCAATCATTATTGGCTTTCATAAGGAATAATTAATGGTTTCTTTGTATTTAAAAATCTTCTGATTTCTTGAATAACTCTATGTACGAGGTTGGTCAATAAAGTAATGAGACTGGTTTAAAAAAAACACTTTTACTTACATTTTTAACCAACTACAATGTGATCACCTTCAAAGTAGGTCCCTTGAGACTGCACACACTTATTCCAACATTGCTCCACTGCTGGTATCAGCTGTGAAGCTAATCTTTTGGGAAACTGTTTAATGCTTCGGTTACGGCCTTTTGGACATCTTCTGTTGTTTCACAACTGATTTCTCTTTTGAAAATAAGAGGAAGTCGCATGGAGCAAGGTCGAGTGAATATGGAGGCTGCAGTAGAGTTGAAACAGAACAGCAGCCACATTTCTCCATTTATCTCGCTGTTGCCCAGTGAGATTTTTTGGAACCATTTTTGCACAAATTTTTCTTGTGCCCAGATCTTCAGGTAGAATGAGGCGAACAGTTTCTGCTGTTAATCGCCTATCAGTTTGTACAACTTCACGTATCCTCGCAATGTTATCATCTGTCCATGCAGTTTTATCTTCAACGTTGCTTCTGCCCTCAGCAAACATTTTATGCCATCGGAAATCATGTGCTCTTGACATCACTTCATTTTCAAATGCCTGCTGAAGCTTTCCATACGTTGTCGTGGCATTTTCGCCGAGTTTTACACAAGCGCAATGTTATATGATTTCATTGTATTAACGAGGAGCAAACACACAACTCCACTAATCAAGCAGTTACTCTACACTTACAGCTTGTAGAGTAGTGCCAGTTGGAATTTGGAGGGAGGACCAAGGTCAAACATATGTCTGGTAGGAGGCTGCAGTGTTGTGTGATCAGGTGGGAAAAAATCAGTCTCATTATTTTATTGTCCAACCTCGTATATATTGCTGACAATGACGTACTTTTCTGAATAAAGTATGGATACAAGTCTTATTCAGGAAATATTTCGATTGAACGTAAAAGCAAGTGAGTGCTATGTAACAATCACAATCTGCACTCTGGATTTGTCATTGAATAATATGCCACATCTATGACTCAATGCTAGTGCATCATTCTTCAATCCCCAGGCATGTCATGTTGAAATTTGTGGTGGACAAAGCAGACGTTGCAGAGAGTTTTTCTCGGGGTACTTCTGTTTCCATCTTTCATTCCATCAACACATTCCACCTTCCCATTATTTCGTCTGTCATCTGCAATAGTAAAAAATAGCTGGGATGAAGTCTTTGGGATAGTATGGATTTCCGATGCTGATATAGGAAGGGCTTAGGATTTAGGTTCTCCTAGGGTCTATCATGTTACTCATCTGCGGATGGGACCGGTCTCTGTCTGCCCTGAAGCAGGATGGTCCACCTATCAGCATCAGATTCACGAATGCCACCAGGGTCACCTGTCACACTTGGACCATCATTGCATATATAGAGTGCACAACAGACCAAAGGAAGCCTAAGTGCAAAGATCCATTCCTAGTCCATTCTTCGAAAAAGTCATGCCAAGCAAAAGCAAGCCACTGAGTAATATAGATATAATACTTTTGTGGCAATAGGCAAATAGATATAGCTGTCTCTTATCAGCAAGATCATACCACAGTCTACTATATACAGTCACGAAGCTTGGGGTGATTTTTTGCATTTGTCGCAATAGTTGCTAGCCGCTTGGAGCGCTGTGAGTACTAAGAACAATAGACTGTGCCACAGCCATCGTGATCTAATACAGGCCGTAAGGCAGACCATGTAACTCGCTTAACCTGATCACGAAGAGCGGCGTTTCAACCATATAAATTAGTTGGAATGCATAAACAGTAACATGTTTCTCTAAAATGTAGTGTAATTCCATTAATAAAATTTAGAACAATGATTATGAGACACTTCAGACATAATTCACTTGCGAGTTAAGATGTAATATTATTTATGGTGTGAAAATTATGTTGTTCGTATGTGTAATACCTGCCTTTATTTCGATTAAATATTGCGAAATTCTTGTACATTCATTTATGCACGTTTCAGTAATTTTCAATTGCACCGGACTGATATTTAGATATGTTGAAATTATAGGTTATGTTTACTGTACTAGTTGCCCTTTTCTGTCTAAATTTAGTGATCTCCAATGCCTTGCCATTCATATGAAAATTATAGGTTATGTTTACTATATTTAACTTATATTCCTAAATTCGCAATTATACATTATAATTAAACATAATGTCATGTATGACACCCGTCACATTCTATTTGTCTGTATTTTAATACTACAATTGAGTACTGAATTATTGTATTTATCTACTACCTAAGAGACGAAGTAACACAATCGTACGTACACTAATTTCATAGGAGTGGTATGGTAAATTTTCTGTCTACAGTTAAGGAAGGTAGATGTGGTAAATTAAAATCACAATTTAAATTCGTTTTTATTGAACCTCAAAATAGCTTCTATCTAAACTCAAAATGTTGATGCGAACAGATTATGTTAACACGTAAAATTCTCTTCACATTAAAATAACACAGTTTTGTAATTATTTCTGCAACATATTATGCAACAAGAAGTAAACGGAACTTTTGGACACACTACACTAAATAAAGCTTAGCAATGTTACGCAATAAAGTTATAGTATAATATTTCACTGAGCTACATACACTGAAACAGAAAACCCGAACATACATAACGGCCTGGTCTAGATCGAAAATGCATTGTCTGTGCCATATTTCGCTTTGTTGTCAAAGGTTATGTAAACTGTGAAATGTTCGTTATCGGTTGTAATAACTGTAAATGACTAAATACAATAATTTGAATAATGATATGGGACAAGGAGACGTTTGTGGTTTTATAAATATTGTAAGAAAAAGAAGTCAGATTTATCCTTCTTCCGAAAAATCCAGGAAGGTGACTTTATAAAATATAATATATGCAGGGGCGGACGCAAGGGGGGGGGGGATTAAGGGGATATATCACCTCCCGAAATTTTGAGAAAAAATACGAAACAAGAAACAAAAATAATATTGGTTTTAATTCGTGAATGTACATAGGAATTAGAGGGTTTTCCACGTAAATTCTCTTCGCTAAAATGTTAAATAAATGTATCTTTGCATTGAAAGAAATCCCTATATCTGGGATTTTTCTTGCCTCTGCTTCGCAACTCTGATCCACCGCCCACTGGAGAGCAGCACTTTTCTCTGGCACTTACTACAAGAAATCCAACGCAAGAGGACTAATAATATAACTCGTTATGAGTGACTAAGTGGCAAGGATCCGACGGAATAAGCAAGATCTTAAATCACAAAGTGATTATTTTTCGCATATCATGATATGCACCTCTGCACATGTATGGACATTGTGCCATTGTCATACATCTCTATGACGCAGTGCATGAGGGTAGGCTATTAGAGGGAACCCAAGAGTGGAACTTAAACTGAGAGGATTCAATCCGACATTGGGATGGGAATCCGGTGTGGCTTACTGGATAAAGCATCAGTACGTAGAGCTGAAAACTCGGGTTCAAATCCCGGTGCCAGAGAGAAATTTTCCCTGTTCCACTCTTCCATCACCATATGATGACGCAGAATTTCTGCACTGAAATATTATCACATGTACTTCGGTACATCTTAATATAAGCCATACAGAAACCAACATTTTTGGTGTCTATGATTGTAGCTAGCCATGTTTTTAGCCTGTTACATGGTTTAGCCAGACTGACATGCATTGAACTATGTGAGAATCTAGAAAGAGAACTGGAAGATTTTCGTTTAAATTTTCAGCCAGTGAACCTAGAGGTAAAAAGTGTTGCTGAACTTACTGGAATTACGCTGGAAATTCCAAGAACTGCAGGGAGACAAACACAGCATTCTAACTTCAAGACAGAGAGTCCTGAAGGGTATTTTAGGCTTTCAATTCTCCTTCCCTTCTTAGACTATTTCATTAGTCAGCTCAAGGACAGGTTTTTAAATCATAAGGGAATCCTAAAGTCCATACAAACTTTGTTGCCTAAAAACATAGTGCGAGCATCAGATGAAGATTTAGAAACTGCTGTTGAGGCTATAGTAAATAGTGGCCCAATGATGTTGATGCATCACCAGAGTCTTTCTTCAATGAATTGAGGATGTGCAGAAGAAATTTCCTTGATCAGAAAAATATTCATCTAATGCCTACTGATTTTATATCATCTTTGAATAGGTGCAATGAAATTATTTTTCCCTGCACTCACAAGGCGCCAAAACGTTTCTGTATGTTGCCTGTAACTACAGCAACACCAGAACGGTCATTCTCAACATTGCAGTGTTTGAAGACTTACTTGAGGAGCAGACAGATTAAATGGACTGGTCTTGATGATGATACATAAAAATGTAGAAATAAAAGCTCATGAAGTACTGGATGAAATGGCTAAGAAGCCTCGTCACCTTCTTCTGTAAATATCACTCTGTCATTGTTTTTGTTTTGCAGTCATTGTAAATATTACAATTTACAAATTGTGGGTCATTTAACAACGCTCGCAATTGCCGAGGATATATCAGCGTCACTGGTGTCCCAAAATTTTTTCCCGCAGGACTTTTTATATGCCAATAAATTTACCGATATGAGGCCTGTCACATTACACTTAAATGTCATCAAACTGTGCTGGGATAGAACCCGCAACTTCGAGCACAGAAGGCTATACCAACTACGCTACTCAGGCCAACTTGTAAATGTTTGTGACTCGGAAACAAATTGTGAGTATATAAACTTATTTCTCATTATTCCATTTTTACTATCTCCTCAAATCCCTCTCCAAAAAAAAATCCTGCGTCCGCCCCTGAATATATGCTTTATGAAAATAATATATAAACCTTGTGTTTCATATTTCAAAAGTGGAAGGAAGGTGTTAATTTTGTCGAAAGAATACGATATCGAAAGTACAATACATTTTATCGTCTGCTGGGGAAAGGGTCTGTGATGATAGTAGCGATAGTAGCGATCCTGGTGGTGAGCAACTATCTATGGATGCATATTTCAACTGTCTATGTTTGCATATTTAGTAAGTATTGAGCTTCGTGACTATATACTAGACTGTGATCATACATGAGCCCTCTTTATCATTGTGAAAGCCTCAGTATATTGTGCAGAATATTGCAGTGTATGTATTACACTCTGTGGCTCTTAAATAATAGAAAATGATCAGCTATATCCCATTGACTGAAATTTGTTTTCACTCACTCTAAATATTCTTTGACTATACTTTTATTTATACACTCTACAAAGATAGCACATGCAAAAAATGTAATGTAAATGTTGTATCATAACAATGCTGGGTGGATACCAGTCCCATACACTGGCTGAAATTTCATGAAAAAAAAAGTCTTCTTCCGTGAAGACCTGAACCAGTGTTCATTTTGTAATGCTAGTCCAAGCATAACACTTTAGATCATGATGCTAAAGCATGGGACAGTAATGTTTGTAATTTAATTGTAATAAAGCTGCAGTATATACTGTAATGAACTAACTTTTAATTTTCTTTAATATGTCTACTATGGATGGAATTAAATTAAGTCAGTTCGATTTTGACCAAGGTTCCTGTAAATACGGTACTGTTGAAGTAGGTAAATGATTTTCCAGTTTTTCTTTATATTGTAACTTTTATTTCTACATTACCACGACACCCCGACAACAATGTGACTTTTATTTTTAATAATACACCCTACAAGAATGGGTATTCCACTCAACACAGCAACACAGTAGTCGTTATTGCACTCCACACGACGACAATGACAATACACGACGCATATTATTGAGAAGAACAACAATGTACTCCTAATTTCCATTAATGTTCACAATGCACTATGTGCAGAACAAAACTGTCAGTTCTCAGTTCACAGTTCGTTCACCTTGGCTAGTTCTTCTAGCTCACTGTTCAAGTTCACTGCACATCGAACTCTGGTCTCCCGGATGTGTTGCACTCGCCTGGACACTGCCACAGTTACGGACTCACTCACGTTCACTGCACGTCGAACCCCGCTCTTCCCAGTTGCGGTTCTTTGCATGCCGAACTCCGGTCTTCCAGATGCTCTCTAAGGCTGGCTTCTTCGCTTGCTTGAAGACTCACTTGTAGATTGACTCCCCAGACTGATTCTAACGCTTTTATTTATTACACCGTAACTCCTGGAATCTTCGATTCGCGTGGCTTATAGAATCTTCGAGAGAGATCCGCGTCTCCATGCTTCCGTACTTCCACCCAGCCACAGTAGCTTTTCTCCCCCCTTTGCTCTGTACTGCGTCTAGCGTTGGGGTTCGTGTTTCCATTTCCCCGCACCTTCCTTCTCGCTGGATGCGACTAGAATAATCCAGACGGGTGCCACAATATTTTGCAAGAAGGTTTATCAACAGTAATCTGACTAGAGGTTTTGATTTATCAACAGTAATCTCACTAGACGTTTTGATTTTATCGATAAATCTGCGAGTGGAACATGAGCAGATTTATCTAGAGAAAATCAAAACTCGAGTGGGATTTAATTGACTATTACACGATTAGAAGAAAGTATATAAAGATTAGAAGTAACGAAGTACTCCAATACAATAAAATATTAATTGACTTACGAAAATACAACTGTCTTCAAATGTATTATTGTACCAGCTCAATATTACAAATATTACGCTAGATGCATGCTAGATGGCAGTAGTGTCTTTATATAGACACTGTAATGATTACTATTCAATAAATCTTAATATTAAACAATCTCTGATACGTGACTATCCATAATATCATATAGCAGAAGTTCTTTTTATCCTCTCAGAGCAGAAGCTATAACATAACCTAACTAATATACAGAAGTGTTAGAAAAGTTTTAATTAACGACGATGACGTAAAAAATAAACATGAATAATTTTAAAAGGAATAATTATTGAATGTACAATTTTCAAATTTGAATGTGGTTGGTGGTTCAATTGATGTTATATTGGACGTGTGCATAATAGAAGTGGAACTCGTTGATTTAGGCCTACATGGTGTATTCAACTTATTCAGGATTTCCGAATGGTGCTCTTCATTTATTTGTAAATCGGATTTCAGAAGATGCATAGGTATGATCAGTGATTTTTATTAATTCTTGTTCTTGAATGCCAATGCGAGTCATATTTGAAACTGCTGTGCATCGACTGGAGTGGTTTGTAATTTTATATATATTTTTGACGTCCAGACCAGCGCAGTTTCAAATGTTGGCAAACAAAGAAACAAATGCTAGGGACGCGATAAAATTAAACAAATGCTAGGGACGCGATAAAATTGTGCGATAAGCAGCCATGATTGGTTGAAATACGTCCTTTCGTACCGTTTTATTGGTCAAAAGTAGTATGACGTAGTAAGAGTGTAATAGTCTAAGAAAATCAAAACTCGAGTGAAATTTAATTGACTATCAGAAGAAAGTATATAAAGATTAGAAGAAATAATGTACTCTAATGCAATAAAATATTGACTTACTGAAATTCTATTTCACTAATGTTAGCTTCACAAAAACGTTTGAAGAGCCGCCATTTTCAGTTAACTGTCTTCGTACGTTTTTTTTTAAAGCACTTCAGTAAAGCGTTCATGCCTTTGCTGCAGCAAAATGAGGGTCGAAAAAAAAAACGCAGGTAGCTGACTGCAAAATGTTGGACAATTAATATTGGCTTCTATTACTGCAGTAATAAATGTAACATTAAAATAACCTGAACATGTTAATTAGTTTCGACTTCCATGATAATGACATGGAAATTTTATTACTAGACGATTTTAACAATAATAAACGTTGTAGAAGACCAAAACACGCATTTCGCCATGATGGATCGTGCAGCAAACTTGTAAAGCGGTGTTTTGATTTGCTGCACAGTTGCTGCAGTGCTGCTGCAGTGACGGTGAAGCAAATGTAATAAAAGAACGGTCTTGCTGCAGCACTTGACGTCTGGCTTAAAAAAAACGCACGGTCTATGTTGTAAATAAATGACGATCGCAAAACATGTTTTATAGTACCCTCTTTTTTATCTTTTCAGATAGTATTGTAAAGAATTTGCAGTTTGAAATGTTGGCAATTAAATAAACAAACGGTAGGAAGGTGATAAAAACAGAAGAAAGTATATAAAGAGTAGAAGAAAGAAAGTACTCTAATACAATAAAATAGATATTCATTGAATTACTAAAATTCTATTTCACTAATATTACCTTCACCAAAATGTTTGAATGGAGCCGCAATTTTCAGTCAACTATCTATATGGGAACAAGTTATGATCGCAAAGCATGTTTTATAGTACCGTAAAGAATTGCAGTTTGAAATGTTGGAAAACAAAGCAACAAATGCTAGGGTAGTGATAAAAACAAACAAATGCTAGGGAAGCGATAAAATTAAACAAATGCTAGGGAAGCGATAAAATTGTGCGATAAGCAGCCATGATTGGTTGAAAGACGTCTTTTCGTACTGTTTTATTGGTCAAAAATAGTATGACATAGTAAAAGTGTAATGGTCAGTATAATCTCTTTTATTATGTAATGTGCTTGCTGGATTTGTCATGCCTCTGGCCTTGTGCTTGGAAAATGTCATTCAAGAATATCATTGTAGTGTAGAGGACATAACGCTGAGGCAACACTATAATCATTCCATACAGAGATAACATGGTTTGTATCTGTCAGTAAAATAGGATACATTATCGAATATAGTTCATACATTTTATTTTCCCTCACTCGTAACATCACAGAATGTTAATAATGTTCAGGATGTCTTCTGCATAGATATTTGCTGGGGTGGCTATGACTCTCATCAAGGGCGAGATGCACATCATAGTACTCCAGCTACATGTACGCTGTTATAATGCTGATTTGTAAATGAACTTTCATTCACAATTGCTGTCACACTATCAATTTTACAATGTTTCTACCTGTGTGCTAGTTTTTAGTGCACGCATATTTTTGGTTTATTATTGTACAAAACTTATACTGGTTTATTCTGCTCTATTGATTCCTACAATGTAGTGTGCACATTGCCAGGTGCCAAATAATCACTTCTGACATCATGGGACCACCCATATAGCTCAGATAGTAGTAACGTTTTGATGCTCACTGCACTTGGACGTGGGTTCCATGCTCACTTGGCCTGATTAACTGTTTGGGTTTTTTCTCCGAAATTTTCCCCAACTGTAAGCCCATTGTAAGGTAATCACATGACAATACTCGGCCTCATCTCGCCAAATACCATATTGCTATCACTAATTTCATCGACGCTAAATTGATAGAGCACTGTTAAATTACCGACTAAAAACACGGAATGAATTTCAGGAAGTGTAGGAGATTCTTTTCGTAATATTTAGACTGATATTTAGACAGAAGCTCTGCTGACACTGGTACTATATTAAACTTAATATTGTGTGTTTCACTTAATTTATGGGTAAAATATTTAGTTATGGAGTAAGTTCCCCATCTGATTTTACATGTCTACAGTGATTGCATAGTCTAGATCAGGCCTGCAGAACCCGTAAGTAGGGAAAATATGACGTCAGCCTCACTCCACTTCTATTGGGGATGATTGACTTCTACGTAGGGTTGTTGACTTTTTTTGCAGTGGGAAGGTCTATCAGTGGCGGCACTGTAATTTTAAAAAAAGATTGTAATAAAGTCATTGTATTTATAACCCTTTCTGTCGTTTCAAGGTTTACAATTATGCTAGATTTTCTGTCCGTAGTTTCTTTGAGATTTCTTTGCACCTAGCCTGCTTTAGATTTTCCAAAACTTTTCTCCTTTCATCACCTACGGAAACATAAATTTGTTGCATTTAAGTAATAAACCTTGAAAGTTAATATAAATGACACTATTCATTTCAATACAAAATGAACACAACGAGTGATGTCCTTAATTTAACAATATATAAATAAATATTCAATATACAAGAGATAGGTTTGGAAGTAAATCCCGAAAAGATAAAGTATATGATGATGTCTCATGACCAGAATATTGTACGAAATGGAAATATAAAAATTGGAAATTTATCTTTTGAGAAGGTGAGAAAATTCAAATATCTTGGAGCAACAGTAACAAATATAAACGATACTCGGGAGGAAATTAAACGCAGAATAAATATGCCATAAGTAAGTAACCAATATACAGTTCGTAATAATGAACTTACTCGAAAGTTTGTCTATTCCATAATTCTTAATATGGACTTCGTTTAAATGTCGTTTAGTATTCAAATGAGTAGAAATAAATTGGATGGGACACAGTAAACAAACAATTCTTTCGTATTCTTCAACAACAAAATAATGATATTCCCATTTCCTGTGGAAGTAGTATTTCTTCACGAGTTTAGATTTTGCCATGTTTCTTCAGTTCTCTTCGAACTGCAGTACGCGTATTGTGTACCTGCCGCCGCTAGGATGAATGTTGATATAGCTGAGTGCAACTAGAATGCCAAGACCACACTGGCAGAAAAGGTGGGTGGGGTAGGAGGGGTAAAAAGGCAGTCGCTCTGAGGAGCTACAGTTCTGCAGGTCTGGTCTAGACTATTATTCTTAAATGCAAGCAATCCCATTTCGAATCCCGTTGAGGCTTATTAGTGGTGTTGATGTCAAAATATTCCATTTCACAGGAGAGCGAGAAAACATTTTAATAACTTGGTAAGAACAAATATCTGACATAGGAGGGTATTTAAATCTCTTCTTGTAAGGTTGTATCTGTGCCTTGACATGAGATGTGTTTACAGAAGATTCAGGAAGACTTTATTGATAGGGTTAAAGTGAAATCTCATTTTGTTATTTTTACATACAAGGTTGCTGTTCAATACCATCATTATGTTTTTCATTGAAAAGTTCATAGCAATACTAGTAGTGGTGGACAAGGTCGCAATTGGGAGTTTTTTTCCGGGATTCTTTTGCATCCCAAAAGAAAATTTATTAATGTCGCTGCCCGAACTCCATTTATAGACTTTATTCAATCGCAGGTTTGCAATGTGTGGAGGGTCTGGTCTAGGGACATGCCTGCATGAAACCTTGATACACAGCGAACCTTAGCATAGTCAATTGATGTGCAGAGAATGCACGTAATAGTTCACTATTATTGACGTATCTGCTAAATGTTCATCCTCAATAATAATAATAATAATAATAATAATAATAATAATAATAATAATAATAATGATAATACATGTCTTGTTCCTCTGTATCATATTTCGTGTTTCTTGGACGGCATTTTCGAACATTCTGTATATTACACAACACTCACTTCTGCACACAATAAACACTAGCTATACCATGATGTCATATAAAATGTAAGAATATTGTTCTATACAGTTTCTTTAATAAGCACTAAATTACATTACTTTAATCTTCTTCTTCGTTAGTTCTCTTCTGCCTGCGGCGTAGAAGTAGATACATTAATTTAATGTACATTAAATTATTTGTTACTGCTGGATACATCATTAATAAATTTATAATAGAAATAAAGGTAATTAATTTAATCTTATATGGGTACATGTCATTTGTTTCAATGATGATGAAACGAACTTTCAACATTATTAAGAGGGGGTCATAAGAAACTATCTGTCGGCAAGGTCTTGGTTGCAAATTATAACTCGTAATAGTTGTCACTAAAGTACCTGGAAACTAGGAAAATCATCTTGCATGCGTGCATATTGAAATGCCTATCCCGCAAGGGGCCTTGACCAGAAGATCACTACTTACAACTTTCCAGAATCAGCAAGTTTGTATGATGACTAGAGTCCGAATTTTATATAATATAAAAATAAGAAATATGTAGCTAAAAATGGTAAAATATGTAGATAAATATGTAATAAATAAAAAATATGTAATTAAAAAACTAAGCTTTATTAGATATATTTTTGCACAGTGATAAAAAATTGCAGGTGCACTTGTGATTCAACCTCATTTAATTATTGTTTGGAGGTTTGTTATTGTTTCCTTATTTTCTGCGGTCATTGATTGTTTCTTCAATGGCAACCCATACATAGGAATCGCCAAGTTAAGCTCTAATCGTTTCCATTGTGTCAATGTAGCATGAGTGTTGATTCATCCTGAATATTGAATTTGCAGTATTTACGTAGGAATGCTTGAAACTTTGACATTCCAAGTTTATACCACGGTATCCTTGCACCAACCATTGCCATGCACAGATCTTTATTAAATTCACTTGTACAAGACGAAGAAGGTTCCATGAACACTTGTGTCAGAAAAACTTGTTTTTTTTTTTTTTTTTTTCGACGGAACACGTTTTTTATTTGTGACATGAAGTTCAGTTTTTAAATGCGTTTGTCACACACTTTGCACAGCACGATTTTGCTGTCATTAGTAAAGGCATCATCAATAATTGAAATCCAATCTTCTAACTTGGCTGTGACTGGCGCAATAGCAGTATCACGTGATGTCAGAAAAAAACTTCCAAAGAAAACTGAAAGAACTAAGGTTTTCTTTCAGAGCGACTGATTGGGGGTGTTTGTGCCAAACTGTAATACCTACACGGTAATTTTCACTCTGTCCTTCACTGCGGTAGCAGTACAATGACTTACCTTTTCTCATTGGTATTTGTTCGTACTTTACTGTTACTTTTTAATAATAATAATACTAATAATAATAGTAATAATAAATTAATTAATTTATACTGGCAGAGTTAAGGCCATAGGGCCTTCTCTTACACACTACCAGGTGACAAAATATACAAGGAGTGAAAGTTTAACAAAATGTTAAAGAACAGGATACTAACATGTTACAAAGAATAATAGCATAACAAAATCGACACTAAACAATATGAAAATAATACCATAATATAAAAAAGAAAGGGATAAACAAAATACTAGTATGGCTAAGGGATGTGTATTTTTTGACAGAATACGTTATTATTTTCAATTATTAAATTATTTTTATGTATTAGAGACGACGAGACAAGCTTTATAAACAGTTTTCAAATGTATAACCTATGAATCAGATCGAGAGAAAATTGGTGAAAAAAATGTGTGTTCTTTCAAAATATGCAATATTCTTCAAAATATGTAATACAGTAGAGCATCGATTACACCGTTCTGCATTTCAGAACTTATTTTCTGTTGTTTTCAATCTGATAGGCGATTCTAAACGGATTTTTTGTGCTGAATTCGAAAATAATCTCCATTTTTCCCCATCACGTCAGGTTTTCAGACAACTCATGAATAACTACAAATGAAATTATAGCTTTGTGAAACGTCATAAAAATTATTTTGAACAAGAATTTTGTGAGAAAAACTAGGCCAAAATTTGCTATTTGTCACTAATTAATCATTAATTAATATTAATTAATAATTATAAGCACTTTCATAACCTTACCTCAATAATGCACTTCAAATTTTGTCCTCCTTGACCTCCTTGCATGTTGTTCAGAGCAGTCCCTTTTTAACATCTAGCAATAGGCCACAATGTTTCCATTATGAAGCAAAACACGTTTAAGACTTTTCTGAGAAGAATCTATGAAGAACCTCCACTCTTTGGAATTATAGTTTGTTATACAGTAAAATTTTAAGACGGAAAGGATGTCTTGGAAATACACTAAATTTTCTTCTTCAGCAAAAAAAAAAAAAAAAAAGGGACAAGTTCTTTCTGACGATCCCAGTACCATGAAAAATATGTACCTTCAGCCAATACTTTCTTTTCTTTTAAACTAGAACCTAATAGTTCTGCTGATCTTTAGGCAAATTTAAATTTCTCACTAAATCATTAAGCTCACTTTGATTAAAACATCTATCATCACCAGTACTGCGTGGTTCATAAGTATGATCCACTGGAGATTCAGTTTCAGTGCTTCTGGGTCCAGATGGCAGTGTATCTGATTCAGGAGATAGCGGAACGAGAATATCAGGACCATGAGGTATGCGCCGAATGGCAGAGGGAATGTTAGGATATAGAATATCTTTCTTGTTCTTAGCAGTATATCCAGAACCTTAACTGTACAAAAATAACAATTGTCTCCATGATTTGTAGGTTCCCTCCAAATCATAGGGATACCAAAGGGCAATGACTTCCTTTTTCCATTTTTCCAACTCCTCAACTCTTCAACACAACTACGATATACTTTATGGGGGCACCAGGATTTGTCCTGGTCTCCTAACTTAATTCCAAAATATTGGAAGTAAGTATTCTTTACAAAAGCTGTTATATTCTGTCTCTGTTTTACTAACGTATATGACCCACATATATAGCAAAATAAATTTGGATCATTTACACAACCACGTTTCGACATTTCTGTGAAACAACACTATTATGTTGTACTCTCGCAGAAAAATGAGAACTTACACACTTCACTTTTACACGACAACCAACAACACAAAACTGAACCTCTAATTTTAAAACAACTTTTAAAAGGGGATAGGTTTATTATCCCAGTAAGGAAATCTGGATTGCACTTCCATACATAAATATATATACAGCACCCTCTGTCATTTCTCTAATTCATTGTTAGTTTTAATAGCAATCTCTAAGAGTAAATATTTTCTTCATAATTTTTTATGACCTGAGACCCTGAAAATTTCAACTTCCTATTTATAGATAACGTTGGGTGCAGACAGATAAAAAATCTCCAAGAATAAACACTGATGTATTAACCTCGGTTCATTTTAAGGGGGAGGGTACAACTTTGTACATCCCCTAAGGGCAGATACAGTCAGTAGATTTTAATAAATATCAAATACAAACATAATAAAATATATTATGATATAAGTAATAAAGTTTAAATTATAAGCTGTTGTGCCCTTTTAACAAACGACAAGCACACTGTAATATTACTATATTACGAAAAATATTGAAAACATAAAATTTTGAATTGTAAAAAATTCTGACGTGGTACGCGAAAACGGATTTCATTTTTGAAATCAGTGTGAAATTGTGAATCAGAAACGCTCATTTATTTCAAAACAACAAAATCCATGCAGAACGGTGTTATCCGAAAGCGTTCCAGTCGGCAAATTCAAATTTGGGCGCATGCCATGTAGAAGTTCCGCTAGCGCTATTTGCGAGATTTAGTGGAAAAAAAAAATAGTCTCAGCTCTGAAGCAAAAAAAAAAAAAAAAAAAAAAAAAAAAAAGGAAATTGTTGGACTTCTTTTCATAAACTGTAGGCCTGCTTCAGTGGCCATTTTGAACTTGTCAAACTAGGCTAGTCAGTTCTTTGTGTTATTTATAAGATGTGTGATACAAAATATACAGGGTTATTAAAAAAGAGCAGACTTCAAATATGTATTCTAAACAAACTATAAACAGTAGAAACACTTGCCGCACACCATTGGATAGAGGAAGGTTTAAAGTTTTATAGTCCATGAGGTTGCAAGCACTCAACATGGGCATCATGTGTTGTGCGACGAACATCAAAACGGTGCCCCATTTCTTGCCACACAAGAATCAACTGGTCCCTAGTTATGGAATTCACGGTTCCAACAATTCGATGTCGCAGATCTTGAAGAGTAGCAGGAAGGTGTGGTACAAACACCCCATAGATACAAATCATAGGGGGTAAGGTCGGGGACCTGGGGAGCCACACACGATGAACACGATCTTCTCCACCTCTTCCAATCCAACGCCCCGGAATGGTGTCGTTCGGACGATGTTCCACTGAAAAAAAGTTCATACACTTTCTTTACAGAAACAGCGCAAAAAACATTCACCTTCGGTGAGTTCTTGCATGTTCGACGACTAGCAAGGATTTTCAGTCCCTCAAATTCGGACTGGCGAGTAACTGCGGTGGACAGGTCTTGCTGTTTCCGCTTTGATTATGGCCCCGGATCGAGCATCGCGTGTAACCAAATGTTAAAAAAAAATTGAACCTTCCTCTATCCATTGGTGTGCGGTAAATGCTTCTAGTGTTTATACTTCGTTTAAAATAAATATTTGAAATCTGCTCTTTCTTTTTGAATAGCCCTGTATACGAGTGTACAGTTTTGTGTTTAATATCAGTGTTTCTTTGTTTCATACTGCTCCTATGACACCTGTACAATTTGTTTTCGTAAATGATCGGTTATCCGAAATATTAGTTATCTGAACACCCCCCCCTCCCCCGTTCCCAAATGTTTCGGATAATCGATGCTCTACTGTATATGCCAAAATATTTATTATCCACCAAAATATATAAAAATATGTAACTGAAAGCTTAGGAATAATGATCACTTTTGGATTGAATTGGCAACATTTTAACTTTTCTTGTAACTACATATATAGGAACAGGATAGGCCTATGTAATTACATAAAATCCGGACTACTGATGACAGAAGAATGTCAGTCACTGGGATGGTAATGTTTGTACTCTTTGTATTTCCAATGCTATTTTCGGATTTTTAAAGTACCGTACTTACATGTTTTTTGTACAAGTTTTCTTGTGCACTAGCATTCCAATGTGAACAGTGGCATTTCTGGATCTGTGTTCTGTTATAAAATTGTTTCTTATAACCTCTTCTACCAACCTTTGAAGTTCGTAATATTGCCATTGTGACATTCTGTGTATAGATGGCCATGTTATAAGATTTATCCTATGTAATTTGAAAACTGGCCCAAAACATGTTAGCTTCAAGTAAATGTACAGTAGAACTTAGAAGAACAAAATTGAGAAAATATTTGAGACAGCGAAATTTACATAATTAAAAGAGATTGAACTTTAGTATTAATGTCATTATCAGTGGTCGTGTGGTGTGCATGTTTGCATTGGATCCGAGGTTTGCTGCTATAGAACCGACCTAGGGAAATGTAGGACAATAAAAATTCTTGAAGTGAATTTTTCAGAAGGTAAATAAACCTAGGAAGGCATGTAGTAGATTTACGGCATATAAAAGATTGCTGTGTAATAGTTTTTCTCCCACGGCAAAGGTCAGTTCCTCTGATCGTCATCATCTTTGCTTATTCTGTGATCCACTGATAAGAAATATTGCATTCTACCATACACATGTAACCATATCAAGCGAAATCTTCATAATATACCAGAATAGTGGAGTGTAGGGAGATCTTAATTGACCATAACCGGAGGTGTTCATTTATTTATTTCAGTTTTTAACTTTTTTATTTGTTTATGAACATAACATAATTTATAAAACATAAACAAGGAAAACGAAACATACCCTTATTAAAAACAAAATAGAAAACGGAGAGAGGAAAAAATAAATTGAAAATAAGATGTGAAAGTAGCTTGAAATTAACTAATAATATTCTGCGAAATATGATAACACATTATTCTGTATTTAGAAAAATTGATATTTAAAATCTCACCATTCGGATGAGGATGTTAGTAGTCAATGAAGTCTCGTGTCCGCATTTGTAATAGAAAGTGAGAACCACTGGCATAACTCGGGCGATAGTGCGTTTGCCTGCTTATTAGGAATTACGCTTGGGTGTGGGTTCGATTCTCGTTTGGGCTGGCGAATTACTTGGTTGGTTTTTTCCGAGGTTTTCCCTAACCGCAAGGCGAATGTCAGGTAATCTGTGGCAAATCCTCGGTCCCATCAATTTCATCGACGTTAAATAACTTAGTAGTTGATACAGCGTCGTTAAATAACCAAGTAAAAAAATAGAAAGTGAGACAGCAGCGTTTTCATTAAGAAATATCAGGGTATGAATTTAATTTCATAAGCGACATCGATGTACACATTCGGACTATTTTTCTGGTTATCTTTAAATATTTGCATATCTTATTGGATTATTATTTAAATATAAATTATGAAGTTTGAAAATTATGAAGAAAGAGGGGAAGGAAAATAAAAATAATAGAAAGTGGGAAATGTTAAGAAGAAAAAAAATACAAAAACAATTGAAAAATGCGAGAAAAAAGAAACAAATATGCAATATATTTTACAAAAATTACATCCAGGGACAGTCGGCATTAAGGAGCACAGAGACACTCTCTTTAGACTTTCTTCTTGTTCATTTTATTATTTTTATTATCATTATTATTAATAATAATAATAATAATAATAATAATAATAATAATAATAATAAGAAGAAGAAGAAGAAGAAGAAGAAGAAGAAATATTTTTTTCCGGAGTCCTTTCGTGATATTGGTACAAGAAGAAGTTCTGTCCCTTTATTTGCTGACTAAAAATCTTTCGTGCAATCATAAATATTGCTGTCTGCCAGTCTCTTCAAAGTGATAGTGACGAAGTTGCAAAATGGTCGGAAGAGAATGCCATGAAATTAATGTTTCAAAGATTAGTGTCATAATCTTTTTGAGGAAATCTTCTTCTTTATAATAGGTAACTTAAATAATAAACAAATTAACAGCATACAGTAAATTGGAATATTCTCTGTCAGTAAACTTTATTTTCAGAAGTGTATAGATTTCATGTGTAATACAATTAGAAAGCTGAGTCCCATACGCCTATTCATGTTTATACTTTACCTTAGTGTGGTCGAAACTTGAATAGGAGTCTGTAGTCTTGAATTCTGTTACAACTGATTCTGCTAAAATTACAAAGTATTGGTATCCAGTACAAATTTATATTGTTATGTTCGTATAGATTTCTGCCCAACAACTCCAAGTACAGTTAGGCGAAAAACTGTGATTATTTCAAATGCCATAGTTTATATTCCAAACGTCATGATCTTGATGTTCTATTTTTACTCAAGGTCCTTGAGGTGATATAACATTTGGTTCTTTCATAAACAACCGTAGCTTTCATGTCCCTACGAAAGGCATGAGAAGTCACTGCATTTTCTGCAACAGTAGGTCTATTTCTAAATAATTTTTCCCTGTTTCAAAATGCATGAAAATAGCCAACTGATATGCCGGTTCCCCTGTGACATTCTATCAGTTATCCATTACCATTAATTACGATAGTAATGTGGATCCACCGCGTGTTGTGCACTCTGGATAGCCACTAGCGAATTAAGTGGTCTACGCGTATAGGCACTATCGATATCTATGAGCCGCTCTTAGAGTCGGGGAGAATAATGAGTTATAGACCTGCCATTGGACAAAAAAGAATTATCATCGTCATATTCACTAATATTCTTGTATTATTATAGTGACCTTTGTGCTACCTTATTATTGGCTAATCGCTGTTGGCTAGCACATTAACCCAGACTAGCCTACCGTCCTTTTAATAGGACAGTTTCGTTTCATGCCAAAAATTACTTAGATTTTAGAAGTACCTGTCTTTCTTAAATATTCTTGTACCTGAATTTTGTATCTGTGCTACATGCTTATATCCCGCAATTAGTATTTGGATATCTACGGAGTGTCCCAAATTGATGTATACACTCTTTGAAATACTATTTCACAGCAAAGAAATCAGAAATACGATTTTTGCGGTTTATGATTCAGAAGACAGTGGAAAGCATGGAAACATGTTCATCTGTTTATAAACAATCATGACGGTGCAATTATCGTTCGATGAACGTAAGTGGATACCGAAATGTTATTGGAAAGTGGAGAACGTTGTTGAGGTTCAACGACGCTGGAGGGTTGAATTTGGAACACAACTACCAACAAGGTTAACTATCACAAGAATCCGAGATTAGTTTGAAATCGACAGAACTATGCAAGATGCGTTGAAAGTGTGGTGCGGAAGAAAGAGAAGTTCCACCGATAATGATAGTGTTGATGCATTCACGCAGGCTTTTGCACAATCCGCAAAGAAGTCAATGAGGCAATGTTCTTATGAGATTGGTATCAGCAAATCCAGTGTTCATCGAATTTTGCAAGCTGAAAAATGAAAGCCTTACATTCCGAGACTTGTCCCCGCACTAAATGAGGATGACTCAGGTAGGCGGCTGGAATTTTGTGAGTGGTTTTGAACATGTGTGATGACAGGAAAGATTTTCAAGACTTAATTGTTTGGTCAGATGAAGCCACATTTAAACTTAATGGCACAATATTGTGTGTGCTGGGCTATCGAAAACCCACACATCTTTCAAGAAAAGGCCGTCAATCTTCCAGGAGTAACAGTATGATGTGGTCTGTCTTCCAAAGGAATAATTGGACCGTACTTCTTCGAAGAGCCTGTCACGGGTGAGTAATGTTGGGAACCACGATTCCACGTCTTATTGACCTCTTTGAGAATGAAAATGGGTTTTACTCTCAACAAGACGGGGCTCCAGCTCACTTTCATGTCAATGTGAGGAATTTTATTGATCGCACATTCAATCAGAGATGGATAGGACAAAGAGGAAGTGCTGCGGAGTTCCCGCCTCGATCTCCGGATTTAACTCCTCCAGACTTCTACCTATGGGTCGACCTGGTTGGCAAGTTGGTATAGCGCTGGCCTTCTATGCCCAAGGTTGCGGGTTCGATCCCGGGCCAGGTCGATGGCATTTAAGTGTGCTTAAATGTGACAGGCTCATGTCAGTAGATTTACTGGCATGTAAAAGAACTGCGGGACAAAATTCCGGCACATCCGGCGACGCTGATATAACCTCTGCAGTTGCGAGCGTCGTTAAATAAAACATAACATCTACCTATGGAGAGCTCTAAAGGACATAGTGTACGCCACAAAACCACAAACACTGGAAGAACTGAGAGTTCAGATTGAACAAGCCTGTAATGATATTCCATTAGCAATAATCCAGTTCGTATGTCGCTTTGTTGTACGTCGTTGTTGGGAGTGTACTGTGTCGGAAGGGGACCATTTTGAACATGTACAAAACCGCAAAAATCGTATTTCTGTCTCATCTCGTTGCTGCGAAATAGTGTTTCAAAATGTGTATACATCAATTTGGGACACTCTGTATACGAAACACCCACTTGAAAATTGTTCTGAGCTAAACTAGTCTCTACACCAGGATAACATATTGTCCCATGACTGTAGAGGCTAAATTAATAGTCACTATTGAGGTCCACTGCTTTACATTACTGCTGGGAAGGCAGCTAAAATAAACGGTGATACGGCTTGCCTGGATACCACAGTGTGGAACCTGATAAACGCATTACTATACACATATATTTTGAATTTTTCGCATTTCTTATGATAATATATACTAAGACAATATACCCAGAACTTGTTTGATAATCGGTCAATTCATTGCGAAGTTATATCATATTATTCTTCCCTCTGCCTTTCAGTGAAATATCCCAGCATGTGTGGCTTAATAATAACGAACAAAACGAAATTCTAACTCGGGCACTTGTCTCTGTACCTCCTAATGTATGCCGTATCTGGTTACAGAAAAAAATATTGTTTCATTCAAGGTTTGCACTTCTGAATATTTGGCTTGTTACACCTGTGTTTCCTTTACGAAGTAGGTACTTAATAAGCAGTGATTAAGAGAACATATGAGACCTATGCAGTGGTTGTAGTCCAAACATTGTGATAGACATAGAATATGTCCACTCTAATCAATGATTTAGCTTTTTGTAATTATGTCGAGAGTTGCCAGTTCAAATAATACGCGAAGTGTGGAAGAATCTGACCCTGGCGCTCGTCTACATCGAAATTAAAAGTCGAGTGGCCACGAACCGCAGTGCGTGCGCAGAATTGCGAAACTTGAGAACAGTAAGCTCTAGGGTTGAGCATTAGCAATTCGTTTGTGTCGAAACATTTTCGCGGTGTGAGAACCGACTTCCACGGATGTGACTCACGCTAGCCCTGATGATGACGTCACTCAGCGGCCCAATTTTACGGGAATCTTTCCAGTCCCCCGAACACCCTGCATCTGCGTGACGGCATTGATCTGGTTGTTTTCATTGACGCTTCCCATGATATGTTACTCAAGTTGACTCGGTTGCACGACTGAAATCAGTTGTAATGGCTCTTCCAGTATGCAGTGGAGTTTGAAAGATAACTCGTGCATTCAGGAAACTCTAGAAATGCGTGGCTTTATGGGTAAGATTACATGGAAAGTTGACAAAAAAAATTCTTCAGTTTCCATATGAAGCACATTTTGATTATTTAAAGCCAATCAATATAAGACACTGATTAAATATTTTGAGATTGTTGTTAGTCAACTGTCCCAAGACAGGTTTGAACCTCACGAATGATACCAAGGAGGCACCACCTACGAGGCAACTAGGCCAGGAGATAATGGGGTAGGATGGCCAGTTCCTTTCCCCTATTTTGAGATTTTGAAGTCTTTATAAAATTAAAAAAAAAAAAACAGAAAACCCGAAAAGAAAGATATTATTATTATTATTATTATTATTATTATTATTATTATTATTATTATTATTATTATTATTAAGCAAGGAGGTGCACTATCACCTTCACTTTTTAACTTTGCTCTAGAATATGTCATTAGGAAAGTTCAGAATAACAGACAGGGTTTGAAATTGAACGAGTTACATTGGCTTCTTGTCTATGCGGATGACGTGAATATGTTCGGAGAAGACGATTAGGGAAAACGCGGAAATTTTACTTGAATCAAATAAAGCGATGGGTTTGGAAGTAAATCCCGAAAAGACAAATTATATGATTATGTCTCGTGACTAGATTATTGTACGAAATGGAAATATAAAAATTGGAGATTTATCCTTCGAAGGGGTGGAAAAATTGAAATATCTTGGAGCAACAGTAACAAATATAAATGACACTTGGGAGGAAATTAAACGCAGAATAAATATGGGAAATGCCTGTTATTATTCGGTTGAGAAGCTTTTGTCATCTAGTCTGCTGTCAAAAAAATCTTAAAGTTATAAGTTATAAAACAGTTATATTACCGGTTGTTCTTATGGTTGTGAAACTTGGACTCTCACTTTGAGAGAGGAACAGAGATTAAAGCTCTTTTGAGAATAAGGTTCTTAGGAAAATATTTGGGGCTAAGGCGGATGAAGTTACAGGAGAATGGAGAAAGTTACACAACGCAGAACTGCACGCATTGTATTCTTCACCGGACATAATTAGGAACATTAAATCCAGACGTATGAGATGGGCAGGGCGTGTAGCACGTATGTGTGAATCCAGAAATGCATATAGTGTGTTGGTTGGGAGGCCGGAGGAAAAAAGACCTTTGGGGAGGCCGAGACATAGGTGGGAGGATTATATAAAAATGGATTTGATGGAAGTGGGATATGATGATAGAGACTGGATTAATCTTGCATAGAATAGAGACCGATGGTGGGCTTATGTGAGGGCGGCAATGAACCTTCGGGTTCCTTAAAAATCATTTGTAAGTAAGTATTATTATTAATACCGAACACTGTGGTGTGATGTATTGGTTATCATTCCCACCATTTATTCCGGGGTTCCATCCCAGAGGCCGGCTATCCTTACTTGGGTTTTTCGTGGTTTCCATTGTCCCTCCAGGAAAATGCTGGGTTAGTACCAATTTTAAGGGCCACAACCCGACTCTCTCCCAGTCCTCATAACCTCTTCATCATCTGCAATGCAATCATCACCCCCGATAGGTCTGTGTAGATGGTGTAGCGCACTCGGCAAAACTGTGTCCGGTGTGAACCACAGCAAAAAAAAAAGTAAGAAAAAGAAGTACATTATGATTATCACTATCATTATTTCATTCATATAATAATATTTTGCATAATATTTTATGTGCAAATGTCGTCCATGCACATGAGTTTATCATTAAAAGTAAGAAATTGAAGTTTGTATCACACTGTGTCGAATTTTATGTTTACATTGTTCAAAATAATGCAGAAAATGGAACTTTATCCATGACAACCAACACATTAACAACAATAAAACCATACATTCATTCATTTATAACTTCTTCACAAACAGCACATCACAAAGAAAGGGCCTAAAATTTAAAATTAAATTTAGGTACCAGTAACGGGTAAAATATCGTACAGCACACGAGAGTAAACATATTTTATGCGCTCGTGGAAATTAACATCCTCGACTTCGCCTGAGGCGCTAAACTTTCCACTCGCGGATAAAATCTAATTTTACTCTTTTATACTATAAATTACTATTACGCAATTTACAATTCATTTTTATATTTCAATATGCCTGGTGAATTATTAAATAAGTATATAATAAATTTTCAATCTTAAGACATATCAACTTGCAAATGTTTATTTGCTATTTAATAAAATATATGAACGTTTTCGCCGTTTGGGGCATCTTCAGATATAACAAAAAACATATAATCTGGACCTATAATAGTAAATTATGCAAATAACAAAGAATAAAGAACAATGTATATATGCAATACATGAGATTCATGAGCTTTATGTAAAATATGACATAATACAGGATAATTATTGATATAATCTTTGGATTTTGAAATTGAATTGGAGGGATATTTTATACATATAGCTCATGTTACAAATAAAATATACAATTATGATTAAAATTTGTCAATAATGTTAAAATTTTAATTTTATAATGATGATTGATAAAATAGATATTTTAAGAGTAATCATTAGCTGAGGATTGTCGTAGGATATAAGATAGTTTGCGTAGCTGATGTTCGTGTGTTATGTATGTGTTTCATCTGAAAATTGAGATGGAGAAATGATAATAAGTGCAAAAATAAACTAATTTTGTTTTATGTTGAAGATTGCTGTTACGTGTAATCAGATTTGTTGAGATATTTGAATGAATGCTCGTTGGTTATGGATGTCGTGAAGTATACGATGATTTCGTAATAGATAAATCATAAGTTAGGTATGAATTTTAATCATTCACTGAAAGTTGAGTAGAGAAAATCAACATTATAATTCGTAGTAATTAGTAATAATTAGATGAGCTATAATACCAAATATATGTAAGTGATTTAAGGCAGCGATAATAATTATTGTAAGATTACTTACAGAGATCGTTGGCTTATGAAATGGATGTTGTTTGACGTTGGTGATTACTCTAATTTGATGACATCCTATTACGTGTCATCAGGTTTATTGAAGTATATAAATGAAGATATTCTATAAATAAATAAGAATATTAATTATTAATTTGCTTTTCAATTTGATATGAGGGAAGAATGTAATTGTTTTGATGAATTTGACGGCATTCGAATACTTACATTTGTATGTGCTGGTGTTGGTGTGTTGGTGTTTTTAAGAGAACTGAGGCCTAGATAATCGTGTGTATTGAGGTATGTAGCGGCGTAGGAATTTGAGAGGAACTATTTGAATGGCGTATCAAGATCAATGTGAATAGGTCTATTTTAAATTGCATACAGTGGATTTTTAAAGTTTAATAAATTTTCGTTAATTATATTTTGATCTTTATTATGGTAGTAGGCAATGAAGAATTCTTCTGCTGCATTTATGAATTTATTATCATTGTATGTTTTTAGGATACTTAATGTATTCTGGTAATGACCTAATTCATGTCCGGTATTAATTGTGTTGCATATTTTGATTTTTCTCTATTATTTTTGAAATGTTCCTTTTATCTTGTTTTTATATTACGTTTAGTTTGGCCTATGCATTTCTTACTGCATGTGTGACATTTAAGCATATATATATATGCCTTTACTATTTAATTTATCTTTAGGATTTATTGTGTTATGGATATTGTTGTTTAACTTATTATTTGTTTTAAATGCTATGTTTATGTTTTCTTTATTAAAGAAGTTTTTAAATTTATTAGATATGTATTTGTTGTAAGTGAGTGTTGACCAAAATTTTGATTTATTATTGTTTGTTTTTGTTAAGGTAGTGTTTCTCTGTCGTTGTCTATTGTTTTCTTTTTTCCATATTAATTTTCGAATAAGGGTTTTACTGTATCCGTTATCATTTGCAATGTCTAAAATTCTTTGTACTTCTTTTTTGTATTTATTTTTGGATAGTGGTATTTGTGTTAATCTATTTATTAGGTAATTAAACATGCTTTGTTTTTGGTTTTGGGGATGTATTGAATCTGTGGGTATACTATGTGTTGTGTGTGTTGGTTTTCTATAGATATCGTATTTCAATTCAAATTTATGTTTTATTATTTTTAAATCTAAAAATGGAATCGAGTTATTTATTTCATGTTCAACTGTAAATTTTAGATTTTTGTGTAGTTTATTAAATGAATCAAGAATGGAATTAGTGTTCTCATAAATTATGATTGTATCATCTACATACCTATAGTATGATTTAATGCTATGTTTATTTAGAATTTCATTGATTTTGTTATCCTCTATGTTTTGTAAGAAGATTTCGGTAAGAGTTCCTGATAAAGGGTTGCCCATGGCTAGGCCAATGTTTTGTTTATATATATATTTTCTGATTAAAGATGAAATAATTTTGGGAAGTAACTGTGTTTAACAATCGTATTATGTGCTGAATTATATTTCTGCTATTTGTAAATTTTGTAATTTTTCTTTAACGATGAGTATGGTTTCTTGAATTGGGATATTTGTATACAAATTTTCTATGTCTAAAGACATCAATTTTGATTCATTGTTGATTTTTAATTTATTCAAGTTGTCTATTAAATGCTTTGTATTTTTATGGTGTATTGATTTTTTAATTGTAATGTTTGTTTTAGCCATTTGTCTAAGAATTTACTTAATTTATAGTTCGGAGCGTTTATATTATTAACTATGGGTCTCATTGTTAAATCTTTTTTATGAGTTTTTGGTAATGTTCTAAGAGTGGGGATTGTGGGATTTTGGTTTATATATTTATGCCTATCTGAATTTGGAATAATATCTGGTATTAATTTTAATGTATCTTTTATTTGCTTTTGGTAATTATCTGTTGGGTTGTATTGCATTTCTGTTATTTGATTATTATTTAAAAAATCAGTAGTTTTCTCGATATATTGGTCTTTTTTCATAATGACTATTGCATTATTTTTGTCAGCCTTAACATGTATAAGATTATTATCTTTCATTTTTTGATTTAGGTTATTGATTTTACGTTTTTCTATCTTGGCTTTGTGAAACTGTTCTTTGGTTTTAGGATTTGTTTTGTAATTTTTGATAATTTTAGCGGTGTTGTATCGTAAGTAATCTTTATTATCATGATTACTGTTTTGTATGACTGTCTCTGTTTCAATAACTAGATTTTCTATTGTTTTAGTTAAACTTGTCTGTGGATAATTATGTTTATATCCTTTATTCAATATTTCAATATCCTCATCTGAGAATTGTGTATCAGTTAAGTTGACAAATCTGTTATTGTTCATCGGTTGTTGGGTATTACTTGATGATTGTGTCGAATTGGACCTTTTTGCAATTTGTTATTCAATGTTTTATATTTATTCTCCATTAAGATCTTTATTTTGTTATTTATTATTTGATCTAAGATAGGCCACGCAGTGGTTGAAGCTTTAGAATTTTGTAGATGAAGTTCGTATAACTTAGCATTCATGACATCTTTTTTTCTTGTGTAAGAATTTAATTTCGTTTTTGATCCATATTGTTTCGGCCAAAGTTTTTGTTTTCTTAGCTGATTGGGTTTTGTTTTTAATTTTGATTTTTGCATAATTGGGTACTAAGTTTTCTTTCAAACATTGTTGGTTAAACCAAATGTTTACGTTGGTGTTGTGCAACTTAATCTTTAGGTTCAGATAACGTTTATACAAAGTTGTCTGATTGACATTGAGTAATTTACAATTCATTTTTATATTTCAATATGCCTGGTGAATTATTAAATAAGTATATAATAAATTTTCAATCTTAAGACATATCAACTTGCAAATGTTTATTTGCATACATACATTGTTCTTTATTCTTTGTTATTTGCATAATTTATTATTATAGGTCCAGATTATGTTTTTTGTTATATCTGAAGATGCCCCAAACGGCGAAAACGTTCATATATTTTATTAAATAGCAAATAAACATTTGCAAGTTGATATGTCTTAAGATTGAAAATTTATTATATACTTATTTACTATTACGCAGCTGTAATTATTACTTACGTCACTCAACGTCTACTAGCATAAAAACATACCATCAGAAACCTTTTCAATCCATGTAAAACTGTTACTTAGACATGTACAGACCCAGAAATATAAGCACTGAACTTGCGGAGTATGTTATAACTGGAACTTGGAAAATTCAGGTGGCCCAAATTTTGTTTCTGGGTCTGTACCAGATGATAATATTGTCTCGTGTGGACGAGTCTATTATATTATCTGGTTGTGTTGAGGGATATCAGTGATCTGGTTATTAACAGGTTCTCGCAACGAGTATAATACAAGCTTCCATGTTTACTTTATGTACAAAATAATACATTTATTAGTATCAATGAATATACATTCATTAATATGAAAAAATTATTAGTATGAAATAAACTATCAGTAACTTATTTCTAATTAATTGAGCATACCTAATGTAAATACCTGTTTGTAAACTACAAATAGACAGGTTTCAACACTTAGCAAATCCAACATATGTCCTGACGTAACATTCGTTCAATTGTTTTACGTTGTTCATTGTTTTTCAAGAACAAAATTATTCATATTTTTTATATTCTAATTCTGATTTGATAGTGATCAATTTCCCAATTTCTTCTTTGAATTTATCAAAAATAGTTTATAGAACTTTAATTTCTACATCTGAATCTCCCTCCATGATTATTTCATTAACTGAGTGTTGAATGGTGTCAACTGTTTGATTAGTAGGTCCTGAATTGAGCATGATGTCTTCATCTTAATATTATTTAAATAGAAATAAAGACATTCAACATACTGTAGTATGAGATAAAATATTGTACGTTACAAGGACGAGTGTTTCATGTATTAATTTTGAAATTCCGACTTTTTGGTTCATGCAACATGGGTAAATAAACAGATTGGCTTCCGACAATCATTTAGAGATTGGGACCAACTGTGCAAAGAAGGATGATTTAAAATTATGGAATAAATATAGAGGAATTATATGATTGATTCAGTTTTTTAATTTTATGGATAGTTCTTTTTTTTTTTTGAAAATTATCATCCAGTTTATTAATTAATTTTTGTATGCAAGAAAAAAAAGTAAAGTCATCCCCATCACAGGTCACGGAGACCCACAGAGCGGCGGAAGGATAAGGCTGCCGCCTGTACAGACAGTCAGCACTATTCCTGTTTTTTTTTTTTAAGATGGGATATGACATTAGCGCTGCGATCGGAAAAACAACTGAATGTCACATAGGCCTGTTGCTATGGTAACAACGGTTGAGTTGCCAAACTTACAGTTCCCACGTGGCGAGTGCTCAGTAGTTCTCTTGGCGACATTTATTGTACACACAATGTTAGCATTGTTACGTTTCGTCTTCCATTCTCTGTCGATTTTTGTATTGTTTTTTTACCTTCGTGTAAATTGTCAATGAATGTTTTAACGTCAGCCATCTAACGTCAATCCCATCAGCTGACAGCATGGTAGTCAACATTGGCAACATAGCACTGTAGTTCTAAGCTCGGCCACTTAACTGTCATATTCCAGCTTAAAAAAAAAAAAAAAAATGTAGATGGCCGTTGGGCTGTCAGTCCTACGTGCCCGCCGCATTTACCCATAAGGAAATACTCCTGGTACTTATTTCTATGAGAGGTTGAGTAAACTCCAGGGCCATAGTGAGGCTGAAGGGTTAGATTTCCTTCGGGAATCTACTAACCCGCGACCTTTCGACTTACAGCATTATACCTTAACCGCGACGCTGTCGCGCGCTACTGTACCTGTATGTAGAAAGAAAGCATTTAATTTACACATCGTGTGAATAATTAGGTTAGAAAACCTTAGAAAAGAAATCGTGCTTATAATTCTAGGGGTAAACTAAGGAAAGTATTTGGACAACACATTTCAACAGTTACTCCTACACTCGTCAGCACTGCTTGCCGCCCACGCCTGAGGTCTTATGTTTGACCATCACAAATAAGGCAAAGGAATCTTGTATCGATCCGACCCAGTAATCTAACGACCTTTCGGAAATTGACTTATTCAGTTCTTCTTCTCCTTCTGTCTCTCTCTCTCCCTCTCCTTCTCTCTCTCCCTTTCCACCTCCGTCTCCGCATCCCTCCTACTCCTCCTCCACCTCCACCTCTAAAGCACGACTTATGTTTCAGTATGCTTATTGGTAATCTAATAATATTCAGAATACGTAAACGATCTAACTGATTTCTCATATATTCAGAATTTCCAATTGTATTTATTTATTTAAATTATTTTTTTATCTCATTACATGTGTCTTCCCTAAATTCGACGGCACAATTTCTACCATAATAGTAACGTATGTAACTAATGTACGAGGCGCATCCAGAAAGTAAGTTTCCCGATTTTTTCCCCTTGAAAGTAAACGTAATTAGCCGTGTCAATTGCGCATGCGTAACAGATCTATGACGTATCAATCATATGCCAGCCGGACAGGTCCCGCCTGGTGCCAGTAGCGTGGCAGCTGTGGTCCGAAATGGAAGCTCTTATTTCTTCTCCCGCCGCCTGCGAGGTTCGGTCGGTGATAAAGTTCTTTAATGCACAAAGCATTGCGCCAATTGAAATTCATCGGCAGCTCTGTCAGGTCTATGGGCCGAACATGATGAGTAAGCAGATGGTGCGTCGCTGGTGTAGGCAGTTTTCCGAAGGTCGTTAAAGTGTCCATGATGAGCGCAGTGGGCGACCGTCCCTCATCAATGATGATCGTGTTGAGCTGGTGCGGCAGTGCATCATGGAGAACCGTCACTTCACGATTACGGAGCTGAGCAGCCATTTTCCGCAGATATCGCGATCCTTGTTGCATGAGATTGTCACTAAGCACCTGCTGTTCAAAAAAGTGTGTGCCAGGTGGGTGCCGAAAAACCTGACATCCGAACACAAAATGCAACGTTTAGGAGCAGCACTGACATTTCTGTAACGGTATCACGATGACGGCGACGAGTTCCTCGACAGGATCGTCACGGGCGATGAGACTTGGATCGCACTTCACCTCGGAAACCAAGCAGCAGTCAATGCATTGGCGGCATAGTGGATCTCAGGACGAAATTCAAACAGACGCTGTCGGTACGGAAAGTGATGTGCACGGTGTTCTGGGACAGGAAGGGCATTCTGCTCATTGACTTCCTTCCAAGAGATGAAACAGTGAACGCTGACCGTTACTGTGAAACACTGCGAAAATTGCGACGTGCCATTCAAAACAAGAGGCGTGGAATGCTTACTGCAGGTGTTGTGCTCCTCCATGACAATGCTCGTCCACATACGGCTCGGCGCACAGCAGCTGTTTTGACGGAATTTGGCTGGGAGTTGTTTGATCATCCACCCTACAGTCCTGATCTTGCTCCCAGCGATTTTCACGTTTTCTTGCACCTCAAGAAATTCCTGTCCTCCGGTGAGCGTTTTGGCAACGAAGACGTCTATCACACGTTGGTTCCATTCACAGGCGGCAGAGTTCTACGACAGAGGGATACAAAAGTTGATCCCACGATACAAGTGTCTCAATTCTGATGGTGGCTATGTTGAAAAATAGCTGAAACATTGCTGTACCTGTTGCCAATAAATGTTTTCCTGAAAGTGTGTGTTATTTTTTTTAAATAGGGAAACTTACTTTCTGGATGCGCCTCGTATAATGTTGGTAATTATGGCACGAATGATTCGTGCTAATTTTCACGAGTGTTTATAATGAAGATTATACAGAGTGTCCCAAATTGATGTATAAGTTCTTTGAAATACTATTTCACAGCAAAGAAATCAGAAATACGATTTTTGCTGTTTATAATTCAGAATGCAGTGAAAAATGTGGAAACTTGTTCATCTGTTTATAAACAAACACGGCGGTGCAATTATCGTTCGATGAATGTTAGTGGATACTGAAATGCTATTGAAAAGTGGAGAATGTTGTTGAGGTTCAACGACGTTGGAGGGTTGAATTTGGGACACAACCACCAACAAGGTTAACTATCACAAGAATCCGAGACTAGTTTGAAATCAACAGAACTGTGCAAGATGCATTGAAAGGGTGGTGCGGAAGAAACAAAAGTTCCACCGATAACGATAGTGTTGATGCAATCATACAGGCTTTTGCACAATCCCCAAAGAAGTCAATGAGGCAATGTTCTTATGAGATTGGTATCAGCAAATCCAGTGTTCATCGAATTTTGCGAGACTTGTCCACGCACTAAATGAGGACGACTCAGGTAGGCGACTGGAATTTTGTGAGTGGTTCTTGAACATGTGTGATGAAAGAGAAGATTATCCAGACTTAATTGTTTGGTCAGATGGAGCCACATTTAAACTTAACGGCACAATTGTGTGTACTGGGCTAACGAAAACCCACACTCTTTCAAGAAAAGGCCGTCAATCTTTCAGGAGTAACAGTATGGTGTGGTCTGTCTTCCAGAGGAACAATTGGGCCGTACTTCTTCGAAGGGACTGACACGGGTGAGAAATACCTGTAAATGTTGGAAACCACGATTCCACGTCTTAATGACCTCTTTGAGAATGAAAATGGGTTTTACTTTTAACAAGACGGGGCTCCAGCTCACTTTCATGTCAATGTGAGGAATTTTCTCGATCGCACACTCAATCAGAGATGGACAGGACAAAGAGGAAGTGCTGCGGAGTTCCCGCCTCGATCTCCGGATTTAATCCCTCCAGACTTCTACCTATGGGGAGCTCTAAAGGACACAGTGTACGCCACAAAACCACGAACACTGGATGAACTGAGACTTCAGATTGAACATACCTGTAATGATATTCCATTAGCAACAATTCAATTGGTATATCGCTCTGTGTTTACGTCGTTGTTGAGAGTGTATTGTGGCGGGCTTAAGGAATACAAAACCGCAAAAATCGTATTTCTATCTCCTCTCGTTGCTGAGAAATAGTGTTTAAAAATGTGTATATATCAATTTGGGACATCTCGTACACGTGCTATATACAAAGTTTTTTTTGTTATTCTAGCATTAAAATATGTGAAAAAGCTACGTATTATAGATTTACAAAATGTGATGTTATGACTTAGTAGAGACATGAGTACTGGATATGATGTAATATATTGTATGCCCTTGAAACGAGCGGGCTCGTGTTCAAATCCTGGTTGGGACAAGTTACCTGATTGGCGTTTTTTCCGGAATTTTCCCTCAACTCATTAAGAGCAAATGCTGGGTAACTTTCGGCGGCGCTGGACCTCGGATTCAATGATTACCATCTAATTCAGACGCTAGATAACCACAGCAGTTGATAAAGCGTCGTAAAGTAATCTGTTAATACATACATAAGGTAATTCCGGGTTAGATGGCCATAGTTTTTTAAATCACTTAGAACAGGGTAACCGATTGGTAAAGAAATACGAAACAAATCAAATACGTTCCTTCTAGGTTATATTTCTCCAGTACAGTGCCTCAGGGCGCATAGAATTCACTGATGTAATAAAAAAATACGTTTGAAATATAATAGGCCACTGGCCATCTCACCCAACATATGTGGGTGAGATGGCCATAGGATATTGGGATAGATGGCCACCATAATTTTTAAGTAAATTCATAACAATTTTTTGTAAAAGAATGAGGTTTTATGCACTGGACACATAAATATAGTGTCTAAGTGCATAATTATGATTGTTTGAAACTTTTCAACAACTTTATTTTTTGTTTTTTCCTCTTTTAGTGAATTTTCCTTAAAACAACACAAAATTAAATTGAAACGCTTATGAACACATTATAATAATAATCCGAGGTACGACAGCCCATTAAGGACCATGATCGACCACCCAGCTGCTGGCCTCACGTCCACATGTCGAAGCAGAGGTGGACGATCATCCAACCAAATGGCGGTATCGTGTGATTAGCCCGATGATCCCCCAAGCCGTTACAGCAGGCTTTCTTAACCGGATTTCGCTACCTATTGTAATTACCCAAGTGCATCACGATGCTGGGTGGGCACCGGTCCCATACACTGGCTCAAATTTCATGAGATAATTTCTTCCCCCATGAGGACTCGAACCAGCGCGAATTCCGTAACGCGAGCCCTAGGCAGGATGCCTTAGGCCACGACGCGGGACCTTATGAACATGTTAATGAAACAAAATCCTGAAAGGTCAAAGTAACAGTATCTTTTCCAGTTGGTTTCCGGGATAGGAAGCGTTGTCTCACAAGCAAACATTCTGATGGGAGCAAATAAAAAAGTTATTTTTTTTCTTCCGCCATATTAATAATGTCAAAAGAAGTGCTTATGCAAATTTTGGCCACTCGACCGTAATTACGAGTCCATCCAGAAAGTGATTTTACCTGGGGCCGTTTACAGAAAAAAACACAATTACATGGAAAGATTTATTGAAACAGATACAGCAATTGTTGCGCTAATTGTCAACGTATCTCCCACTGGAATTGAGACATTTGTCATACCATGGGATCAATTTTTGTACCATTGTGTCGTAGAAGTCAGCTTCCTGGGATGAAACCAGCGTTGGACAGCCGCCTGCACCTCTCTACCAATCCCATGATATGACAAATGTCTCATTCCGGTGTGGAATGTGTTGAAAAAATAGCTCAACAATTGCTGTGTCTGTTCAATATTTTTTTTTAAATTAAATTGTGTTTTCTTTCTGTTAACGACCCCTGGCGAACCTTTTTTACGGCCCTCTTAATTGCGGTCAAGTGGCCAAAATTTTTATAAGCACTTCTTTTGACGTTATTAACATGGTGAAAAAAAATAACTTTTTTATCTGCTCCCATCAGAATGCTTGCTTGTCAGCCAGTCAGAGAATATTGGCAAGTTCTTCAGCAAAAATGTAAGCGAGAATATAGACATCGGTCCCTGTAAGGGAAAATCCATGTTCCTGCATATTTAATATGGCGAACAAACCTACATCCATTGTCATTGCCTATGTGTCACCTGGTCCCATTGCACCCTTTGTAGAATTGTCTGTTTTAACTCTACATTCCAGGGCTTTTCTTGGAAAATGAAATGTAATAAAGGCTTGACGTACAGAAGTGTCATATTTAATGGCTTCAAAAGCACGGTATAAGTCATCTTCATTCCAAAGACACGTTTGCTGCCGGGCTTTGCTTTATATTTTATCGGAATCTAGAAATAACGATACTTTTAACATAATAATATTCCTCAATTGTAGGCCATCTATCCCGGAAAAATGCTGGCCATCTCTCCTTTTTTACGGGAGAGATGGCCATACCGCGTAATAAAAACTGGCAGCAGTGAAGAGAACAAACACAGTTAAGATAGAATGTTTAAATATGCCTTACCTCTTTAATAATGTTTCCAGAAAATTTCCTCACAAAATGCAGTATTTCTCTATTGTTATTTCAGAAGGTGAAAAATTATTGCTTGCTCACAGACTCACGAACGGCTACAAAATGCGGAAATAATAACCTTCCGTTTTCGCAGGTGCAACAATTAACATCTGGCGGCAAACCGATTTTCATTCGAAACAGATGATTAGAATAAAAATAAGAGCGGTTGGTCGTCTCACCCGCATGGCTATCTCCCCCGGAATTACCCTATATAAATCAGTGCGCCAGTCTACGTCTATTTATCATTTTGGCTATTTTCAATTTATCTTGATGGTCGGAGCAAGACGATCCATCCCGAAGCAGTTTGTTGATTTTTGCAAGGCTTTTCATTTGCCATCATCTATAATTACCAATGTTTGTTTACTTGCGTTGAAAGGTTCGATTGCATTGTTAAGAAATCACCTCAGATAAGACATTGCACTGTAATTTTATTCTTTCTCTTTCTTGCATTGGTTTTTATATTCATAACAAATTATCCATGTAATATGTACTATTCAAAACTTTGTTTTGTAAATGGTATACTTTGTCTAATAGGCAATCCCTGTATAGGGAAAGTGTTTGATAATAATAAATAACAAGATGAAACAAACACGACAGGTCCCCTTCTGCAGAGCGAACATAGACGAATATCGAACTTTACCATTCCCGACAAACTTGAGCCGAACATAGCGCCTGTAATGCACGACGCTAGTTCCTATGAATGTTTCGACTGCCTGAGAGGGTTAGATCCTTAGTTCTTCCTTCCGTAATATTGATTTTCGAACTTCGACTCCAGGTGATTCTAAAAATGGTAGTTAATAATACTTTAAACCGGAAATATGTAATCAACGGAAACATCATATTAACCGAAATGTTCCTCAACAGTAGCTATAAAAGCTCCAATCCTGACATCAGTAACCATTCATGATTGTGATCTCCGTAACTCATGAGTTCATAAAGCAAAAGTGAAAGATAGCGAAAAAAGAATTTTATTAAATATAAGATATTCCACAAAGCAGAATACGTCGACGTGATCCAATCTCATCTGGATTACAGTCGACCTCGTATGTCCTAGACCATATGGTCTGTCACAGTTTATCTACCTAGATTGTGACGTTCTCTTGGCAGTGTCACTAGAGCTGACAATCAAAATATATTGAAATAAGTGAATAAATTGTGTTAAAACTCTATGCTATATACTCTATGAAGATAACCTTATTCTAATATCCGTTGCTTATTCCGAATGAAATAAAACAAATGAATTAATTTGAGGGACTGAAGATAACTTACGTACGAATATATATTATGAGAACTATAACAAGAGCAAATGACTAGATAAAACACTATTCAACGATAAAAGTGACTAGGGGAAACGGTTGAAAGCCGAAAGACTGCATAATGTTTAACATAAAATTATCACATGAAGACTAAAATCCGTAACATTCACGTAACGATTTCAGTGGACATTATACTCATCCCTAATTTTACCTGCGAAACCATTAAATATCCCCTACTTATCTCGACTGCTATTTGGGCTGCCTAAGCAAAATTGAACGTCTGAAGTCAGACACTCTGTATCCCAAAGAAAAAGCAGCAAAAATAAATCCACACTGGATTGTATTACAATGAATCGAAACATAGTGAATCTCCGTACAGACATTATGTACGAATTAGTAAGCAGATGTTGCATCAGATAATTTTCTTATATGTTAATAAAATGTACAGGCTGAGACTCTCCCCAGTTCAAAATTTGTGAACGGGAAAGTACTATGAAAGAATCTTAAACCCAAAAGAACTATGTGCCCATACGGATTGTGTAAGGCAAAATTTAGTGTTAAAAATTGGCATAAAATTGCATTTAATTAGTCTTTCTATCAGATTGTGAGCGTAGAAACAAACATTCTCATGGGGACGATAAAAATGTTATTTTTTTCTTTTTCTACATTATCTTAGTAAGTATGATGATAGCGATATTCCGATAGTCAATATAATGTAATAATATAATCTAATAATTTTATTTAGTGTTCAGTCTAATTGACTTATCATAGTTTAAAATCAATAACACTAACAAATGTAAATGATCATTGCATATTATAAAATTGAAATGCAAACGTTTTCGCCCTTGGGCATCATCAGGCATTTGACTCACAATATCTTCTACAATTTTTGCTATATTTTGCTGTGCAATGTGTGCCAGATAAATTGATATTTACAATCTTGTGTATATTAACAAACAACTATTTACATAGTTAACTCTATGGTAAATAACAATCTCAAATTTTAAATGAATACGGAGATTAAAATTATATATGATAAAATTATAACTAAAATGTTGTATTGATCTTATATTTCTTAATTATAAAATTGTGATCATTAAAATAACATAATGAAGAACGTATGATTCCTCTTAAACTTCATAATAGGCCAATATACTTCGGTTAGTTGTGTGTTTGTAGTGCGAGCATTGATCTCACTGATTTGGCAATCCATTTAATGGGGGAATCCATTATTTAAGTTCTTATATACTGCCCTTGGTTATATGTATTGACCTTTTGTATTTACTGTATATTGAAATCAATTTGAAGGACTGGGTTTATAGGAAATTGTGGCACATATAACCTACGGCAGTACATAAGAACTTAAATAATGGATTCCCCCATTAAATGGATTGCCAAATCAGTGAGATCAATGCTCGCACTACAAACACACAACTAACCGAAGTATATTGGCCTATTATGAAGTTTAAGAGGAATCATACGTTCTTCATTATGTTATTTTAATGATCACAATTTTATAATTAAGAAATATGAGATCAATACAACATTTTAGTCATAATTTTATCATATATAATTTTAATATCCGTATTCATTTAAAATTTGAGATTGTTATTTACCATAGAGTTAACTATGTAAATAGTTGTTTGTTAATATACACAAGATTGTAAATATCAATTTATCTGGCACAGATTGCACAGCAAAATATAGAAAAAAATTGTATAAGATATTGTGAGTCAAATGCCTGATGATGCCCAAGGGCGAAACGTTTGCATTTCAATTTTATAATATGCAATGATCATTTACATTTGTTAGTGTTATTGATTTTAAACTATGATAAGTCAATTAGACTGAACTCTAAATAAAATTATTATATTACTAGCCGTACCCGTGCGCTCCGATGCACCCATTAGAAATAAATATAAAGTAATTACATAATTAAAATAGGACGTTTGATCCAGGGAACATTCGTGTTTGATAGAAGGATAAATCGTTTATTATGTTAATTTAAATTGTATTAAAAAATTAAAATGTGATCATTTTGATCTAGAGACCACTCATTTGGTCATAAAAATGATTTTAGGAAATACAGGAAACGAATGCCTATCAAGTTTTCTGTGCATAAGAAGCTATTTTAATCTTACCAGTCCTCGATTCACTCAGAAGTTACTGTAATAGCATTATAGCATTATGTCCATCTAGAGAAACTACACTTTCCAATGGTGAATTAATAATTAATTATACAAATCGGTTAATTTAGCTTCCGATATTACTTCATACAAACACAGAAACATTCTGTGTAGGCTATGTTTCATAGATTTCGGTTGTTGTTGTCCAAGGCCCCTTATAGACGAAGTTATTTGTTTTTTTATTTCATTACACCGCCTTAGATGGCGTTGTTATTGTAATTTTGAAACTCATTTATCTCATTAAATATCAGTCCTATCAAAATTTTTCATGGAATAAACCTTATCGGAAATTAGTTTTAAAGAAACTTTTGTTATGTAATATTTTTCATGTAATAATAAGGGAGATATTTCGATTTATTTAATTCAAGCCCCCTTATAACCCCCCTTTGAAATAAAATATTTTGAATGCCATACAGCCTAAATTCTAAGTTACAACGAACTTAATTTATATCCCAATTTTCAAATAAATCGGTTCAGCAATTATCACGTGAAAAGGTAACAAATATCCAGACAGACAGACAGACATACAAACAAAAATAAAAAAAAGCGATTTTCGGTTTCAGGGCGGTTAATTATATATGTTAGGACCAATTATTTTCGGAAAATCGAAAATTACCAGAAAAATTTCGGCTACAGATTTATTATTAGTATAGATATTTTGTACCATGTTAATAATGTCAGAACAAGTGCTTATACAAATTTTGGCCACTCGAACGCAATTACGAGGGCCGTAGAAATAGGTTTCCCTGGAGCCATTTTCAGAAAGAAAACACCATTTCATGGAAAGATTTATTGGAACAGGTACAGCAAATGTTTAGCTATTTTTCAACATATTCCCCACCGGAAATGAGACATTTGTCATACCGTGGTATCAACTTTTGTATCCCTGTGTCGTAAAAGTCTGCCGCTTGGAATCGGAAACCAGTGTGTGACAACCGTCTGTACTTCTCTGTCGATTCCATGACATGACAAATGTCTCAATTCCAGTGGGGAATATGTTGAAAAATAATTCAACAATTACTGCATCTCTTCCAATAAATTTTTCCAATGATATTGTGTTTTCTTTCTGTAAACGGCCCCAGTCGAACTAATTTTTAAGGCCCTCGTTATTGCACTCGAGTGGCCAATATTTGTATAAGCACTTGTTTTGACATTAATAACACGATGGAAGAAAAAAATACCATTTTTATCTGCTTTCATGAGAATGTTTGCTTGTAAGATAAAGATCTCGTATTATATCTCTGTCTCTGTGCAACGCCACGGTTCATGGTGTGGGGAAAAAGAGATAGCAAAAGTTTATATTAATCTGCTAGAAAAAAGTAGCTTACACACAGGCAAGAAATGACCAGAGCATTGAGATAAAGGTAACCAGATATCGTTTGTTTTGCTTTTTAGTACTCTGAAGCCTACGGCCAAGATAAGCCACTTGAAACTCAACCGTCGTCAACGGCACTAGACCCTTTGTATATATTATTATTAGCAAATATTGAACACAGAGTTCATGAAAGAAACTTGTACAATTAAATTAGAATTTATGAGTTACCACTCTGCCTTTGTAGTGTAAAGTGTGAACAAATCTGCTTCTGATGTAGTGTAAAGCGTGAAAAATCTGTTTTAGCTTCGTAAGAAGTAGAAAGGTTACTCAAAACCCTGCAACAATGGATTATTTTACGCCATATTTCCAAACTATTTTGCGTCTTATATTGTGCACTGGTTACTTCATATACGCAGGTAAATAATTTGCACTTATTTTACAGCATTTGTATGTATACAAAATTTCAAATCTCACTTCTACTTGAATGCTGAAAAAGGCTCTCTTTCTATAATTAAATTTCTAATAAAAATAAACTTGAATGAATGAATGAATAAATTATGTACCCAAGATACTTCGCACGAGCCCGTACGGCCATTCGTGCTATAACTATGCACAGTTTGAATCTTCAAAGAAAACAAAAAGAATACTACTGATAATAAAATAATAAAACTATAATAATTGTTATTATTACTACCGTTATCACTAATTATCACAATTATAACTATTCTAACTTCATACCAAATTTCACAAAAATAATAAAAATAAAGTAAATGTAAGATATGAAAGAAAAAACACAGTGAAACATATATAAAAAATTCAGTTCAATTCCTTATTAAAATTGCAATAAATAATCCAAATATAAATATAAATGTAAGACATAAAAAACATATATAGACACGCAATAAAAAGAAAAGGAAAAAACACACAATGAATACAAAAGAACATTATTCCCTAATTACTCGTACCTTATTTGCGTTCAGTGTTAATACTACTCATTGCAACACTAATAAATAACTCTTATTTCCTCACCCAGTTCCA